>NC_045561.1:74937127-75239058 GCF_009819795.1 Aythya fuligula | reverse complement strand
TCAAAGCAAATGTCTCAGTCAGAGCCTTCAAATCAACAAATGAGTAACTCCAAGCCGCAGCCCTCTTTACCCAAAGGCAATGGTGAAGGGGAAATACATCTAGAACCCTCAGGCAACCCAGCACCTGATAATAACAAAGGTACAAACCACTTGACTAAACACAGTAAAAGAGCTGATGGCAGCCTGGCATGGTTTGACAGCCTGGAAGACAGCAACACTGATGCTGAAGAAACTTTTCAGAAAAAGTCTCCACTGCCCAAGATAATCCCAGATAAATTGGCTTCAAAAGCCTCGTGCAATACCTCCTGCTCAGAAGGAGGAGGTTCTTCAATCCTAAGGAAGGGAAATGGAGCGAGAGAATCACAAGCAACTGTGAATCTACATGCTCCTTTGGGACAGGACAAAGCTTCCAAGATAATCAGGAAAAGGACCGAAGAACAGGAATGTTTTTCTTCAGGAGCAAATACTCAAGACCCAGCATCACCAAGTGCTGATGTGCAGGATTCAGTTATTACACAGCGGGTTTCTAAAAGGTGGCAGAGACTGCACACAGAGAGATCACACGGATTCTTCACGAGCACACAGGATCCTGAGGCAAAGGCCCTTCCCCCAGCGTTACCTGCATCTGGCCTGCTAGATCTTTCAAGTGATACAGACTCCGTGTTAGGGGAGGAAAAGAGCAGTGCATCTGCAGCAGCCAAAAATGCAACAATTTCCATAAGGAAACGAAGTAAAGATCAAGTAGAGAAGGAAGCAAAGGTAGTAAGCTCCCATGAGCCAGAAATCATTGACACTGAAAGTCCTCCAGCAGCTAAACTAGCTAAATTCTCTTTCAGACCAAGGACAAAACTTGATCATTCTTCCGAGAAGAAAAATGCAGAATTTTCTCTTTTTCAGAGTGAAAATATTACTAAGCCTGGAGAGCAGCAGCCAGAAGAATGCTGCCCCCCTGAGAAACGCAAGATGACATTGAGCCGCTTAGGAAGAAAGAGTATGGAAAAGCAACCAGTCGATAATAAGGGGAGTGGAGAGCAGCAGAGTCAGGCCTTAGAGAAAGAGGTCGGAGGAAATGCAGCGGTACGTCCTGATGTCAGCTTCAGTGCTGTGTTATCTCCACCCACTGAAAAGGGAAGGGAGGGAGGGGAAAAGCTTGGTGGCCCAAGCACAGAGAGGGTGTGCTCAGGCACGTTAGAAAAACTGTCCAGGTTCTGCTTTGCATCACGTCCTGACTCAAAATCAGAAACTCCACCTACTGTTAAGAATGGTGCTAGCAACAAGGAAAGTCACAGCCCGTTGCTGCAGGTGCACGTGAGCAATCCGAGCAAAAGGAAGAGCTTTGCACTGGGAAATGCTGGTAAAGCACGTGTCGTCACCCAGAAATCCCTCTTCTCGATAGCAGAGCTGGATGATGCTGCGTTAGATTTTGATTGGGATGAAGAGGTTAGGAAAAATCCAAGCTTGTAACGTGGATATCCTCCAAGTTTCTTAAGATGTGGCTGTTCTGACTCTCCATCCTTCTATCAATCATATCAACAGCATCTGTAGTTTACAAAGCATTTAAAAATAATCGTTCTGGACCTCTGTGGGTACCAATAAACACACGTCCTTTACGGGCTGCATACTTCACCCCAGCTGAAGGCTGCATATACTGCAGGCCTGATGTTACTTTCGGTTTTTCTAAACTTCCCAAGACTGCTTATGTCAGTTGATTTTTCTGATTAACCTGAAGACTCACACGGTTATGTTCATGTAAACAGAGTACAGCAACACCTGCAGAGGAGCAGGTTTAATTGACTGTTGTCCTTTATTTTGTGTAACAATTGGAACTATGTATGTGATCCAGATTGTCCTTATAAATGACCATGCCACTTTAGAAAAATGATGATGCTGAAGCTATGCTATTATGTTTTGTTTATCTATCTGTAAGGTTTGTTTTCAGTGCAGTAGCAATGTTGTAAGTTCTCATCATGCTCTGGTGAGTATTCCCATATTATCAGTATCATGACAATTTTGCTACATGTCTGGTTACTGCACTCCTTGCCACACAGCTGATGCTGAAGACATGTATCTAGGGCTTTCTGTTTCCAATTTGTTTTTTTTTTTTTTTATTTTTTTATTTTTTTTTTTCTCTTTTTTTTTTTTTTTTTCAGTTTTAAATACACTGGTTGAGGTATCTGTGTCTGTATTCTGGCTCATTTTATCAAAACCCATCTCTGTAATAAACATACAGAAGAAATTTTAGGTGACTGGGAATCCTCAGTAACCAGGGTAACTTCAAGGCAGGCCTGAAGCCCTGGCATAAAAGCTACACCGCAAACGTAACTGCACAGTGAGCAGCTACCCTAGTGTGGCTTGATTCTACCTCAGATACTGTTTAGTTGACTTTTTTAATTATGATTAGTGTCTTACTACATCTGATACGCATGGTGGCATGCTGTGTCCTATGCCATTCATTTGTCTAATGGGAAATTAATCTCTTAACGCATTACATGCTTACAGAGAAAGGTAAGCCTTAGACTTCCTTCAGTGACTTGTCTGGTACGATTCTTTCATGCTTGAATTCTCTGCAGAATATTCTTGTTATTACCTGCAAGGTAAACAGGGAACAGAATGGTTGCTTATGGCACAGTAAATCCTTAGAGAGGCTTGCTGGCACAAAGAAGGTCTCATTCCCTCTTGATTTGTTTAAAATTAGAAGGAGCTCCCTGAAACCAGGTGAGTTAAAACATTGTAAAGTTTCTGGAAAGGAGGGGGTGATAAGGCCCAAGGTACTTCAGTGGGGTACAGGGAAGTCGTGAGAACAGGAATTGTCGTAGTCGGTTTTCTCTTAAGAGCTCAGGAAAAGGACAGAGACAATATTGCCCAGGGTGATTGAGTAGTAAGTGGCTCCTCCAACACAAATGCGACATCAATCAAGAGAAGTGGACTTCACCCACCTCTCTCCCAGAGCACAGAGCCCCCCAGTCCTGTTGCTTCTCACAGAGACCACAGGTCACACAGACTCCAGCGTGAGGGTGGCCTGCACTCATGATACTCCTGCCCTTGAAAACCAAATGTTTCCGACAGGATGCTGTGTCTACACTGCAGCTTGATCAAGAATCCAGGGTCAAGAATCCCGGAGCTATTGACATTAATGATGGTCTTACTTGAATTTTCAGAGGCCAGCTAAAGGCACAGGTTTTCATCACCACTGCAGATGCATCAGGCCTTTGCATGGTGGTCTCATTTCCATGTGGTGGACATTAACAGCTGGCCAGTGCAAAGCCAGAACATAGCTACTGGATTGCAATAGTCAAGCACCACAAGTTTTATTTTTCAGTCATGCAAAACAATTAAAAAAAAAGAAAGAAAGAAAGAAATTTAATCCATTCATGCAGGTTTTACTCATCACTTTCCTATAAATCAGTAGCTAGGACCTCATCTAATGTACTTTGCTGTGTAAAATTAGATGACCAGCTGCTCTCAAGAACTGCAAGATCTAAACATACTTCTGTGGGAGGCTGGTTGACTTTCTTCTCTCTGTCCAGTGGAAATAAGAACTCTGGTGGAAAAAAAAAAAAAAAAAAAAAAAAAAAAAAATTTGTCACAGTGGCACAAAACTGAGCTAAAAGTCAAGCTTAAAATTTTCTTCTTATTCTTACGTTGTGTTCTTTATTTTCTTCTTGTCTCAAAGTCGTTGCACTGTATGGTCTGCCTGAGGGCCAGGGAAACTCCACAGTGCATGCGAGCAGCTGTGTTTCAGGGATGCTGAAATGCCTTGTGCTGCAGGCAGATACCTTCCGCACCAGTGAAACGCAGTCTTGCGAAGCCAGGGAATGCCCAGTTAGCAACAACTGTGAGAACTGGGCATCCAGATCTCCTTGGTATCCCCAAATCTCTGCACAGATTGTTGCAATTGATTAACCAGAAGATAAACCAGGTTTATTTTTCACAGATGACAAATGTTTCCTCTAATTCAGTGGGACCCAGCCTGGAATAGCGAGGTGGTGTACGTCAGTTTTTCCAGTCACTAATCACACTTGTGGTCCAGTTCAGCAGTCTGGCTGATAAAATGCTGCTAAATCCTTTTTTTCATTAATCTTTTTTGAATTGGAAACTTCAGATTACGTCGTTTAAAGCACAATGAGCAGAGCCACGAACAGCTGGCAGCCTGCTGGCTAGATCCCTTCGGACAGGCTGGCAGATGTGCCTGGTGCCTGGTGGGCTCAGCCCGCTCAGCACGCTGCCAGGCTTCGGGAAACACCTTAGAGACGTTCAGCCAAGCAAGGTGTGTGCATGGAGGTGTTTGATTTTGGAGGAGGCCAAATGTCTGAGCTCTTCAGCAGGCTCACTGAAACTCTGCCAACAAGAGAGAGTGTGGCTAGAAAGGGCCTCTGATACTTACTAGAGGACAAAACCAGGAAGGATAAAGAAATTCCTTGGCATCTCAGCTCCTGCTAAACGTGGGCAAATTAGCCCGCTTAAGTCAAGGTTTTTTTCACTAGTGGGTGCAAACTCTGTGCGTTCATTCTTTAATGGTGCCATTTGTAAGGCCTGCCTTGCAGATGTCCTGAGTACTCACAGCTGAGGCTTAAATCAAGGAGACGTGGGAGGTGGCATGTAACTGCAGTCCTGCTCCTCTGTCTTCAGCTCTCCCGTGTCCTTAGCTGTGAGATGGTCCCTTCAAGGAGTGGCAGTGAATGCTGGCACCTAAGATGCTCCGTGTCAATGAGACAAAGCCGATGGCTGGGTTGCTGCCTGCCATTGAGATAAGCTCTAGGTATCTAAATCCAAACACATGCTGCAGAATTGAGGCAAACTGAATCCTGTCATTCTCTACAGTACATTAATGGCTAATTGCTTCTGAGGGATAATACTTTAAAGAGTAAATCAGTAAAAAGGTTGTTGTCTCTTCAGGATCCCCTCATTAGAAGTAGTCAGTGTGTTACTTTATGAAATGGAACTATGCTTCTTGAGCAGGGCGTTTTGAGGATCTGCTTCTCCCTCAATATGATGTGAGAAACTGGGAAAGCAAGCCAAGAGGAATTAAGAAAGGAAAGTACAAACACCATTCGCTCTGAGGTCACCCTGCAACACCACTTTGGCAGCTCTGTTTTCCAGTCTGAAGCAAGGAGGAGGCGGAGGGATGTTCCAGTCAGCTTGGAGAAAAGGCCACCTTTTCTGTCTTAGCAGGAAAAACACCCTGATGTCCATTCAAACTGACTGCCAAGAGGACACCCTAGTGTTGGGTAAGTAAACAACGAATAAATTTGGAAGAGCAGGTACTGCTGAGATCTTTCTCTACCAGGCTGGCTGAAATACTACTGTTGTTTCTGAAATTCTGGTAGTGCTTCTGACTCATGGCATGAACTCTGAGCACTGACGGTAAATGAGAAACACGTAGTAAGAAGAAAATGGTACCTGCTGTGGATTTACGCTCTCCCTCACTGTTGCCATTGCTACAGAACATATTTATCGTTGCCTTGGCAGGGCACATTTCTAACTCCTTTCCCTTCCCTTTTTAAACCAAATTCCCCCACTATCATATGTTTTAATGCTTTTGAGCTACGATAGGCCTGTGATGGGAGGATTTAATCCTTTACAGCAGTGCCAGTCTGCTGGGCTGAACTAAAGATGAATTTCCTCTGAGCATGTTGTGCAGTCGGTGGGCAGATGAGTCACGTCTCGTCACCTGCCTTCCTGGAGAGGCACAGAGCCCTTATCTCCTTCACGTTTTAACACTTGCCTCTCTCAGTATATGATCCAAGCCTTTAAAAACACAACCAGTTGGTCTTCTCAGAGTGACTACGTACTGATACGTATTAAACCAATTATTAGTGTTTATCTTTGTGAGTGTGATGCATTAAATGTGAATAGATGTTGCTGTCATAAAACCCAGCAGAACAAAGCCTTACAAGTCACAGATTCCAGCAGCACGTTGATCAGGTCCTTGCTTGTGAGCAGCATGAAGTGCTGGTGGTAGATACTCGGTGGCCAGACTCCACTGCCTCAGCTGAAACCAGATTGCATCACGTTAGCACGGGGCAGGATCACGTTTTTACTGGCAGCTGTCCCGTAAATAGCATTCTCCTGTGTGGCCCACGCAGACATACTGGCAAGTCAACAGGAGGAAAAAAATGACAAGCTCAGCAATTTAATTGTATTTTTATGTTATTTAATTCTACTTTTGTGATGAAAAAAAAGAAAAAACCTTGCTTCACTCTAGCTCTCGTAATCCTCCTGCATGGCACCGGTGCTGGGGAAGGCACTTTGTTACCTGCACATGGGAACTCAGTGCCAGGTGAGACAGGTGATGTGGGCACGGCCTTGACTAACACAAAACAGGACTCAGGTGGGACCCCGACCCTCTGGAGCTGGAGCCGAGCCAGGATGTTCTGGACTGCCATCAGGTGGCTCTGCTTGGTGCCTGAATCACCCCCTGTTTGTCAGTACTTGGGAAGGGAGAGCTGTGAGTAATTATGCTCTGTTCTTACAAACATCCCTGGCTGTGTTACGGATCTCTCCAATGGTCTGTCTCCTGCAGTATGAGAGAAAGCAGTTGTTTTTCAATCCGATTTCCTTAAAATGATTTTTACCTTCTTTATCTTAAACTGTTACGCTATTAAATTGCATTTAATAATCAGATCCAATCCCTCAGGGTTACCTGGAATTCTCCCTACAGACAGCAGGATGCGTGGGCATTTGTAACCGCTCAGGGTCTCACACCACAAGGCTGTGGTTCATGACCTTCTCGTAGTCTGGTGTTGCTGGAGCTGGTTGGTGATGCTCTAGCAGGTACAGCCCGTGGTTGCTGCCACTGGTTCCTCACCCTCGCCTTGACTACTTGCCACTGATGTAGCCTCCTCCTTGCCTCATCCTCTTCCTTTCAGGTCCTTGTTGCCTTCCTTCTCTGCAGCTCAGGGCTGCTGTCACTGCCTGGTCCTGCACTGCCAGTGGGGTCCTCCTTAATACTCCCCTGGGAGCGTTACCCATGTTATTTAGAGCACTTCTGGGGCTGATACTCAGTTCCTAAGCTTGTAAAACAACCTGTAATATAATAAGAATCACTTGACATGTAAACATCTTACAAAACCAGCCTTGAGTTCCTTCCCAGCAGTATGAAAACATCAGACATGACACAAAAAATGTGGCAGGAGACAAACTGAAAAAGATAACATGTGCGGTGTGTATCAACTACTCTGCTAACACATTCTTGTGCTGGCAGCTAGTCTTATTCCAGTTTGTGTGCTGTTTTTAGTTCTAAATAACTAGTAAGCAGGGAAAAAACAACAACAACAACAAAAAAAAAAACTGTATGGCTCAGTTTGCTTGTTGCTCATGTTGTTCTCAGGACAGTTGTTTGAACATCACAATTCTCATCAAATATGTACATTCATGTGTTAAATATCATAATCAGTCGTGTACCACAATTAGAACACTAAGTGAGCTAAAGCCAAAGGCAAAGCAAAGTCAGTATAAGCAGCACTAAAACTTCTAATTAATGGATTGGATGTGAACAGATCTCCCAAGTGAAGACGCATAACATCACATTCTAGAGGGAATGTATTTATTGATGGGGGGATGAGGTAAACAGAGTATTAAGTGCTCAGTATTTCATGTGAATGAGGCAATAGCTTCATTAATAATGCACGCTAATTATGTCATCTCCCTTAGGTATCTGATATTCCCTGGCTTATCAATACTTTCCTTCCTGTTAGGCAGAAGAATGTTAATAGTTCCAAGGGATAACATTGTCCTTCACTGAGTAAAGAGCACAGCCATTTTAGACAAGACTATGAAAATATGTCTACCAAATTTGATTCTTCTGAACAAACACGTGGTATTACAATTGCACACCATAATTTGTGCAATATGGACCATACGCATACTGCATGATATAGTAAATATCATTGTACTAATAAAATATATTACCGCAATGCAACTCAGGAAGAGATAACCTTTGGAGCAATGACATTTAAATCAGTAACATTTCCTAATTTGAACTCAGTAGTCATGAAGCAGTGTGGTGGCTTTACTCAGGTGGGCAGCCGAGCTCCACCATAACCACTCTCTCACTCCACCTCTCCTCAAAGAGGAAGGGGGAGAAAATACAACACAGAGAGCTCGAGGTTTGAGATAAGAAAGGTTTAATTAAAGGGAAAGGGAATGGGCAGAAAAAGAAACAAAAGAAAAAGAAACAACAAGCGATGTTCGGCCATGTCCTGGGAAGCAGGGCCTCAAAACGCATAGTGGTTGTTCAGGAGGAACAGCCCCCTCCCCCACGAGAGCTCCCCTTTTTATTGCTGAGTGTGACATCAGGTGTTATGGAATATCCCTTTGGTTGGTTTAGGTCAGCTGCCCTGGCAATGTCCCCTCCCCATCACTTGCCCACCCCCAGCCTGCTGGCTCTTGGGGGCTTGGAAGGAGTCCTGATGCTGTGCCAGCACTACGCAGCAATGGACACAACACTGGAGTGATATCAGTGCTGTTCCAGCTACAAGTGCAGAGCACAGCACTGTGTGGGCTGCTGCAGGGAAAGGTGACTCCCTCCCAGACAGACCCAACACAACCTCCACCCCTTATTCCGTAACATTTGTGTCACACTCAGGTCCCACACAGTTTCGTATATAGATGCTCTCATCACCATTGTTCTCTGTCCACTAAAGTATTTATACATCTGTACTTCTTTTAATTCCATAGGTCCTTCGCCAAAATGTTCATAAAAACTGTTGATGGTTTCAGCTTCATCTGTCTAAGTGGTCACTCAGGGCAGGCAAAGTTGGTTTTCTTGACACCAGCGCCAGCTTAGCTCACATCACTGTTGCACTTGCCCGGTTCCTTGCGAAGTTGACCTGTCATTGGTTCCGCAGTGTCCTCCTACAACACATAACTTGGATGACAGATTAATTTTCTCCCAGTGTTAAATCTCCTTGAGGCACACACTTGATATCCCCATCTTTCTGCATTACTCACCAGGTATACCCTGGTCCTTGGGCAAAGACAATCCCACGAGTGGGTTTGCCTTTCCCCATGGCAGGGGCAACCCACACCGCCCTCCCCATCCACTTCCCCACATGCACTACAGGGACTTTAGCTTCTCCCACAGTGTGTAGGGGTTTTGTTTCAGCAGGACCAGGACGGCTTTCAGACCCCCTGTTGTTAACTAGCCAAGTGGCCTCTGGTAGATTTATATCCCAATGTTTCCACGTCCCAGCACCCAATGCTCGCAGCATAGTTTTTAACAGTCCATTGTACCTCTCAACCTTCCCAGAGGCCTGTGGGTGATAAGGGATGTGATACACCCACTCAATGCCATGTCTCTTGGCCCAGGAAGTGACCAAATTGTTTGGGAAGTGACTCCCATTGTCGGACCCAATTCTCTCTGGTGTACCATGTCGCCACAGCACTTGTCTTGCCAGGCCCAAAGTGTTTTGGGCTGTGGCATGGTTTACTGGATATGTTTCCAGCCACCCAGTAGTTGCTTCTACCATGGTGAGTATGTAACATTTACCCTGGCGGGTTTGTGGGAGTGGTCCGATGTGCCAGGCCTCACCATATCGAAATCCAAGCCATCTCCCCCTATTCCAGGGAGATTTTACCCTCATGGCTCGTTTGATTGCAGCACAGGTCTCACACTGATGGGTAACCTCTGTGATGGCCTCAATGGTCAGGTCCACCCCTCAATCACGAGCCCATCTGTATGTGGCATCCCTCCCTAGATGTCCTGATGTTTCATGGGCCCATCAAGCTACAAACAGCTCACCCTTGCGTCCCCAGTCCAGGTCCACCTGAGGTACTTCAATTTTCGAAGCTCAATCTTCTTCTTTGTTGTTCTGATGTTCTTCAGTGGCACGATTCTTAGGCATGTGGGCATCTACATGACGTACCTTTACAGCCAGGTCTTCTACCTGTGCAGTAATATCTCACCACAGGGTAGCAGCCCAGATAGGTTTACCTCTGTGCTGCCAGTTGTTCTGTTTCCATTGTCGCAGCCACCCCCACAGAGCATTTGCCACCATCCATGAGTCAGTGTAGAGATACAGTACTGGCCATTTTTCTCTTTCAGCCATTTCTAGGGCCAGTTGTATAGCTTTCACTTCTGCATACTGACTCGACACACCTTCCCCTTACATGGCCTCTACAACTTGTCGTGTGGGACTCCACACAGCAGCTTTCCACTTCCAATGGCTCCCTACCACACGGCAGGATCAGTCAGTGAACAACGCATACTGCTTTCTGTCTTCCGGCAACTCATTGTATGGTGGTGCCTCTTCAGCACGGGTTACATCTTCTGTCAGCACTCCGAAATCCCTGCGCTCCGGCCAGTCCTTAATCTCTTCCAGGATTCCCGGGCGGTTGGGTTTCCCCATTCGAGCCCGCTGTGTAATTAACGCTACCCACTTACTCCACGTAGCATTGGTTGCATGGTGTGTAGTGGGAATTTTCCCTTTGAACATCCAATGTAACACAGGTAGCCGTGGGGCCAAGAGAAGTTGTGCTTCTGTACCAACAACTTCTGAAGCAGCTCAAATCCCTTCATATGCTGTTAATATTTCCTTTTCAGTTGAGGTGTAATTGGCTTCTGATCCTCGATAGCCCTGGCTCCAGAACCCCAGAGGTCAGCCTCGAGTTTCTCCTGGGGTCTTCTGCCAGAGGCTCCAGGTGAGCCCATGCTCCCCAGCTGCAGTGTAAGGGATGTTTTGCACAGCTGGTCCGGTACGGACAGGCCCAAGGGCTACTGCATGAGCTATTTCTTGTTTGAGTTGTTCAAAGGCCTGTTGTTGCTTGGGGCCCCACTTGAAAGAGTTCCTCTTTCAACACATACTGCTTTTCCTTTTTCGAGTCACTCGATATAGAGGACTCACAAGCTGACTATAGCCTGGCACATGCATTCTCCAAAATCCCACAAGGCCTAGGAAAGCTTGTGTTTCTTTTTTGCTAGTTGGCGGAGACATAACTGTTATTTTGTTGATCACATCCATCGGACTGTGGCAACGTTCATCCTGCCATTTTACCCCCAAGAACTGGATTTCCTGTGTGGGTCCCTTGACCTTATTCTGTTTAATAGCAAAGCCAGCTTTCAGGAGAATTTGAATTATTTTCTTCCCTTTCTCAAAAACTTCTTCTGCTGTGTTACCCCATCCGATGATATCATCGATGTGCTGCAGGTGTTCAGGAGCGTTCCCCTGTTCCAGTGCAGACTGGATCAGTCCGTGGCAAATGGTAGGGCTGTGTTTCCACCCCTGGGGCAGCCGATTCCAAGTATACTGAATGCCCCTCCAAGTGAAAGCAAGCTGTGGCCGGCATGCTGCTGCCAAAGGGATGGAGAAAAATGCATTAGTGATATTGATTGTGGTGTACCACTTGGCTGCCTTTGACTCTGGTTCATACCATGTTCTAGCATGTCCGGCACTGCAGCACTCAGTGGTGGCGTGACTTCATTCAGGCCCCGATAGTCCACTGTTAGCCTCCACTCGCCATTAGACTTTTGCACTGACCGTATGGGATTATTAATGGGAGAGCGAGTCTTGCTGGTTACTCCTTGGCTCTCCAGATGGTGAACTAACTCATGGGTGGGAATCAGGGAGTCTCGGTTGGTGTGATATTGCTGCCAGTGCACAGTTGTAGTCGCAATTGGCACTTGCTGTTCTTCAATCCTCAGCAATCCTACAGCAGAAGGGTCTTGTGAGAGACCAGGCAGGGTAGACAGCTGCTTAATCTCTGTGCTCAAGGCAGCTATGCCAAAAGCCCACCGGTACCCTTTTGGATCCTTGAAGTACCCTCTCTTGAGGTAGTCTATGCCGAGGATGCATGGAGCCTCTGGGCATCCCATCACGATGGGGTGCTTTTGCCACTCATTCCCAGTTAGATTCACTTCAGAGATAGAGTTTTGCCCCTTGGGGGCCTGACGGCATTAGGGTACACTGTGCGCCTGTGTCCACTACAGCTTTATATTTCTGCGGTTCCGGTGTGCCAGGCCATCGAATCCACACAGTCCAGTAAATCGGGTTGTCCCTTTCCTCTACCTGGCCAAAGGCAGGGCCCCACTAGTCCTGGTTGGAGCATCTACCAATTAATTCTTCCAAATGTGAAGCAGAGGTCTCTTTGTCAGGGTCAGGAGTAATACTGGCCCTTCTACTGCCTCTGGGGGACTGCCCAACAGAAACTGGGGCAGCAATCCTCCTAGGGGCCCCTCGTCTTGCTGCTGCATCTTTCCGCAGCTCACATACCCGAGCAGCTAGGGCTGAGGTCGGTTCACCGTCCCACTTCCTCATATCTTCCCCATGGTCACGTAAATAAAACCACAAGGTGCCCCGCGGTGTGCGTCCCAGATTCTCCCTTGCTTGAGCCGGAGACTGCTGGTGCTTGATGGCCGAAAGACTCTTCCGTCTAGGTGAGGAGGAAGCTATGTGTTCTTCTAACCATTGGGACAGTCTCTCCATGGCTGAAATGCAGGCCCGTACTGGGGCAGAGAGATTTTCTTCATATTTATGAAGCTGGTTGGACACGGTATCCACAGTTGGCCCCATCCCCTCCTCCCAATCCACTGCTGCCAGCATGCTGGCATGTGATGAGGGTGCAGCCCGTACAAACTTCTGCCACATGGATGCTGTGCACTGGACTTCATCAGGGTCGTTAGGTGTCTGGGCGTTGTTTAAATCGCTATAAAGCATCTCCAGCACAGCTAATTCCCACAGGTGCTGGAGACCTTTATCCATAGTGGTTCACTTGCTTACTTGGTATACAATATCTTCCTTATGGGGATACCTTTCTTTCACAGCTGCCAGGAGTTACCTGCGGAGGCTAAGAGCTTGTGCCTCTCTTCCAATTACTCTATCAATGAGCCTTTCTCTAGAGAGGGATCCCAGCTGCTTGGCTTCATTGCCTTCTAGCAGTCGGGTATTGGCCCCAGTGTCCCAGCATTGAAGCAGCCAGGTGAGGATGTGCTCACCTGGATGACGACTGAAATCCTTTCATATTTCTTGCAACTCACTCAAGGATAGAGACCGAGTAGTTTCTGATTCATCTATGAGTTCGGTCTCTCCTCCCTGATGGTGCTGTGATGTCGCTGCTTTAGAGCTGCCTGCCTTTTCCTCTTCTCCCTCCTCCTTAGGAAGAGCTTCTTCCCTTACTAAATGAGCTGACTTCCTTTTCCACTGTTTTGTCTTGACTATAGGGGCGACTGATCCCATAGATGGTCGGTCCTCTGGGGTGGTCACAGTGTGTGTGATCTCATCATCAAATTCAGGAACTTCCCTATCCCCTTGAGGGTGCTGGACAGTGTTAATTGACATTTGAGAGGCATAAGCCAGTCCCCAGCAGAGTGCAGCAAGCTGGTGAAGCTCTCTGGTGTTGCCAGGGTCAGGGCATACATCTTTCAAACATCTTACCAGTTTTCTTGGATTTTGCAGTTGTTGAGGGGTGAAGTTAAGAACCATTGGAGGAGAAAACCATGACAGGTACCTGCCCAAATCCCCACACACACACCTTGCCACCCACAACTACTTTGTCTTGGGGCAGGTCCTTGGATGATATTCTTAATAAATTGACCTTAGGGAGAAAGACAAACACTAGAACTAGTAATAGGAGGATAACATCCGACCAAGGGTATCCAAAATACTCAAAGGCTGCTGCAATTAGTCCACAGGGAGAGAAGAAGAAGGCATCACCCCAATATTATTCACAGATTGACTGCTAGGGGAGAAAAAGAAGGCGCTGTAATTCTTTATATTTCCAAAAAGATAATCTCCAGGAGACCAGAATGATAACAATGCAGGGCCTGAGTACCAGATGAAACTGAAGGCCAGCATGTTACAGCACAGCATGGTGAAGAAACCAAACACAGATTTCAACACATTCTCCAATTGGATGTAGAGGAAAAAAGAGAACAGAGAACAGACTACATACGGCATAGTGACACAGAAAAATATTAACAGCAAACCAAACATTGTGACCAG
The DNA here is from genome assembly GCF_009819795.1 of Aythya fuligula. Classification (NCBI taxonomy): domain Eukaryota; kingdom Metazoa; phylum Chordata; class Aves; order Anseriformes; family Anatidae; genus Aythya; species Aythya fuligula. Next base: position 75,225,121 of record NC_045561.1, on the reverse strand, counting down.
CAGTATGTTAGCTGTAAACACTTCAATCAATTCTACTGTTATCTCAACCCTCGAGCCCCACTTTGGGAGCCAAAAAGGACTGTGGTAGCTTTACTGGGGTGGGCAGCCAAGCTCCACCACAACCGCTCTCTCATTCCACCTCTCCTCAAAGAGGAAGGGGGAGAAAATACAACACAGAGAGCTCGAGGTTTGAGATAAGAAAGGTTTAATTAAAGGGAAAGGGAATGGGCAGAAAAAGAAACAAAAGAAACAGTAAGGCCGCGTGGAAGCACAGAGAGAAGGAAAAAAAATATTCTCTACTTCCCATCAATGAGCGATGTTCAGCCATGTCCTGGGAAGCAGGGCCTCAAAACGCGTAGTGGTTGTTCAGGAGGAACAGCCCCTTCCCCCACGAGAGCCCGCCTTTTTATTTCTGAGTGTGACATCAGGTGTTATGGAATATCCCTTTGGTTGGTTTAGGTCAGCTGCCCTGGCAATGTCCCCTCCCCATCACTTGCCCACCCTCAGCCTGCTGGCTCTTGGGGGCTTGGAAGGAGTCCTGATGCTGTGCCAGCACTACGCAGCAATAGACACAGCACTGGAGTGATATCAGTGCTGTTCCAGCTACGAGTGCAGAGTACAGCACTGTGTGGGTGCTGCAGGGAAAGGTGACTCCAGCCCAGACAGACCCAGCACAGGCAGTTGTAATAGGATTATGTGAAAATGCATGTGAAGGGTAAGAAGTCCCCAGCAGAGAAGCTCATACAAGCAAAATCTACATGACTGTGATTGCTCACGATGAGTTTGGCATGTTCTGAGTAGTATGTACCAGTCCCAAGTCTGTCAACAACATAAATCCGTACTTACTGGCAATTGGAAGGGGTCAAGAGCAGTGGAAGCTGCAAATTCCCAGACAGAGTTACCTTCCATGTCCAGTGGCATCCTCATGTTGCTCGTCTTCACTGCCGGACACCAGGTGAGCACACCGCATATTTCCAGGAGTGTCACTGGCCTTTGACCCGAAGTGTTCTCCATCTCCATTCACTGTCCTTCATTTGCAAGGCTCCTACTTCCACTCTTCGTCCATCTCAACCAAGTGCCACAGGGAAGAGCAGCAACACCTTCGTGCCCTCGGCATGAGAGCACTGAGTCAGCTGCTCGCACAGCTGCACCTGCGGTCCTGCTTCCAGCTTGACACAGCCCCTCGCCCATCAGTGTCACATCAAGTGATGTGCTTCAGCACAGCCCGGGGAGCTGCACCAACATTGTCCTGCCAGGAAAGCCGACGAGCACAGAGCCTCTGCTCTGAGAACTGGGGCAGTACAGCCTCACTGCAGCTGGCGCTCTTCTCTCAAGGTCATAGATAGTGGATTTACACAAGCAGGCTCAGCTTTCAGTCCTAGCAACACCTAGCGATAATTATGCCGATGGGAAAACTCAAAAGTATTGAAGGCTGAAAACTAGAAGGTAAATAACAAGTTAAATAAATTCTTGCACCAGAAGAAGTGCTGAGAACCATCTAGTCTACATTTATAGCCAGAGGTAGGATAAGCTATACCTAAACTTTGGGACATTAACATTTTTCTGTTTTGGTAAAAAATATTTTGTATAGTGTTTGGCTTACAATTTCTGAATACTTATGATTGACAGCTCTGCTCTGTTATATAGCTAGTGATCAACAACATCGCTGAAAAGTCTTTTCCTTCTTTAAATAAATATCAAAGATCCAAGCCAAAATTTTAAATACATCATAAAATCTTAGGAAGATTGCAAACTTTAAAATCACTACTGGGTCATTCCAGTTCCTGTAGGAATTGTAAGGAGTGTTTCCAATGACTTTAGCAGGATCATTTTCTGATGACTTTCACTGGATTCAGCTCAGCAGCATATAGTTAGGAGTCCATTACCAGTTACCGACATTCAGAGCTAAGCACCCTTCTAGTCTTTGGCCCTAAACCTTTTATTCCAACAAACTGGAATTAAAACACACCATTCTCTCAGTGAACACAGAGAAAATACAAGGGATTTTTTTTACTACTTAAATGATTTAAAAAACATAAATTGAATTGTTCACAAGTTGAAAAGTTCCATCTCTCATCATCTCTAGGAGGTGTCATCGAAATGATGATATAATCATCTGTATTTTCACTTGAAATTATATTGTTCTGTTAAGTGCTATCCTGATTTAATCAGCCGTTTCTGTAATTACACTGTGGTTCTCCCATCAGTATTTTTTCAGTCTCATCGAGGGGTGTACACCTCCACTATTTGCATTTTTATAGGCTTAAAAGTTTGATGTGCCAGATTGGTTGGATTTATTTATTTATTCTACTTGAAAATAGTGTGTTAGCAACAAGAAAAGAGGTAGAAAAGTTCCAGTATCTATTTTCAGACACTTTTAATCCACTCTGAAGATCCTTGAGCAATGTGAAATTTTACATTTTAAAGCTAAAGCTATTTGATATTAATTATAAAACACTTGGAGTAGAAAACTGTAATGTTTGCAGGGGAGGTTGTTGCATGCAGAACAAATGCATACCCCAGAAATGCTTTAGTCTCAGCTTTGTCGCCTTGGCCTTTGGAGGCTATTCTGTAAGACCCCAATGACAGCGTGCCTGCTGCAAGCCACGGGCCTATCAAAATGGAAAGGTTTGCTTTGTTCTCAGAGAATTTGGATTAACAACCCTAATCTGAGAGGCAAAGCGAGCCAATGTATACAGCCCTCCCCAGCACTCTTTGAAGGTCATGAGGATAACGAAACTTGAACGACACCTTGGATGCTCACTGTTATGTCTGACTGTATTCTCTCTCATCTCTTTGGTTGGATTTTAGCACACGCATTGCTAAACTGTGTTGTGTGGCACCTTGAGCCTGGCTACGGCTTCAAAGGGCAGGCTTGGAGCTCTGTGGTGCTGTTTACATACAGGACAATAAGGAACCACTCTGAGTAAAAATGAGGGAGGTTCTAGGTCACGTAACACTTAAATAGGGTGTATAAAGGAAAAGTGTAAAAACTTACACTTAATTCCTTGGTATTGCGTGCGTGTGATTTTGCACAGCATTTTCACAGTGTCTTCCTCCCATTTATGCTGTTTATACTTGGCGAGGCACCCTAATGCATATCAGAGTGGGCACAGAGCATGAATGCACATATATTAGCAGTTCATGGAAGAATGGGGTGATAGGGGCACGTTTCTAGTAAACATTCGTCTGCACACACCACACATTTGCGAGTCCAGTAAACTAGACCTAGAAGAAGCCTTTCCTCTCCTTTTTAGAGGAATGGCATCAGAAATCACAGATGTGCTCTGATAAGCAATGTATTCTCTTTCCCCTTTTTCCACACAACACATGAAATAAATTGGGTGATAACCAGCAGCTGGGGAGAAGGGAGAGAGCCCTTTGGAGTGAAAGTTGATACTGAACCAGCAGAGGGAGCCCCACAATATGAATTCTTTCTCTTTGCAGAGGATGAGGGCCTTGAGAGGTGGATGTTGTGAGAAATCCTCGCTGGTCACTGAAGGCCCTGGCTGTCTGTGCTGCTTCTTCCCAGATCCCAAGAATCACAACAGCAACATGATGTCACGTTTCATTGGGTAGGAGTGCTTTTCTGGCATGCTTATCATGTAATTTAAAAGGTCTCCGTAGTCTGCTGAAGAACTAATCCTGGTATAACTGTATGGTCCTCTACTTATACAATGATGTGCTAAGCTTTTCTTAGTGTACTGTGTATCTGCACTGTTGCCCTTGCTACCTGAATCCCTTGCTCTTAACAAAGACACCACAACGAAGAGCCCGACTGTGACATTAAATGGTCTCTTCCAAGCTAAGCCATAGGATATCTCAACAAAGTGCCCGGCTTGGGTCGCAACCTGTTGTATTACTTTTAGAATTAGTTCCGATGCGATGGGTGCCAGGACGCTGAAGGGACATGGAGCTTAGGGTCAGCAACCGAGCCCTTTCTTCATGCACCGGACAGCTTTGAGCCTCCACTGTCCTCCCTGGCAGGGACCCGCAGACTTGCACCCTTTGGGCATTTCACCTTCCTCAGCTCAGGGGTCCTGAAAACCAGCACGGCTCTGGAATGAGCTGCTCAGCCTCTCCAGATCACTTTGCTGAAAGTAGTCATGGACTGCTTCTGCCTCTAATTCCTTCTCCACACGAGGAGCTAGAGAGAAATTAAATACCCTCTTAGCGCAACGTATTATCAGGGAGAGCTGTGCAACTGCAAGTTTCTTGTCATTAGTGTTGAAGGCAGAGGTGGCTTCAGTATCTCTCATCCTTTCCTCAATAACACACTTATGCATTAGCATAAGCATTAAGCTGATTAGCATTGGCTTAATTGGTAGCAAACCAGGTTTGAGCTGAATGCGCTTGAAAACTCTTGCTTCTTGAGTACTGCTGTGAGAGGATCTCTGTGAAACAGGGAGAAGGGTTTTATTGTCATTCTCTTTTACTGTAGCAATGCCCGAATCTTTCTGAATTATAAACAAGCAAACAGCTTTGATCAATACTATAACACCAGTGATTACCACTATCTGCTAAGGAGACCTTTTGGAGCTTGTGGTCTCTTCAGTTTCCCCACTCTTTAGAGTGACTTTGCCAGCTTCCCTGCATCACATTCATTTACTAACTCCCTTTTTCCAAAGACAACAACAATGTGCTTTCCAGAACTGGCCACGTTTGCATTTCTTTACCCCTGGCTTATGACGAATCGCCTCCAATTCCCCAGCTTTCTCCAGTGGCCCATGAATGTTTTGGCTAAGGAGACTGTTACTTAAACCTCGTGCTTCTTGGCCTTTTAAAGGCTTGTTTGGTGGGTGATTAAAACTCCCCAGAACGCAGCCGCTTTGCTCCTGCCCTCGCCCACCCAACTCAGCTGGTGCTGACGGCAGCCAGCTCCTCAGCAACACCGGGCTCGCACCTCTGGGATTTGGGGCTAGAATTAGCGAGGCTTTTATCACGCACTGATGTTAGGCTTAAATTGAAACTCCCGCATCTCTCTGCGTACAGTCCCTGTCTGCTTTTCATGTCAGTCAGCAGTTTCTTAACCAGCGGGCCTTCACAGCCTTGGCTGTGAATTAAACAAACATCAGCCTGCCTTGGGGCAGAACCGTGATCACTCCTGAGATTCCCTTCTTCTGGTTCTGTGGCATGTACAGAAAGCACACATTTCACAGAGCTGTACAAGTACAGAGCTCAGCCAGCTATAACCACAGGCCTCTCTCATTGTGCTGCACATTTGCCAGCAATGTGCCTCACGCAAAGCAAAGATGTGGACGTGGTGAGAATCCAGTCGCAGATTTCAAATGGTTCATTGTCTATTCACAGAAAACAAAACACATTTTAAATCAAGGTATTCTGCTTCTGTTCACTGTTTGGGACTCAAGATAGCATGGTTGCTTTTGAGGATGTTAATAAAATAAAGTGCTTTAAAATTATGTTTCCAAAAGGTTTAGTTACTAGAAGAAGCTAACATTGATAAATGATAGATTTATTCACTTAAGACTCTAACTAATTTTAAAAGATTTCTAGGGAACACTTTATCTGGTTTGTTAAGAAACTTCAGGGCTTTAATTGAAATATAATACAGCTGCTTTTAAAAAAAAATCCAGATACAATAGTTATTCTTACTCCTAATACGCTCAACTTGTATCAGGTAACCTTAAATTAAGTAAAAACATTTGCTTCATGAACCTAGCATTCCTAAACTTATAGTGCTGGCAGACTCTTCCTCCATTTTCATCCTACCTCTTCATCCAAGCTATCACTGTCGGAGCCTCTTAACGGCTGTATTTGAGATGCCTAGAGCAGGCAAACAATATAAGAACTATCTGGTTCCCATTACTGTCACAGAGCAGCCACCCTCCCTAGGCTGGGAGTGTTCGTGATGCCAAAAAGCTAATTAGGTCAGTGTGTCAGTTTAAACTGTGCAGGAGATGAACATTAAATGTTTACTAAATTTAGCTGTCTGTTGCTGGATCTGGAACGTCTGTTTTCCAGGATGGAGCAGGAGCAGAGACGCAGGGCTTTAAATTAATCAAAACCAGTATCGTTAAATGCATACAGAAAATGAAGTGGCAGTCAGGCTTACAGTAATTATTGCATTATCTAAATTATAAGGCCGAGCCAAAGCTGAAGAAAGAAAGGGCTTTCAGAAAGTACATCCTGCAAGCTCTGAGATGGTTTGTTCTGGCTGCAGCTTGGTGCAACTGCCTAGATAAATCATCAAAAAAGTGATGGGCAGGAAGATTTTTGAAAAGCACGCAACACGAAGTTGCAGATGTGAGTTAGGTACCTACAACTGTGTTTACATTTTGGGACATGGGAGCACTGTCTGGGTCCTGGGTCTAGACGCATGCCCCAAAGGCATCTCATCTTTGTTCTGATTAGACTTCAGCATGCGCTGCCCTCTCCTCAGGCCGTATGCTTACCGCCGTGGAAGAAATCTGGGTGCACACCCCAGAAGGCAGCACTGCAAGATCCTGGCAGGAAGTCAGCTGTGAAATCAGGAAACCAGGCCCAGAGCCCAGATACATCCTCTTTGCCATTGGGATTTTTAGGTTTTTAGGGCATTGCTATGAGCACAGGGCACCAGCTCACCTTTCTGCCAAAAGAAGAATTATGTGCTGTTTTTGCAACACAGGGATTAAAGCGCTCCGTCATAACGTGAGATTTCGGTTAATGATATTCATCCCTAAGGTGATTCTTATTCTTACACAATCACTGACAAATCCACCATAATTTATTGCTTTGGGAGAGGGAAGTTTGAGACTTAACAGTGACATGCTTTTCTTCCTTTGCTCCTTCTGGTTGATGAAATTGTAAGGGGAGGCCGTAGACACCCCGTTTCCTTCACTGCAGCCCTTAATACCATGGGATCTGAAAAGTCTGTGCCTTCGCTCTTGAGGTCTCTTCCAACCTAGAAATTCTGTGATTCTGTGATTCTGTGATTCACTGTTGGGTCAGGTTGCAAAACGTTCTGGTGGCAAAGCCAGTGATTTGAGACAAGTCCTGGGAGAAGAGAGGAGAACTTGTGATAAATGGACGAAAAAGGAAAAGTACCTCAAAGTACCTCAGCTAAGTTTAGTTTTAAAGCTTGGCAGATGATTAAGAATACCAGTTGATATGCTTTTCCTGCACTAAATGAATAGATTTATTTTCTGGTACTAAAAGCTGTACATGTGCTTATTTTTAGATGGCATTGTGTAGCTTATGCTCACTCAAACAATAAGCACTGGGGAGTTGATGTAAATGTACGGCTGGAGTAAAAATAAATGTTTTGCTCTATATTCTTTCAGCTTCTTGGACTGGATGTTTCTTAAAGTATCTGTGTGGAAACAAACACTGTCAAAATGAAGAGGGCAAGTGTTGTCTCTGTTCCATGTAACCTAATAACCTGCCCAACATGAAGTCTCTGTTTTATGTTCTTCCAAAACATACTCCAGACCGTGTAGTCACTCGAGACTTGTAATCAAGCAGAAGCTGCTGAACTATCAGCAGCCAAAGTCTACTTCCTAAAAGAGCTGCTGTCATCTACATTGTCACAGTCTTTCTGTATAATCCTTACCTTATTTCTGTTAGTCAATAGCTAGTGTGCAAGTAGGCACTCTTTTCCTCCAAGTGTCTACAAAGCAGAAAGGGAACTAACTGATGGGAAGAAGGAAATCTACTTTAATTGTTTTTATCTAATATGACCACCAAGAACATACCTTTGAGGCATGGTAACAACAATATCTACCATTGAACTGTGTAATCTCCATTTACCTCAATTTATCTGTTATGAATTTGCACAGCGATCAGCATAACTTGAAAATGAAGCATCCTTCCTGTGTCATGGCAGATCTGATGAGATGGTAGTTGTCAAGAATCTCCCCCCAACCCTGACTTTTTTTTTTTAATTTTATTTTTTATTAAAAAAAAAATACCAAAAGCAAAGGCTCTGTTCCTCAGGGGGTGCTCCTGGCTGTAGCATGCTGCTCAAGCTGCCCAGGCAGCTGCTAACAACTGCAGCCACCAGCTGAATCCACGAGGCTCCCTAGCATGGACCCAGCTCAGCAGCCGTGAAAATAATACCCTGTAGGCATGAAACAATTGTTGGTCAGTAAGCCATCAAACTCCAGGCAGAATAGGTACTGAATAAGAAGAAATGATCTCTTCTCCTTTGGCCCCGTCCATCTGTCCTGTTCTCCCTGTACCATGGTATTTTTAATAGTTATGTATCTCATTTGCATTTTATACTTAAAATAAAGAGGGAGGAAGGATGAGAGGATAAAATTCCTAGAATTAATGGTTGTTGACCCCTAACCTTTAGCAGTGATATTACCCTTCTGTAAGTTCCTCCTCTGTCAAGTAGATGTACCCAGGAAATGAAGATTAGTTTCTTAACAGCTGTCCTGGAAACTACATCCCTATTACTACTCTTTTTGAACACAGTAACCTAAATAAAGTTAAATGAAGTTATCAGACATGATCTCATTTTGAAAGAACTGATGTCACTAAAATAACATTCTAAATTCACCAGCCTAATGTGATTATTAAAGAGGAACGTGGTCTATTTAGTACTGTACTGACCTAAGCAAGCCTCTTTATTTGCAGCAATGGTACTCCTGCTGGCATTGGGTTAGCCCTGCTGATATTGTTACTGCTTAAACAATATTTACAATACAGTAGTGAATAATTTTAGTGGCCAAGATTTATCATATAAAGCTTAAGATTTTCAGTAAAGTATTTAAACCGAACAAAAGCAGAGCTTGCACTGATTGAAAGATGAAAAGTAACAAGAAGCTGGTAAGATCAGACAGGCATCTTTTGCCTTTCTGGAAAAAAAATAAAAAGTGGTTTCTGATGTTCCTTTCTGTGTAGGTTGATGCTGGGGGCGAGGGGAAGTTCTCAGAAAAGAAAATGTCAGACATGGTTGTATTCTTCCTTTGTCCCTACTACATTGACCTTCTTCTCCCCAGCCTGTGATGTTGAGCCATCATGCCTCCTTTGCTCTTCCACCACTTATTCCTTCTCAGTGGCTCCATTCCTTCTCATTTTTCCCTTTCTTCAACGCTGACCTCACAACCTCAATCTCCTATTTTTATATAGCTCTTTTCACTGGCATATCTGTCTCCTGAAAGCGCCCACGCACCTACCCACACACAGATCCCAAAGAACAAGCTTTCACTTCTTGTGTTTTCTACCATGAGTTTATAGCCAACATGTATGAACACAACGCATACAAATATATGCACATAAATGCCCCTATAGGCAACTTGTGAATGAACTAGGAACACTTTTTTTTTTTTTTTTTTAATATCTCTGTGAAGGTGTGTGTATCCAGGCTTGCCAGTAAGCTGTGCCAAGTATGCTCCACATAGGCAGTCGCTGAACTAAATGGTGGTACTATGAGCAGGAGAGCTGATACACTGGAGGAAGGTATTTTATGGTTGTTGGAGAAAGAAATTTCCTTCTAAAGCATGCTTCATCCCATCCTCAGGTGGCTGTTCAGAGCAGCACCCTGCATGAGCTGACACACTTCTGGAGTGCCCCAAGCTCTCTTCACAAAGTGTCAGTCATGCAGCGCACCAAGAACTAAGCTAGGTGTTCGGGGCAGTGCCCAATTACACTTAAATTTTTAGGTGCAAATTTATCAAAATTGAATTGGCTCTGCTGCATGTGTCATGGGTAATACGGTATTTGGCACTACTCTTAAGGCCTGTTCCTGCAGCAGCATTACTCAGAAAGCCCTCTTTTATTTTTTGAAGAGTAATTGATTAACAGATGATTTGGTAAGGAAAAAAAAAAAAAAAAAAAAAAAGAAAGAAAAAAGAGAAAAAATAAAAAAGCCTTATCCATGTAGATATGGATTCTCAAGCTTGAAAAGGAGAGGAAAAATAGCAAAAGAAGTCCCATTGGTAGTACAGGCAATCTTTGAACCCCACTGGTGATTTTTCTCCAGTTGTAGAGCCAGCAGTACTGCCTTACATTCATTTGCTCTTCATTTGTAGGGGAAAAAAGTATGTTCCTCGCTGTAACACGTGCATGTGAAATATGCAGCTTATTACTGAAAATGCTGTGAATTTTTAAAGTTTCTTCAGTAGATGAGTGTATGGAGAGCAAAGCTAAAAGTAAATGCATCCAGTAGAGGGAGCTCCGAAATCTTTTTTTTTTTTTTTTTTTTTTTTTTTTTGTGGGGGTGTGACAGATGGCTCTTTGCTTTGAAATAGATGATCTCTGGTAGAATACTGGTTGTTAACATATAAATCCTTTGATGATTTTCATCCCCTTCTGTTAGGAATTCCCGTCTTTCATTTCTCACAATCCTCAATGCTAAAGTCATACCAGAATTTTTTCTGTGCATGGGAGTATTTTTAAGGCTTTTCTCACATTCTAAAACAATTTTTATACATTTAAGTTAATTTCAACTTCAATTTTAAGGCAGTGGATAGCATATTTTTTTCAGAGCATTTATTTAAAATACTTCTGTTCATTTTTATTAGAAAAACAAATAAACAAACAAACAAAAAAAAACATAGAAGCATAGCATAGGAATTAGTGAAAACTATCTTTGCTCAGCAAGTATTTCCATTGTATGAAACATATATATGTGAATTTCAATACGCTTTATCTCATGGTCAAATCAGCCAGTCTGAGATGAGGCAGATGGATGGCAAATGATACGAGTTTTAAGCTCTCACCTTTCTCTACCATCAACACCTACTCTTCCCTCATTTTTCAGATTCGTCAAAGAATGGTTGCAGATCCTGAGACCACTTTGTTGCCTCTGATAATACATAAGTACTTCTCTAGTATTCATCTGATCTGAAGTATGAATGGTAATCTCCATAAACCCTTAATTAATATAATATGACATCTAGTCAAATAAGAATGATATAAACATAGACAAATAAATGACGCAGTAAGTATGCTTTATTTTAGTTAACTTGAGAGAGAAAAAAAAAAAAAAAAAAAAGGAAATCTGTCTCTTGTTCAGAGTACTTAAACCTTTGTCTCTATAGAGAAGCAGATCCTAGCCTTCACAGGCCCAGTGGCAGAAATGTAAAGCAAGTGAAGTATGGAAAGAAATACCATGCTAGCTCTCCCTTTTGGCCTCTTTTCAATTTTTTAAAATTTCTTAAGGTTTTTGAGCCTCAGGAACTTGTAACAAACCATGTCTGCTGCCCTTGACTTTTATTCTTACAATGAAGACAAAAAACATACGGCATTTAGCTCCTGGTCATGTCATACCATTAAAATTTCCAGTCTGTTGAGGCTTTTTATCTTTCTCTGGGCAAGAGGAGGAAGAGACATGATGGATGCAAGCTGAAGAGGAATAACTGTACAGTTCTTTAGCAGCTGCTGTATGTGCACGAGGCATCCATAGAGTTGTGTGTGGGATGAAGGTCCATCTGAAACACTGTGTGGCATTGCCCTTGATGCAACTCCTTGTTCTGCCAAAGAATTAATGTCATGATGTACTCCTTCTCATCTCAGCAGACCCTAGCTGCAGAAGAGAGCGTTGTTTGTTTTGCAGACAAGAAAGTGGTAAATGTTCGCTTGCTGCTGGCTGCTTGATTTGTGTACTCTGCTCTATGGACAAAAGAGAGCTGGAAGCCATTTGTGCAGTTCAGAGCTTCCTGTAACCAACTTCTGGGTGTGTTGTGGCTGTGTTGGGCTCAAATAATCAGAAATCAGAATCTGGTTCCACAATCTGTTTTCTTCCTCTCTTCCCTCCCCTTTTTGATCTGCTTCCAAGACCTTCCTGTGGAGTCAGCAATGATGGCTGGGCATTCTGGATGTCTGAAAAGCCAGTGACTAAGTTAGGTGCAAAAATAGTGCTTGAGGCTTATTTTTGGAGAAGTTTACTGGTGTCTGATATAGTTTACTGTATACAAATATTGAAACACTATTTGTCATACTGCAAAGAATAGTTACTAAACAGGTTCATATTTATTTGTGCATTTTGAATGTGCTAAAGTTGTGTCACAAGCTATTGCTTATAAATACAGTGCTTTCCCAAGTCAGCCAACCTCACAAAGGTTGGAGAAGAAAAACTTCCATTTGATACCATCAGCCCAAAGCCTCCTCTCTCTCTGACTCGGTGCCAAGCAGAGCTGGGAGATCAAATTAATTCCTGGAAGTCCTCATGCTCTCAAACCACAGCTGAATTTACTCTTCAAGTACCTTTAAACAAGACTAATTTCAGGGATCCTGAGGAGTATTCTCAAGAATTAAAGAGTTTTTAAAACACGTTTTTCTGTAACCTTTACCTTCCTCCTGCTTCCACCATGCACAGTGTAGTGTCAAAGATCAGTGCTCTTCTCCAGCAGCTCAGAGCTTTGCACCTTTTGTAGCTGTGTAACATAACAACCAGTGTTGTTACTTTCCAGCACACTGTCTGAAATATATACTTTATTCAAGCTATATCCAACAAGCTTGCCCTCAGAGCATGAAATCTGAGAGTGAAACAAACAGAAGAAACCCAGCTTTTGATCTGGCTTCTCATCCTTTACACTCCCACGGGCTGACCTCAGCGCATGACAGATGCGATATAACGTGCAGCCTGCGCTCGTGCACGCAGCATGGAGCCCTCTGTCTCCAACACCCACCGCGCTGCCAAGCACAGCCCCGGCCTGCTCTCCACCTCGAGCACCTTGTCCTTGCAGGGACCCGATGGCTGCTGCTGCCCAGGGCAAGGTGCTGCCATTGCCACCACCTCAACTTTGCCTGGATAAGAGGGGCAGTTGGCAGGTGCTATGGAAATGCTGGGAGGACTTGACTCATTTTCCTGCACAAAGGAAAATGCCTCAATCATTTTAACCAAATCACGTTCCTTATCCATCTCCAGCATCCTTTCCCAATACAGAAGATCCTCTGGGAGTTTTGACCCCCCGAGGATGACGGATGGCTGCGCAGCCCCCTTGCCCATTGCCCATCACCCAAGATGGCGGCCATGTCGTGCCAGCACCCAGCTGGCACACACAAAATGGCCGCCCCAAGGTGCTGCGGCGCCCAGCAGCGAGCCTCCTCCCCACAAAAGGGGCTGCCGTCTCCCTGCAGAGCAGCTAAGCAGCATGTGCAAGGGTATGGGCTGCCAGCTGGAGGAGGGCCGGCAGGGATGTGGGGTGTGAGGAACACAGGAAACCTCACGCATGGTGGGGAGAAGGAGGAGGAGGAGGAGGAGGAGGAAGAGAAAGAGGCCAAGTTCAAGAGGATGTCAGGGAAGGCCTGAGCAGGTGTGGAGGTGAGTGCTGGGTCACGCTAGCGGATGGAGATCCCTCTGGCAGGAATCTGTAGGTTATCGGGGCTACAGGAAATTTAATTCTAATTGATGTTGGTGCCCTATGTTCATGAGAAGGATTCTTTTCTGATTTTTCTTTTAACTTCCCCTCCCATGCAGACCCTTTTACTCTGGATCTGCGTGACTCAAAAGCTTTCAGCAATCCACAAACCATTGTGCTAATGTGCATCAGATCTCTCAATGGAGGGGTGGTTGCACTTCCTGAGGGAATGCAGGTTATGCCCGTGGCATTGGTACTGCTATTGTCAAATCCTAATTGAATTGTACATCTCTTTCCAACGGAAATCAAAAAGTAGATTTAAAACTGAGCTGCTCCTTAATAAATGCAATCTGACAAATAGTGTTTCTATTCTTGTTCTCTCCCTTTTTAAGCATTAAGTCAAAGAAGCTCAAAGCTTTACACATGAGGTTTTCAAAGTGTGCATGTCAATAGTTAGGTCTCTGAGGCCATTTTCTTTGTATTGAAGCTCTTTTTAAACTCAGTGAGTTTGGGATCCAGTCTGAAATACATATGTTAGCAATAAAACCAGGGGAATAAGAAAAGTGTGTTTTATACATACTTATTTCTGGTCTGGAGAAACACAGAAAGCTGAAAATTAAGAAATATTTCATGTGTTGTTTTATTGTTTGTTTTGGTTTGTATATATCTTTTTATGCATTATACGACTCTGCTGTCACAGCCGGTAATAAAAAAAAACAGATGCACAACAACTTCAGTGCTTTTGTCCTCCAGATTACAAGCAACAGTACCTAATACTGCAGAGAGGGAATCTGTCCCATGTTAAACAAAATGTTACTGGCACTTTTTTTTTTTCATCAGAAATCCTAAACACAACAGCATATGAGCCTCTGCAAAGACAATTAACTCTCCCAGACAGGGACATAAGCTTCTGTGGAAGTCTTAAGTTCCTTGGTAGTGCTGTGTTTATGTTCAGTCAGGCTGGCAAAGGTATTCTCCAGGTAGAAATAGCAAGTCTGCAGACAGCAATGCAGACGTCATGTTTTGTTCCAGAAACATCCGACTATATTTAGTTGGTTTGCTCTTGTTGCTTGCTGCAGCTTTACCAAAAATCAGGCTAGTCTGTTAAATATATTATACAACACCATTCTCTACTCAGTTGTCTTTCCCAACTGATACTTTAATTTGTGAATTCTGAACTCCCTATAGCTAGGCTAATAGGATAGCTTCACTTCTCAGGGCCTTATAGGGCGTGAGTCTCCGAGATGCTGTCTACTGGTGGTTTACTTTTCGGGAGAGAGATGTCCAAGAGGTACCATTTGGCAGAGAAGTTTCCTTCTTTGTTCTGGACTCCACGTCCTGTCACATGGTTATGGCCCTTGCTGGAGGCTTCAGAAGTGATAAAAGAAGTTTAAGACGGGGTTTTTCAGCTTTGCCCACCCCTGCTCCTTGGCACACATCCCTGCTTCCTGGGGGAGAGCAGCCAGCTGGATGCTCCACAAAAGCACCACTTCCAGCGAGGGTTATAGGAGTGTCAAAGAGAAGGATAGCTGTTAATGGAAGCGATGGAAGAGACTGATGAGAAAAAAAAAAAGACCCAAATTTCTGTACACTTCCTTTTCATTTCTTAATTCCTTGCAGTTATACAGATTTTGGGGAGAATGAAGGGACATGGAACGATCAGGTCAAATATGCATAAAAATATTGTTATACATGATCTGGCAGAAAGCATACCCAGCCCAGGGTTTGAATATCACTGAGCTGAACAAGGCTATTACAGAATGAGTAGATGCTGCAGGAAACCGGCAAAAAAAAAGGAAGAGGGGAAAATGTGGCAGCACGTCAGGGCCAAGGAAATCTGTGAGGCAGCAGTGAAGAGGTCTTAGTGCAAGTGCTTGTTCCAGCATAGAGACAGAGCTTAGGTGATGTGGGAGGAATGGTAAAAGGCAGGACTCCACAATGGATGCTACTCAGTCCAGGAGAGAGACCTGCTATGGCAGGGAGTGAATAAACTGGGGGTATTGTGAATATACTGGGGGTACTGTGCTGGGTGAGGGGATCTTCCAAGGACAGCCCTTGTGAAAGATGTGTGGACATTGAAAAGGAGACACTCTAATTGTCTTGCACTCATGAGCAGCTGTGATGTGTGGGTGGAGAAGATCTAACACTAGACGGCACACCAAACACATCAACTTGCTCCGGCTTAGATGCCATCATTTGTTGCTTACCTCAGTATTTTGGAGGCGTGGGCTGACTCAAATCAACAGTAATCGGCTGAAAAGTGAGGCTACAGTAGAAATGAAACTGCAGTTGGCTGCTTTTCATTTCTTTGCCTAAGCAGAGCAATTTATTTATTTATTTGTTCATTTATTTTGGAGGGAGGGATTCAGAATTTCTAGTTCCCTACACTTACAATGTTGGTAGGAATGAACAATTAGATAATTAGGTAATATTCATTTTAAAACCATAGATGTGCTTCTGGCAATGATATGTTTTGAAAGCATTTTTTAATTTGAACTCAGTGTTGGCCTTGTTAATCGCAACATTTTAGAAATCCCTTGCATTTGGAATCTCTGCAAGAAATATAATTGCTCTTGTGATTAAAAGAAGCCTTGGAGCACGGATAAAAAACATGATGTGTGGAAAAAAATTCTACCTAACATCTTTTGGCATTTATTTGTAATGGCATAATGACCATCTGCTTCCCAGAACCTGGAAAAAAAAAAAAAAAAAAAAAAAAAATATTTCTGTGCACCTGTTTTTATTGCAATGAATGTCAATATGTTGTCTTTCCTGTTATCACAGCACTGGGCTCTATTATCTCTTACTAATGCAAAACAGTTTATTCCTAATAGAAGAAAATGGGTCATAAACGAGTGTCCTAGTTTTCTGCTGAATTGGGGCCCAAAAAAGTGGAGCAAATTTAAAGAGGTTTATATACTGTAGGGAAAGATGGTGATTATTATTTTTCAGACCAAAGCCTTCCTAATTTGCCTGTGAGTGTGTGAGGTGGTTTCAGTGCTACTAATAAATGGGTAATTCCTCCTACCCCCCTCCATTTAATGTAAAGAAATGAAGTGAAAAGTAGTTCAATTTCTATGCTGGTTGTATGGCTGTACTTGCCAGGCTGTCAGCAAGGTTTAACTTACTTCACAGACTTCAGGACCTAATTGTCATACAGCAAAGCAGCAGCTTCTGAAGCCCAGTTGAGTGGGATTTTTGTACATGAAGAAGCACTGAATTGTTCAAGACTTTGCTGTCCCTCACTACTGACTCTGGATTGATGAAAAATAGGAGACCAAGTGGTTTGTTCAACATTATCATAGTTTTTCTTTTTCTTTTTACTATGTGGAAATCTGCTCTTTACAAAACCAATAACAGGCATTCCCAGTGCTTCAGGCTCCCCTTCCCTTGGAAAGTAACAGAGAACCTGCAAAAGCAAAGAGGAAGCAAAGTGACAACAGCTGAAGCCCATTCAAAGTATTTGTACATGAAGTACCAGTCTTCAGTAAACTGAGAATCCATTTCAAACTCCATTTAAAATCACAGTGCAGAGACAACGTTTCTGTTCCTGTCAGTGCCCACAGCCACAGAGCATGGTGGAGGTGCCCGTGGAGAGCCAGGAGTGCAGTTTGTGTCGAAGTTCAGCGCGAGGACTTTGCTGGTTTAGTACATCCACTTTGTAACGGGATCTGGGATGAATGGTTTCCTTTTCACAAGACCCTTTCCCTGCCTGTATTTCACAGGCAGGCCTTTCGAGCCGTTTGCATTACTCTGAAGCTGCTTTCTTGCTTCTTGGTGACCTTCCAGCTATAATTCTGTCGAAGCTGTTCACTAGCTTGCATTTGCAGACTGTGCAAAGCATGGTAGGTAGCAGGGAAAACAGGAAGTTTCAATGCAATTCCCAGAGGTTATGTGCAGGACCGAAACCAAAAACTATCGTATGTTTGTTTTGGCCCACGTGGCTGGAACCTAGCGCTGGGTAGTTATTAATGCTCAGCAAAACATTCCAGTGGGTACGTACCCACGAACCTGCTGACTTCTCATTGCTGTATTTAAAGAGATGCTGTAGAAAATAAAACCTAGCTTATCCAGTGAACTTTAACTGCACTGCATCTGTTCAGATGACGTGTTTTCTAAGAATATGTTTTTTTAGAGCTCCCCTTACTTTTCTGATCATTCCTTGGGCCAGGGCAGCAGAACCGTTCACGCAAATATCTTCCGTCTCCTACATGCCTTGTGATTTGTTTATTTGGGAGGAGGAAAAGGAAGAGAAACAACTCCTACACCACGAGAGCACGCCGAAGTTTTCCTCCGTGGAGTCCTTCATGGTGTTATCTCCTGCAGTGCAGCACAGACCGCTTGCTAGCACAGGTGGATTTTTTTTAACGTCCCTAATCCATTTTCCTCCTCTCTTTGCAAATACTTATAGTTGTTTCACCTTCCCTTGACCTAAACGCTAATGTCTGGCTTTGGTTGGAATATAATTCTAAACCAGGAAATAGGAGTCAGTATCTCACGTCTGATCAGTCATCAACTCTAGCCAGTACAAGAAAAAGACTTAAAAAGTCTTACAATAACCAAAACCAAAATCAAAACTCATGCTGATCTATCAAGAAATCAACTCTGGGAGTTCTCTCTGTCCCCAGAATGTAGAGGTTGAACTATTTTTAAGAAAATGAGAAGACCAAGATTTTATCTTAAAATTGTTATCACATTTGGTGATTTAGGGCCCACCTGGAGTTGCACAGTGCGTTTCAAAGAGTTTACTCCCCTGGGAGAGTGGCAATGATTTTCGCATGTAAAAAGGAATTTCTGGTACTAAAGCCTCCTACCAGATTTAATTAACGCTCTCACTGGCCTGCGTTAACTTCTCAGAAAGTGCTTCTCATCTGGGTCTTGTGATGATATCTCAGGGTATCCGTAAACACTGCGTGCTGCGGAATGCTGCTATCACATGGCTGTCTGCCCTGCTCACTCCAGTACATCTTTCTCTCATAACACAAGGCAAGTGTAATGATAACATTAAAAACAAGGCTGTTGAAACAAGATTTCAGGTCATGCTTTTGGCTACTGAATTGGAAACAACCAGTTACAAGCAAAACAGATGTAAAAACAGTCACTATCTACTTAGCATCTACATACTCTTTAGCTTCCTGACCTTCCTATTTATTTTATCACTTTTAAAGGCATTTGTTTCTGTTTCATATGTCGAGCACTTTCTCTTGTACAATACAACAGGAGAAATAGCAACAATTCGGTGACTTTCGTGACAGCTCTAATCATCACCTGTAATGATTTTTTTAGCCATCATCACATGGAACTGCATCCATCATCATGGATACAGTCACTTGCACAGATTTTTTCTCCCCCTGGTGCATTTAGGGCTGGGAGATCACACTAGAACTTACTAACCCAGCTGGGGATGACACCAGCACATTTTGCAAGGGTGCATTTTTATTTATTTATTTATTTATTTCCCCCTACTAACACCTTGGGAAGGTGTAAGAGATTGTTCTTTGTTGGGGGATGGGAACTAGAAATTTTGGTGGTGTGTGTGGGGTCAGCTCTGCACACTGAACAGATACAGCTAGTCATTTGTATAAGTAGTTGACACTAAAAAAAGATATGCCCTGCCACAGTTTAAATCAAGGTTTTTACCTACTAATTGGAATTTATCATCCACTTAACTGCCTTTCAAAGTCATTAGCATTGTTCAGCTGGGGAGATAGCTAAATTGTAACTGAGGCTGGTGGGCATAAGAGGCAAACATAAGAAGCAATCAAGCTCTTTTTAGTAACTGAATACCCTAGGCACAAAGCAAAGTTTAAATAAGTGCTGGGCTATGTCGTCCAACGCTGGCTGATGAGGATGTCTAATATTACTCTGATCCCTGCTCTGTAAAGGGCAACAGGACTTGTTCTGTTCTGAGTAAATAAGCAGTATACTGTGTAAAGGTAAATAAGCAGGAGTATGACAAAATATGCTGTTATTACAGTTAATGCAGACATGCCAAAGAGATGTTAAAGCTAACTGCTTGACAACCTACTGAGCGTCTTAGGTAGACGCTGCAGCACACTGATTTCTTCACGTCCATGGCTGTCCTCCTAACAACATGCAAGGACCTAATGTAAAACCAGCTCTGGCACAGCCGTGCAACTCAAACCTGGACTACAAACACAGTGCTAGCTTCCCCAGATAAAGTTAAACCTTCAAACCTGGCTCACAGGTTGGGACAGAAAGGCGCTACTGTCCATGTGCACAACGACTGCAGGCTCTCTTCCTGCTCCCACCAAAAGTGGGAGCTCCATACCAAATGAACTAAGTCTCCTCTTCTAGCATTACTATATACTTTTAAGAAGGAAGTCCACCAAGAAGCTTGCCAAAGTCCCAGAATGTCATAGCCACTAGACACGCTGGACACAGTGCTGATATGGCACCTCTTTATCCCTGTCTCAGGCCTGGGCCCAGCTAAGGCAGCTCGTCCTGTCTTAGTCTTCTGTGATAGTGAGGCCCAACTTCCTCACGTGGATCCTCAGGGAATCCAGTCCAGAAGTGGGCTGCACTCTACAGCATTCCTGAGTGTCTCCAGTTCCACTCTCTGCTCTTCTAGTTCAACGAGTCCAACCTCGGAGCACCCTTCATTTCCAAAAGTCATAAATGTTCATGTTCATGGACGTGCAAGCATCACTTGGCTAGTCACAAGGAGACCTACTTTCTTCCTCCCAGGTAATCTCTTCCCTTTCTTAAACTCCTGCAGGGGCTGTAGCCTTAGTTTCCTTACAAATTGATGGCAGTGGAGGCTGGTTCTGTGGAAGATCCTATTGTTACTCCAGGGCAGGAAAACAAGCTTTTCTCTGTAGTCTCATTCCATTCAGGTGGCCTTCCTGCTGTCCTCATCTTAGTGCAGGCTCACCTGAGAAACCAAAACTCTTGTCCGTGTTAGATATCTCCTCATGGTTACTGCCACCTCTCACATCTCGGGGTGTGACCACAATGGAAGCCTCAGCAGAGACAGAATGCAGCCCCTGGAGATGTGTTATATCCACGCTCATTGCACTACGCACCGAGATGATTAGCCAGTGCTTTCACCACAGCCCTCACCGATGGATCTGAGCAACAGTGCTAAGTTGCATCACTGCATCATGTATAGTTCTTGTAGCTCGTTTCCCCTTCTCTCCTTTCTTTCTGTTCTGTTCATATTCTCCTTCCTTTTGTTCATACCTTTATACTTGCTTCAGGCACGCCAGCATAGTAACAATCTACACAGAGGAATTTCCACGCTGTGAACTCATTAAATATGACAGATACTAACAGTGATAAGTCATCTTAAAACTCCCTTTTTAAATCTGTATGCCCTAAGAAATCCAAAACAAATGCTGGAAAGTTTTGCTGCAACATGCATGCTTCAGTGAGACACGTCAGGGAGTTCTCTATGGAAAATATATGGATTATTAAAACACTTAACTGCTCCAACACTTATAAAAATATGTTTAGGATGATAGCTGACAGTGGTCTTTGCTTGGCTGATGAATTGGAGGATCAAATGAAAGAGCAGAAAGTGAGTAAGTTGTGAGGGTTCAGATTACGTACAGCAGTCCCCTTGAACAATCTGGGCTCATGGATGCTTCTGTAGTAACGCTTTGTGCTCTGTCCCACTGAACTGAACAGAAGTCCAATTTTGAAATATAGTTACCAATAATGGATTGAGAGCAGCCCTGAGGAGAAGGACCTGGCGGTTTTGGTTGATGAGAGACTTGACGTGAGCCAGCAATGTGTGCTTGCAGTCCAGAAAGCCAGCCGTACCCTGGGCTGCAAGCACACCATACCCGTTCACCTGAAGTGTGGCCAGCAGGCCGAGGGAGGTGATTGTCCCCCTCTGCTCTGCTCCTGTGAGACCCCACCTGGAGCCCTGCGTTCAGCTCCGGGGCCCCCAGCACAGGAAGGACATGGACATAGTACAATGAGTCCAGAGGAGGGCCACAAAGATGATCAAGGGGCTGGAGCACCTCTCCTATAACGACAGGCTGAGAGAGTAGGGGTTGTTCAGCCTGGAGAAGAGAGGGCTCCAGGGAGACCTTACAGAGGCCTGACAGAGCCTAAAGGGGGCCTGCAGGAAAGCTGGGGAGGGACTCTTTGTCAGGGAGTGTGGTGACAGAACAAGGAGGGATGATTTTAAATTAATTTAATTTAAATTAGGTATAAGGAAGAAATCTTTCACTCAGAGGGTGGTGAGGCCCTGGCACAGGCTGCCCAGAGAAGCTGTGGATGCCCCATCCCTGGAGGTGTTGAAGGCCAGGCTGGATGGGCCTTGGGCAGCCTGGGCTGGTGGGAGGTGTCCCTGACTGTGGCAGGGGGTTGGAACTGGGTGGGCTTTAAGGCCCCTTCCAACCCAAACCAGTCTGCGATTCTGTGAGTATGTGGTTGAGTCATAAAGAATTAAAGTAGACATAAATTTGACATCACTTGTATCTTTTTATCTGAGGAACAGTCTATACAGCCTTATTTGCAAAACCTGCTCATCCCTATGTAAAAACAAACAAACAAAAAAAAAACACAACACTTTTAGTTTCTGTACATTACATACATAGTGCTCACAGAGGAACTTTTAAAGTGTGCACCATATTCAGCTCCTATGTAAATACGCATGACTCCTTCTAAAGTACCAGGAGTGGATTTACCTGCTGGTAAACCCTGTCCCTATAGGACTGAATTTGGCCTGAGATTTCTGTATCTGTCATCTTATTAATTCCAGGCACGCAGAGCCTTTTGGAGGTAACTCCAGTGAGGTGTGAGCAGCAGCATCCAATTCCATGCTCCAGTTTTACACAAACATATAAGGCAGCAGGGAAAGCAAAGATGACAGGTCACACTTCCCGTCACTGCAGTGAGAAGATGAGTATTAATGGCTTCGAAATCAAATTAGCTGTTCCTCCTCTTCTAGTAAAAGCTGGTGTGTCAAAGGTTGCTGTCTCTCAGGAGAATAGCGGGGCACAGATGGCTGAAAATCCTGTTACACTTTGATGCAGAATAAAATTTTGGCCCCATTTTCTTTCAGATCCTGGGACTCCTGTGGAAGCCACCCTGTCGCTGGCTGGCTGGGCTCCCTCCCATCCAACCACTTCCATCTGTAGCCATCTTTCCGCTCTAATTGAACAGATTTCCTACCCAGACTGGTAGCTGTTTGCCAGACAGTGTTACGTGGCTGTCAACAAATGGGCTGCAAATCACTTTTGTATTCGTTTAAATGTAGTTTCTTTCCTTGTCTTTCATTCGTCTTCAGTGAAGGTCAAGGTCAGCAGTTAGAACCCTTTTAAAAATAAAAAAATACTGTTTCTTTTCCAGTTCATGTCTGCTTGTAGGAATTTATTGCTTTTTACAAACGTGTTTTAGTGCTGGATTTATTTCAATATTAGATCCCTTACATAGCAGTGTTACCTGTTCCTCTTTTCTGAGAATTCACTTACACCCTTGAGGGAGACATTCAGAAGCGAGAAGTGAGACATTTTAAAAGCTGTCAGATAAATTGTTAAATTCCTATTTGTTAGACCAATAACGACCAGAAAATCTGTGGAATTCCAGGATATTCCTCCAGCCTCTGCTTGGCTTCACAGCAGTTGCAGACGGGTTTGTCAGAGTAGGTTAGTGCTTTAGTCCATCTTGCATTATGTCCCTGGCCCTCCAGAGGAGGATGGTAATTTCTCGCGCGTTGGGGATCAAGTCCTGTTCCACAAAATGCCCAGATAATTGCAGGCTTTTCTTCAGGGATTAAGGGTGCCCAGCAATTTGGGTGATGGTGGGAGAGAGGAGGCTTGCTTCCTGCCTCCCTCCCACACACTGCTTGGCTTCCCCCTCTGACACCCACTGTCTGCACACAGAACTCTTTGCAGGGTGTTCAGCCACATTTGCTGGCAGTTGCCAAAGCACTTTGAATCGCAGCTTTTGTGACATTTCTGATGTATTGGGGAATAGAAAGTCGTCTAGAGAAATCGAGATGACTCCTTTTTATCCCCTCTAGTCCTCTACAACGAAGGAAACTCACAGAGGCAGTGTCCAGGAGTCCAAGAGGGAACTGCAGGCACTAGAACTTCATTGGAAAAAAGCATCCCAAACTTTACATAAAAGACCACCAGGCATCTACTGTTACTTTAACCTGAGATTCAGGTGTGAAATCAAGTCTCTAGCACTGCCCTTCCCGATGACTGCCAGCTGATACACAGCTCACCCGGGTGATCAGCTTCCAGACTCTCTGAGTGATCTTTTTTCACATGCAGCTTTTTGCTTCCTGAAGAATTTAGGTCGATGTATAAGTCAGTCCTTATTCGAGAGCAAAGATGATTAGGTTGTGCAGACTGAATGGAGAAGGATAGATATAACTAATTTTATTTATTTTTTTAAAGTTTATGAGGTGGCAATTTGGTTTAATTCACAGAAGATACTGCTTTTCTGAAGAGTATAGAAGAGTCCCATCATTTCCTTTGGCTCTGTGTAGCTTGCTGCAAATGGTTGCTCCTTGAAAGCATGTTTTTGCCAATTGTAGGGATGACTTATTTTGTGAGGTGTTTTCAGGAGCAGGACGGCTAGGTATGAAATATTAAATTTAAGTTAATGAATGCCCCCAGCTCCATCATTATCATTGTTTTCTGGTACTCCCCTGTTCATGGCATCCTGTCAGTCAAGCTGCAGGAGCCTGACGTACCCTCCAGACAGCCTCTTCTGTCTCATCTCCATCGCTGCTCTTCCTCCGTGTAGCCCAGAGCCACCTTGCTCGTATCAGGGAGGAGACCACCAAAGACTCCAGCTTCCCACCTTCTCCTGCAGTAACTCTTGTCTCACTCTTAAAGCTTCCCGTCCTGCAGCATCTGCCCACGTGTCCCCATGCCCCTTGCCTCCTCCCCCCCACTAGCACCTCAGTCCTCCCGTCCCCACCTGATGGACCGTCCCCTCACAGCAGGCTCTGGGGCCCTTGGGTGTAGAGAAGGATGCCCCAGGGGTCTTGCTTGTGCACTTTGGCTGGACTCTTTTCTCCTCTTCACCAGAAGATGGAAGGAGAGAGTTTCTGGGCTTTCAGGCTTGCATAAACAATGGGAACAGCGGTTACGTGCCTCACAGCAGAACTTTAAAGGGAGAACCCATCATTTTTAACACAGAATGACTCAAATTATTGCAGTTTGACTAGGAACCATCACTATAAAAATAAGATGTAAAGCAACTGACAGAGAAAAGCCAAGCTCCCAGTTGAAAGGATCACTCATTTCAACAGCTCAGCTGGCCTTAGCAGTGTGAATAAAGCTCTAGTGAACATCCATAACTTATCAGAATACCTTCCTAAGCTTTGGAGGTTTAACTCCTTAGTAGAAAGCTGATTTTTTTATTGTAACTCAAATTACGAAAGGACAAGGGAACTTCAGGAAAAGCGTGTGGTACAGTACGTTTGTGTGGGGTAGGACAGAACAGGATCAAATTCTTGTTTAGCCTGGATGAAAAGCCGTGTCAGAGGGCACTGTTCGTGGGAGCAGTCACATTCTGCTCCTTTATTCTCCTTCCATTTTCTCAGTCTCTGAGGATGAGTGTTTAACACTGAAAACTGAATCTTCTGAATGTGTCCTTTGTTTGACAATACTGTGATGAAAGGTTTAGGAAATACTCAGGTCTGACCAGTCCTCTTCCTCGACCTAATATAGATACTAACATTGACTTCTGTGGAAGCAGGTCCACGAAGCTGTTTGAGCTCCCTCCAGATGCAATAAATGTAATACTAATAAAGGAAAGCTTTTATGTTAATTGAAATTGGATCAATTTCCGAAGCACCAGGCATCCATGTATTCCAGAAAGATCTTTAACTGTGATGGAAATGCTACAGAGCAGAACAGAATACCTACAAGTTGTGCCACCTGGAGCTTCCTAGGCCCTGGTCATCAGCACCCACAGATCCGAGGATGCCTCTTTACTGACGGTCGCGACCAAGGACAGTCCATCGGATTATAAATCTGGCAGGAAAATAAATCTTTGCAATACTTGGAAACATTTAAGCAGCCCCTCCGAGGTATTTAAAAATTAAAAGCGATAAACAAAGTAAGTTCGGATGAAGGATAATATTTTGCACCATTTTCTCCTTTACTGTTTCAATTAACTAAACCGTGCTGTAAATTCGAGAAATCCTATGCTCATCAGCCAGCACATCCTTCATATCGTCTCTAGTAAGGACATAATTATAAATTCTTGTGATTACAATTTGATATACACCATCTTTGTACAACACAGACAAGAAATAAATAATGTATATTTCAAGCCTAATTTAATTTTCAGTGATTAAAAAGTAATTAACAGCAGTTTGGGCAATCTGCACGGTCACATTCCTTGCCACCGCTTTCATTTTCTTGGAGCTGAAAAAACTAACAGCTTTTAAAATAAAACAAAACAAATGTTGTTTTGGCCTTTCCAGGCTGTTCACAGCAAATCCTGCTACCCTCATGCCTGTAAGGAGTTGCAATAATTCCAGTGAAATCCCTCGCTCAATATTTAAATGGAAACGGAGCTCAGCCCTTGGTTCCGCACCGCTGCAGGGTCTGGCGCTGCTTGGTGCTGCTGCCACCTGCTCTGCCCTGGGCCGGCAGAGGCAAGCCGCCCCCCCAAACTCTATAAACATTTATCTATGTATCTATCTTGCTGTTAATGTGTCTATATTACAATATATGTAATTAATGGGTCCTGGCAGTCCTTTAAAACTTAAGGCGCCACTTGTTCCGCAGAGTCTTAAAAGGGAGTATGCTAATATAAAGAGATCATTAAAGAGGGAGTTGTAAATATTCATTCACCAGTTCCTGAAGTGATAACAATTGCTCTACAAGCAAATATTTTTGGTAATAAGTCTTTCTGTTCATGTGCTGTAGGAAACAGACAAGGAAAGGGACTGGCGGAATTGATTGCTGTCACAGTTGTTTTAATCACTGCCATGCTAAATCATTTGTGGTAAGTTATTTTAGAGAACTTTCATAACCAAATTTTTGTTAGTGTAGAACAAGAGATCTCAAATGCCACTGTTCTGCTTGTTACGTTGCTAGAACTTTATTTGTTTATTTATTTATTTATTTATTTATTTACAGAGAAGGCCCTTCAGCCTGTCCAATTTGTTAAGCCGTAAATATGGCTTTTACAGCTAATAGGAGTGGGCTTTTTATCCTCTGGCTATTAAGCCTGATGATAAACATAAAACGAATTTATCAGTGTGTCTCTCTTTAGGAATTACTTGCATTTTGTTTTGGTGCTCTTCCTTGGCCTAATACATAACACATAAATGGGCCTGTTTGGAAATGCCAAAAGTGAATATACTGTAGCAATATGACTACCAAAATCAAGAGCAAAAGCCCATTTAGTAGTATCAGGGATGCAGAAGGCAGTTAATTTTCCTGTCTTTCTTTATATCTGTAATTAGGCTTTGAGGGCTTTTCTGTACAATTTTGGGCAAAGTATCTGGTTTCGAGCAGTTGCACACACACATTTCTTACTGTTTTCATATCCTACAATTTCCATTTTCTTTTCATTGCCTTTTGCTTAGGAATTGATTTTACTTCCCACAGAGAATTCTCCATAAATAAAAATGTGGGAATAACATTTTAACTTACGCAGTCAATTTTTGTAATTCTCGCTTTATTGCATTAATCAATAGCTTACAGATAGTAAAAAAAAAATAAATACATTGGCCCTGAGATGGTGGGAAATTTATGCACTCCCAACCTGAATCCTTTCACAGCAGTTGCATAAAGAGCCTACGGCAAAGAGTTCCTAATAGGAGTTGTTGGTGGGTGTCACAGCACCCTGTTTCTAAATGAATAATTTCTACCTAGGATCATCAGCTGAAAGGCCCAGAGTGAGTTTGCCTGGATAGGTGTTTCTGCATTCATGTATATTTATACCAGGGAAATAATTATTTCAAAAGTCAGTCTCCTGTTTTTGCAAAAGTAACATAGAAAGCAATACTGGCATAGCACAGACTGAGGTGTTGGCAGGGAGAAGCTGCCCCAGTCTGCAGCAAGATTGCTTTTAAAGTTAATTGCTTCATCTTTGTCATTGCAGGATCGTGCTCACGCATAGCAATCTATACAGTCACTTTGTGTTGGTTATTTTTAATAAAACCTTTTGTCATTTTAATTAATAACTTTCACTTCTTTGAAAGCATATGTTAGTGAGTCTGAAATGCAAAGTGTACCTTTAAAAATCAGAAAGTACTGCCACTGATTGCTAGTGGGTGGGGGAGGCAGGCTATTAATGCCAACATTCCAGCAATCTGGGCTTTAAATGCATGGCGTGATCACTTGTTAGCATTCAAAACACCATACCCAGCTCTGAAGCATTGTCCAGCGCTAGGCTGAACGTCAGCAACCACTGATTAAAAGATTGTGACTGAGAAGCTGGGACCAAAGATAAAAAGATGTCTTCATAAGAGGTATCCCTAAGTGTACCATTTAGGTGAGGTAATTGTATCTGATGCTGTTAACTTGCAAATAGGTTGTTGTTGAACAAGTCAGAATGGGAATTTGGAGATGATTCATTTACCCTGAGAACAGAATCATTTTCTAAGAAAGCCTCTTTAAAGTTCACGAGTGAATAGTTCATGAATAAACAGTTTCTGAATGTAGAAGTCATTTTCCTGAAGGACTAAATTCTCATTCCATTAAGAGAACGTTATTAGCAACTTCACTGGGAGAAGGCTTGGCCTGTCAATATGAATTAATTACAGGGAAGTCTCAGTGACTGATACTGGTATCTGAAGCCCTCATACCCCAAAGGCCATGTAATCTTCAAATAGAAAAGAGAAATACAGAATATGCTTGTATTTAAAAAAATGAATTGCAATTTTTAAAGTTTGAAATAAGGCTTGGTGTGTAGATTCTCTACACCTGTATATGTTCTTGGTATGCCTCTTCAGTGACCTGAATTCTGATAAAAGAGGTGGACTGAGAGATGATTTAACAAGAGGCTAAGCTTTTCGCATTAAATTCACATTTCACATTGCATTGGACATTCCCCGGAAATATTTCTATATATGTATATGATGATAGACTCTATGTCTGTATTTTCATGGGGTATCCTGCCCTGTAAGGGAATTCCAGCACCTAGATATGTGTTACAGCTGACATTTTGTCATTAACTAAAATGGACATGCATGCATGATGAAACAAATTCAATGCCAATGCATGCTGTTATTTTTACTGTATTAATAAAACACCATTTAAAAAGTCTTTAAAGAGACCCATCTTTAAAATATCACTTATACGAATAAAAGAACACTGCTCAAAATGAATTTCTTCTTAGGATCGTTTCTTTAAATGTTTAGGTTCTACATTTGCCTCCCACTAAAACAGAGTTCCTTCTAGTCAATCAGATACTCTATGTTTACATACAATAAGAAAAATAAGGTTGGGAAGCCAAACTTATAAAATCTGTTTGTTAACTGAATTTTAACCGAGTTTTTACAACTTGCCTATAACCAACAGCACATGTCTTTCAAATGAAATTACACTCAAAAGAAATCTGTGGAATGCCATGGCTTGCACTGGTTTCTATAAATTGGAAGTAAATGAGGCCAAATTAAAGATGTTTTCATCGTAAACAATGTACAGTGGGATTGAGAGTTCCTTCTGTATAGAGTGTCATCTCTACAGGTCTCAAGAATTAACAGAAACAAAGAAACTTGCATTGTCAGCGGAAACAGTGAATTTAGCAAAGAGTCTGCAAAAACCAAACCACAGAAGTGTAAGCCTTCATGTTCACTTTCTGAGCAAAGGCACGCTTTAAATTAATGGATTTTGAACTTGTATGTGGGTCTATGGATATGGAGTTGGCAAAGTGAAATAACAGAAATGTATTCTACCCATAGTCTACAGGTAAATAATTGCTCTGAGTGCTTTCGGGAATTCCAGCCACGTGTGACCACAGCTGGAAATGCTGGAAATGCAGCAGTTTGACAGGGATTCCACTTTGTGTGCTTGCTGAGGTAAATGAAAGAAACGAGATTGATTATGCTTGTATTGTATACATTTTTGCAGTACAAATTTGGTATTGCCACATGTCTAAAGCTTGCCGAAGGCTGCTGACCTTTCCTTTACAATGGTGTGAAACAATCTAGGGGGTCAGAAAGATTCTTTCTTTGTTTCATGTTTTCTTTAAGATGCACTGTGGGGACTCCTGCAATGAGTGATTATTTCCAGCTGTGTTAATAAATTTTCTGAAAAGACTATGAGGAATTGTTTGGATATTGTCTTTTAACTGGCTGAAATCAATCACCATTTTGAATTTGAGAAGGAAGTGTCCAGTATTGATTTCAGATTTATTGTTTGAAACAACTAGTAAATATACTGCGGGGAACAAATCTTTACAAGGAGTAGAGGAGAAGCATCCCTGAAACATTTCACTGATTCAGATATTTTTAGCGGTTCTTCCTTAAAAAGGGAGCTTTGAAATGAAAACGCTTCCCTTTTTAAAAAGGAGGATTTGATGTCATGCTTGGTTTTAATCTTATGCTTGTCTATTTCCACACCATGAAGCCACATAATTTGAACCGAAGAAGCAATTTAAGAAAGAATAATCATTTTTTATAAATGTTACTCAATAATGTGTCCATTAATGAGAATAGCTAGAGTGAAGAAAGCTTTGCATAACAAAGACCGAATTCCCAAATAGCTCCTTATTAATTAAAAAACTTGCATAAGCATCTATTTACTATAGATGGTACTATCAGCTCCAGAGAACCACAATTTTAACAATTTTAATAGTTACTGTGGCTTCTTTTTCCATGCAGTCTATATCAAAACAGGGATCAATTGTTTAGCCCACAGATATTTGTCTCTCAGCCCAGCAAACCTCTACAGCCTTCATTTTCAGGCCTAAATGACAGACCTAAATTACAGGCCTGGCGTGATTGTTCTGAGCACTGTTAGAATTTGTGGCAAAGACAAAATGTCTGTATGTGCAGATACCTTTGTTTGGTGAAGACGGGAAGGTGTCTCACCAAGGCAAAACAGTTAGATAAATGCAACGGAGGGATTTGGCCATCGGCAGATAATGGCATAACATTATCCAAACACAGTCCGTGGTAGCAAGGATCTGCCTCACCATTATTTATTTGAACATTTGCCTTGATCCCAAGAGAAAATAAAATGGCTGTTGGTAAACCTCATTAATCCCATGAGGAAATATATCTCTTATCAAGCAAAAATGCTTCAGAGTTTCATTTAGCCTCAAGAGTATTACAGCAGAAAAAGCAAAGATTTGGGCATCTGAGTTAAAAATTCATATCCTCAGAAGCCTGCAATACTTCTGCTCAACCCAAATGGGAGTTTCTGTTTGCCAAGTTTCCAGCACTGAAGTTCCCTCAGGAGTTAAATGTGTGTTTTGTGTATAGTTTGTTGCTAACTTGTACATAGCTAAGCTACATTGAGATCTTTATTTAAGCAAATATCTACTGAGCTCATTGGCAAGATTAAGTCCATTTGGTATTCACTTAATCTGGCACAACGTACAAGAAAATCTTCCCCATTAAAGAGAACTTCAAGCACTTGTCCATGTTCAAGTTCATCTTCTGTTTGCAAATTTTTGAACTCACCTCTGATAGGGATGCTTGAATCAGGTATAGGATGTTATGGATGAGACAGTTTTTATCTTTTCTGTTGCAAAATGGAACAGCTTTACAGAATAGAGAAAGAGTAACTTCATGGCTAGACCATTTGTGTAGATTGGGGAAGGGAAATAAGACTTCTTTCCTCTCTTGTGAATACTTAGCATTAAATATCCTACCGATAAATGTGTTTCCTCAAATCCAGGTGAATGCTTAGGCTTCAAGGCTATGGAGAAACTCAGTAAATATTCAGTGCAAAGAGCAATACTTTCAACAGGAGGAATCAAGAAAACCCCATCTCATCAGATGTTAAAAAAGTCACCAGTTTGTGAATCCTAAACCATAGAAAGCTGGTAAGTACAAACAGAGCCCCCAGGTCACTTAACATAGCTGTGATATGTATCTGCAGAAGTGCAGTGACATTGGGAACGCTGGGTAATGCGCTGCTGGACAAAGGGAAGAGTCAGCTGAGGCCAAAGCTGATAGCTCTTTCAGGGCTATGCTGGCATCTCTTCCCTGTGAACTGCTTCCAGGGAAGTTCCTGATATATGACTTCTGGCTCTCAGTCAAATAGAAATGTTAATGCACATTTAAAGTCAGCAAAGTTGACCACTTCTCTCCCAGGATCTGAACATAATAGTGTCTAGATAGGAAAACATGGGGTTGCAATGTATTGTAAGGAGGTAAAAATTGAACTGGACCTTCCTTATACTGCTCCAAGGAGTGGATTATGAAGAGTCAGAGATCTTCTGAGGTAACAACCATGATGTGTGTGAATAAGGACTGGCACAGGTGCCTAGGCTCAGGACAGAGTTGGTATCTGTGAGTACAGGGAAGATGTACAGTGCTTGCCTGCAGTGAGCAGTTAGGTGCATGAGACCCAGCTCCTCAAAGGGACCTTGCAGGTAATCACCCAAATAACCCCCAGAACCTGCATTTAACACCCAGCAGAGCTCAGGCTGGAAATATTTCCTGCTAGTTCAGGTGCCCCTCTTCTTTACCTGTTGTAGGTTCCATGCAAGGATTAGGGCTCTGGTGTCAGATATAAAGCCAGTCACTTAAAAGAGAAGGTATCACAGCACACACACTCTTTGGTGAAGCTGGTCACTAGCCTGTAGCAGCTGGCCCTCTTCTCCCCCTCATACTGCTGTTCAGCTACATCTCTGCAGTATGGCTGAAAATACCAGGTGCTTCTTGGGCAGAGTGAGGGGCTGAGAGAGAGAGGACAGTAAGGCTGGGTGAAGTTCAGCAAAGGATTTAGCAATATTCAACTGAGGAAACAGAAATGGTGGTTATACCTGAAAAAGGAGTGAGGGGAAAAAACAAAGGTAGAGAAAGCAACCTCAAAGGGTTGCATAAAATAGTCTGCCTTGAAGGGAAGACGAGGGAGCGAAAAGGAAATGATTATGACACAAAAAGGCCTTTGATTTTGTTTTCATTTATATCACTACTTACTAGCTACCATCCTAGTAAGGGGAGTAGGAGAGAAGTTAGGAAGCCAGAAAGTGAAGAGCCAGCTGAAAAGGAAATAGTGAAAGGGTTAAGGCAATGAGAGGACCCCAGAGAGGAAATGAAACTCAAGGGCAAAAGGGCCTTTTGCTCTGGATCAATTGCAGAAGGATTTCTGATGTGCCAGGGGACAGCCTTTTCACTTCACTCAGACCAATCCTGTCAGATCTCCTGTTGCAGTTGTAACCCCCTCCTCCCTCTTACGGTCATGCATCCACATCTACACACCCACTCACACAACTATCAAGGACATCTGCAGTCATCATCCCTCCCTCCCCTGAGAAAACAGTGTCTGAATCTCATATATCTGCAGATAGGATGTTAGCAGAGAACTGGGGGCTGGAGATGCTGTTGTGTCTATGTTCACAGGTACGTCAGAAAGTGGCAGAGTTACATATGGTGTCAATGAACCTGCATGGCAGGTGCATTTCGTGGAGCCAGGTATTCTACAGAAGTTCAGGCTATGTTTTTCCAGACACTCAGTGCTGCTCAGACTATCTGCAGATGCAGTGAGGAAACACTGGGTGTGTTTAATGGGGGAAAATGCAAGGAAACCAGATGCAGTTTCACTGAAGCTAGGTAAAGCTTTTCCTTCAGGGAGTCTCTGCATCCTTCACTTGTGTTATGCAACAGAGCATTGCTAACTTGCTGGAACAGATGTTTCCTTTTACATGTGTATCTCCAGCGATTTTTCAGTCTGATATGTAGCTGCATGAGCAGGACCTCCTGCAGTCTATGCCATGGAGCTGACTCAGATTACAAATACTTTTCCTTAAGTGCTAACCCTGCAAAGTCAGACAGCAATCCTGAGGGTGCTGGTGAGTTTCTTGAGTCATGCCCAGAAACACAGATTCTGCAGGCTAGATCTGCCCTTCAGCAATCATCAACAACTGCTCTTCTCTGTAACTCTGCTGTCTTTTACAACCTCACTGCCCCTGTAAGACCTTTCAGGTGTCACAGCAGTCGGAATTTGGTTTTACAGTTGTGACATTGCTAGCAGCATTTCATCCACTTGCATTACTCTTTCATTGCTCTAGTCTACCTTATCTAATTATCCAATGGGATTGCTAACTGACTTTGACAAAAATGCAGATTTGGGAGTACAAACCTTGGTGAGGCAATCCAGTTAGAAAAGACGTGCCAAACCGCCTGCAGTGTCAGATGCTATCAGAGCTTTTCCATGGGTTCACAGCCTTACATGCATATTTCTGTAAGCTGGATATTAACGGCAGCCTTCTGCATCTGTCAGATGCTAATTCGGAAACAAAAAAGAGATTGTAGTTCCTGCCTTGAAGGCTGTGGAGGCTGGCAGGGTTTCAGCTAACAGTCTCCCTACCACGAAACCTCGTTGCAGGAAGGTAGGAGCCGGGTCGTGGTTCACTGTGGGCAGCCTTCTGCCTCAGCCTGCTTCTCTGAATCTGTTCACCTTCATCCCTGTAGGACCACGAGGCAGTAAAGGGTCGATATTGCCTTTAATAAAGACAAGGAACACGTCTCCAGATAAAATCAATAATAAATGACAAGACATCCGGGATGCTTTTCATCTGTGGCTCTCAGAGCGTTTCATAGAGGTCAGTATCGCTGTTCCGAGCATGGAGTAACAAAGCCTTTCGCAGACATATTGCACATGGACCTTTGTTAAAGCAACTTCTCCCCACATGGTGTCTGTTTAAGATGTACATGTGAGAAGAAGGGGAGGTGGCTGTGAGCTGAAGCTCACCAACCCAGCGCTGGCTGCCTTTGCACTCTGCAGCCGGTGGTTTGAGCTGCAGATGCGTTGCTTACCCGTAATTACCACAATTTCCTGCTGCACTCATTTGAAAAGACAGGGTTCCTGAGGAAGTTATGAAGACGGCAAGTAAGTTGCTGCCTTAATTTCTGTGCGTATGATGAAGAGTGCTGTCCTATTTATGCCATTTGCAGCTTGCTTACAGTGCTTCTCAGAGCTGTTGGAGGGATGAGAAGGTTCGTGATTCTGTATAACGTGGGTAAATTTGGGTAGCTGGCAGTCCTGTCAGCGTGTTGTTCAGGGACAGCTGCACAAGGTTCAAGGCAACTCTTGAACTTTCTGGTGCTGAAACTGTGAGCAAGGTGGCTTAGATCTTCGCTTGCAAGATGCTGCTGCAGGTGGGATGTCGGGTAAGAAAATGTAGGCATTAGTAGCTCCAGTGTGTGATTATAAATGTTCCTTAAAGGCGGAAACTGGAAAAACAATTCCACGTGCTCAAAGCAGCATGTTTTTTTTTTTTAAATTGCTGAATTATTTATGCCTTCAGACAGACTCTCCCAACTGTTGTGGAGCGTAAGCTAGGGACCTCTCTTACTGCTCAGAGAAAGGGCTTTCAGTAGGAAGGATATCTGTACCTTTCTGCTAACAGTCATGGCTTCCTGCCTTTGTTAGGGGAAATATGGTGGAGGGAAGCAGCAAGTTTGCTGTCTGTGTGATACACAGATAACCTGTTTGGAGTTACTGCACAGCAGCACAGACAGGGCCGGTTTGACTCTGCCTGCAGCGCCTGTCACGACAGCAATTGCCCCGTTACTTAGACCTCAAATGCATACAGAGAACTAAATACAGCTCTCAAACAAGGGGATTATCCGGAGAGAATATGAGGTGCTGTACTTTTTTTCTGGGCTTACAATGTGTGTGAGGAAATGTTGTGGGAAATTGTGGGTTGCTAGGCAGTTGTTTTGCTGGGAATACGGGAACTTCGCCAAAGCAGAGCAAGTCATAAAGGCTGCTCTTTTCAGGCCACAGGACAGCAGAGAGCTGCAGGAGCTTCTTTGCCCCCAATTTTCCTCAGTGTCTGAATATTTAGGAAACCATTGATGCCACATATTGACTGCTCCTTGGAGCTGATGAAATGCCTGCTGCATGTTTCCCTCCACTCACCCCAAAAGTTTTCATTGCTTAACACATCTCTAATCTTTGGTCAGTTTTTAAAACCCAGTTTACTCAAGCAATACTTCCATTATCGCCTCTTGGAAGAGTGAGATTCAAGAAATGAAAGAAAGCTGCTAGCTTGAAAAGTAGAAAAAGAAGCCAAAATTTTTACAGTTTACTGCGTGAAATGAGTAACAGATTAATTTATTTTGCTGTATGCTCACCAGCGATGCTTTAGGTTTTGTTGTCTGCATCTTCACTTTAAAGATTCATCCTGCCTAAAGTTAAGCAACCCAGAACACAGTACTCCCCTGTACAGGGAGTACTGTATGGTATGCTATATTTGGTGTATATTTGCACTAACTTACAACATCATTACCTGGATGTGATGTGGCATGTGCAGGCCCAAAAAGATTCCTGTACTTTATATGAAGAACTGCAAGATCTAGAGTCTTGTGATGGCAGCCTCAGTAACAGGGACAAATTCCCAGTTCTGAGACAGAGAGGAAAGGATAGCCTGTGGGCATTACTCTGCGTTTCAGTGAACTGTGCAAGGCCATCTTAGGTACTTCAGTTACAGGATGAGAAATTCAGCTCCAGACAGCGGGAAGCCAGAGAGCTGCTCTCCAGGAGAGTCACTGATACTGTACCAACACTGACTCTGATTTAAAGGAGAGGGTATTTTTCAGCCCCGTTATTCAGTATGTCCCCCTGCCGTGAGTCTGCAAAAGGTTTGGTGTCAGAGAAACTACTGCTAGAGCTGGCGCTAATGGACATCACCACTGGCACTGCCAGCGGGGCCTGAAGACCAGACAAGTGTGGAGAACAGGATCTTGCTTTCTGAGTCCCCTTCCTGGTGTCTGGCGACAAATCTTAATTTAAGGGATTATTATAGTTTAGTGCTGGCGGTGCCAAGTGCCAAGCCTGGTGACGGTGTGCATGGCTGGCCAGGGGTGCTCAGGAGGCGGAGGAGCTCCTTGTAAAGGGGAGCTCTCAAACTGTAGGCTGCTGCCTGCGATGCACGAGCTCTCCGGTTGCTGGAGAGGCCGGCAGCCGGGTGGCATCTTTCACAGTCAGTATACGCGCCTTCCTCTGTTTGTTTTGACATATTTACGGTAATATTTCCCAAGGTGTGGATAGAACATTATGGCATCTTTTCGGCTCATAGTTGTTACTTTCAGTATTAGCCTGCATATTAGCTGAATCCAGAGCCTTACTTTGGTCATACACTAACCTGGTGTCTGTCTTACTGCGCTTCATAAATAAGTCAATGTACAGAATTGAATTACAGAAGCTCTCCTAAATAATAAATAATGCATTTAGTTAGCCATATGAGTCTGTACTTGTCTGTCTGCCCAATTCCCATCTAATTCACAAAATGTTTTTTTAATGGTAGGGTATGTAAGTGAAGGTTAGATTTTTTGTTGTACCTTTCATTAAACTCATGCCTCTTCTGAAATAGATGCTTCTGCAAAGTATTTATACAAGGTAACATTATGTAGAGCAAAAATAATTATTTCTTTATTGTATAATGTCTCCCTATGAAGTTGAATTTTTCTTTTTTTATTTCTTTTTTTATTATTATTATTTTTGCGATGAGTTATTAAGTTTGGAGCTGATAAGCAGGGTGTTCCCCTAAATCCAGCTGACTCTGTCACAAACAGATTCTCCTTTTGAAGACCTTCAGAGGGCATTAGGGGAGCTCAGGGTCTAGCTGTTCAGTGTCTATCATGTAATTCACATACATGAAATCTTCTCATGTTGTCTGCATGCTTCTGGAAATCAAATGGTTGTGTTATGAGGGCAGGAAATCTGTGTGCCTGTGTATTGACTGGTGGCTCTCATAGCCGGACTGCTGGTAGCCTGCAGGAGAGTTTGTCACAAGTAAGTCCAGATGCAGAGCCATAAACTGAGAAGTGTGTGATTGTACATGTAGCTCTTCACAAGCTTCTAGTACAGCACCTGTATGTGCATCACAACGTTCCCGTTAACTAGACAATCGAGCTAAGATATTCCACCTAGACTTGACACTATCAGGATTGATTCTTCCCTGAAAGCTCGCTCACTGTTTGCTTCAGTGACAGTTCTCAGAAAATCTTCTTTCATAGCTGCATGAGCACTGAAGGCAAATCAAAATGTTAACGGAAGATGACAAAATCATCTGATAAAACTGGACTGTGGAAAGACGGTGATCCACAAGCTTTTGGAACCAGCCTAGGGCAAAGTGCTGAGGAATATCTACAGGTAATTAAATCAGTCCTGAAAAATTCTGCCTTGGATAGGCTAGGAAGGTGCTTAAGATAGCCTTGATAGTAGAAAATATCCTGGGCAGTGAAAAGGCAGAGGCAGTGGGGCACTGTGAAGGAGTATGTTCACTATGAATGGGGAAACCATCAAAAATGCTGCAGAAAACTCAAGCAAACGGGGAAAATGGAAATAAACCAGTCTGTCAGAAACTTTGAAATTGCAGTTGTCTTCAGATATTCAAGCTGAGAGAGGTATTAAAAATAATAAGAACCAAGAAGGAAGTACTACCAGGCGGGCTTGAGATCCCAGTGGTGAGTCTTTGACGGTCTCAGGAAAATATTAAAAATATTAAAAATTCATCTAATATTCAAAACATAGACCTTTATTTTCAGGATGATGAGGAGGATTGTATATTACTCGAGGAAATTAGGAGTACAGGCCAGAAGTCTCAGGAAAACAAGGCCTAGAGTGTAGATGGCTCTGATCGAGATGACCCAGAGGAGGAGGAGCTGGTCTGCTCAGGAAGTCACACATGCTATATAATACATGGAAATTAAATGAATGAATAAATAAAGAATCTTAAATAAGGAAGGAGGAAAGTCAATTCTGTGAGTAGTGCCTAAGAAAGGTGAACTGCTAAGCTGAACGAGTCACCGTAAGATGGCTGCTCAGTGAAACTAAATCCTTCTCAAAAGATTCACAGTACAGAGAAGTCCATCTGAGGAGCAGGCTGCTGCTCAGGGCTTGGAAGCTGAGAGCTGTTTGGTCTGCATTAGTAAAGCACTTCCCTCAGGGGCTCACAGAGCACAGTTCTGGAGGTAGGCAAGGCTGGCTGCTAGAAACATCTCAGGTGCGATGAGATCAGTGGTCTGGGCAGCAGGACAGGCTCGGCAACCAGTACGAGGTAAAACTGTCAGGAAGTATCTGCTGTCTCCCAGAACTTTCCTAGCCTTCCTGGAGAAACTCATCCATGGAGTTACAGTGTCAGGAAGGGTCACTTGTTGTGCAAAATCAGAGAATGTAGGTTTGAACAGAGAATGTAACCTAGTGCATTACTTGGACTGCTTGTCTGGGTGTACGAGGCATGGCAAAACCAGGGGCCTTCTGCCAAGGGGAGGATGAGAATTACAAGGATATTAACAAGGCAGTGGCAGGCTGATGGGCATCAACTTCAGTGTTAAGGGAGCTTCATCACATAGGATAGTAAATGTTTCAGGAAACCAGGAGGAATTGTGCAGCGGAGGTGGTCTTGCCTCAGGCAAATTCTTTACAGAGGGAGGTGTTACTAATTTTCAACCTGTAGTTTACAACTCCCTGGGAATATATGGACCACGTAGTCCATGAAGGACCACGTAGAAAAGCAAGTTTAGCTGTCAGTAGACTACTAAACGTTTGTGAACAATGTTGAGAGGGCAGAGGAGAGGACCAAAGAAAGGACAGAAAACGTCATGTGTTGCAATTTAGGCCCACCTATGTTAGGTGATAAATGACAGGACTGTGCCTGTTAAATCTTTCAGTTCTCCATGGCTCTGTAAATAAAGTTGCCCTACTAAAATAGACCTGTCATTTGCCTCTGAATCTAAAATGTTGCTACTAAGGCTTTTAAAGAGAAGATATTTTCCAATGTGCATCACCAGTACCTAAATTGAGGCTGGACTGCGCAGTGCCTCCATCATCCTCTCAGTCACCTCAGGCGCTGGTCATGCAGGAGGCAGAGGAATTTATCCGAAGATTATTGCATCTACTGCTGACTCTGACGGAAATATGATAGCATTATTTTGAAAGTATTTCTGGGCTGTGTGGCAGGAAGGCATTTGTTAAAAGATTCCTCTGCATTGTTTCATTAACTTGTATTGCTTAGAGTCTCCACCGTTTAATTTTTCCAAATGTTCTCTTCAGATTTATGGGCAGCAGGGTGATGTCACCCCGTAAGTACTCCTTGGAAGAGTTTGTGCAGTGATGTCTTGTGAGGAAGAGGGATACAGGGTGCTGTAATCTTAGCAGACCTCACATAAGCCGAAGTCTTTTCTGAGAGGTTCTTAAAAGCGTGTCAATAAAGCATCCATAAAGGATATTGATAGGAGGAGGGCACACTGAAACGAATTGCACTGGGGGCAAAAGTTTGTAAGGCAAAGATCTCCGTAAAAGCTGTAGGTAATAAATAGACATAACTACCTTCCTTTTAGGCTCTTCTTTTTTTTTTTTAGAGCTCTCTACTAGTACAGGTTGAGTT
The DNA here is from genome assembly GCF_009819795.1 of Aythya fuligula. Classification (NCBI taxonomy): domain Eukaryota; kingdom Metazoa; phylum Chordata; class Aves; order Anseriformes; family Anatidae; genus Aythya; species Aythya fuligula. The sequence goes on along the minus strand of NC_045561.1, from coordinate 75,185,405 downwards.
TTGCCCACGTTGTCCATTACCACATATGTTCTGAGCTGCTTCCTGGTTAGGGGCCCGGCACCGTCCTTCTCAAATGCTGATTACGCATTTCTGCTCTCACTTCCTCCTCTGCACATGTGCATATCACACAAACACCACACAGCTGTATGCCGGTGAGTCCTCTGAGATAGAAGCAATAGGAGTCACCCAAGGGAAGGGTTGAAGTAGATGGCTCAGAGGACCCGAGTCTGAAGTTTTAAACAATGAGAAGAATTAAGAAACTGATGCTACAGGGAAGTGAAAACATTTTAGAAAATGAAAAGCTGAACCTTGATTTCTAGCTGCAGCTTTCAAAGAAATAATCGTTTCCTGCCCCCATCCTCCCAGCACATATGCACATCTTTCCCTCAAAATAGAAAATTGCGATGACTACAGTACAGAGAGAGCCAAAGGACTTGCTAATATATATTCTACACATACCAGTGGTATCTATGTCATACAGAAAAAATGCATGGGATTTTTTTTTTTCTTTTCTGTTTTTAATAGCAATAACCAACAGAGGTCAGGGCATTTCCTAAGGATTTATTGACTGTTTCGAGTTAATATCCTTCACCTTACTTACGGAGCAGCATTTACTCCCATCTAGCCATTAATCTGCAGGAAACACCCTGCACTCTGGGCAGCATTTCCTACAAAACAGCAATGCAAATCAGTAGAAATGGTGTTTGAAGAGTGGGTAGAAGCACTGCACTCCTCATAAAATGCATGTTGTGTGCAAGAATAAGAACTTGGATCAAAACCCTCCTCTGCACAGGACCAGACCGTTTGTAGAGGGACACAATGCTATTCTTCCTTGGACGTTCAGGGAAATAGGTTTAGCTGCTCTGCCCCTCTTCTACAGGCCAGCCTCATTGCCCACGGCCAAGCTCGAGCAGGTAACGTTACCTAATACAGCAGTACCTCAGGGTGTTACAGCATAGGCATGAGGTCTTTTGTGTCACTGTTGATGACTTCTGTGTTTTTTCCCTTTTCTGACACCCGGTGTTACAATGTGTTAACGAAATGTGTCATCTTGGATGAGTGACATTTCTTCGTACTCGCCCCCTGCTCAGCCCATGAATGAAGTTACACTTCCTTAATCTCCGAAAAATTATGGGCAGAGCCCAAGTGCAGTGTTAAGAAGGACTGTCTCGGGGAGAGCACAGATGGAGTCTGACAGTGCAGAACCATGGAAACGACATAAATAAAAGCAGAATTGTTTACAAATGTTTTCCTTCTTTGGGTGTGGGTGTGAGCAATTGCATTATTTGAATGCACTTTTCTCTCACGACATGTTTTTATCCTCAGCACTGCAGTAGGTTTCTGGGGGAATAGGCAGCAGTAAGCAGGATCACCAGGTGCATGCAGGAGCCCCGCCGGGGAGTGCAGCGCTGCTGGGGTGCCCGCAGACCCCTCGGGTAAACCTGCAGTGGGACCCAGGCCATGGGCAGAGCTCTGCCTTGCTGGGTACGCTCTCAGACAGCCCCTCTGCTAACGTGACTTGCACCCAGCAACCAAAATAGTCCTCTCGCTGCTGCCAGCTCACTTTGTAGTTAGCCCATCCTGTCGCTCAAGTGGTTGCAATTGGAGCTTTCAGCACATAATTCAAAGCTGGTGTGATGAGGAGGGTGTTACAGTTTCACATAATAGATTTCTTTTTTTACTTGAATTTACAAAACAAAGCATTACAAGCAGTTAGGCACAAAAACTGTCTTAAAAGAGAGCTTTGCTCACAGACTGAGAAGTGCCTTTATTCCTGTGGTGGCTTAAGTCCTTCACAAGCACATCTTTGGTTTTTATGTGAGCTGCCTTGCACCTTTCAGAATTGTGCACGCTCAGTAATTCAGCTTCCCAAAGCTGAGACCTGGAGAGGGCAGGAGGCAAGCTGGGTGCCAGGGGCTGAGCGGGGCGTGCAGGGCCAGGCGGCACAGCATGGCATGGCTCAGCACAGCACGGCACAGCATGGCATGGCACAGCAGAGCAGAGCACCAGCAGGGAGGTCACATAGCAACAGGAAGCTCCAGCAAAGGGAGTGCTCCTCAGAGCAACCACCAACACAAGACCGGCGGCGAGAAGGTGAGCCAGAAGGTGAAGGGATGGCCCCTGAGAGGATGTAAAAGGAGGAGGAGGAGGAAGGTGAGAGGTGACTGCGATTATCTGGAGAAGGAGAGGACACGGGGCAACAACAGCGAGGCTCGTGAGAGAAAGCGAGCAGAAAAACTGAGCAAAGAGTCTACAGAAAACAAGATATGTGCCCAGTGACAGCACTGCTGGTATGTGTGTGAATATTTCTAGCAGTTATTTCTGACAGTTTTTAGTAGATATTTCTTATGGTGTAGTAGTATGATTGGACTATATTACATTACTATTTAGAAGGCTCCTCTTCATCTGTACAGTGTTAAAATAAGAATAGCAGTCTGTGTTTAGATAACTTGTTTTGGAAATCTGTTTTACACACGTGAAAGAAACACTTCTCTGGTGAGTGTTATTGCTAGAGATGATAAGGGTGGGTAATGGTACATTGGTATCCTGTAACTGTGATGTGGAAAGCCCCAGCCAAGAGGTTTACAGGCACGGAGTAGCAGAAGGGTTCTGCTTTGAAAAACATGCAGGGCAAATAAGCATGGCACAGTCTGGGAGACAACAGCAGGGCTTACCACTGTCCTTTTGCTTTTTTTCTCCTCCTACTCTCTGCTTTTAAATCTGGGAAGCAGCACTGATGTCTCAAGGGCTACACATACCGTGCTGGGCCCTGTGGGCTCGCAGTGGTGTGGGCAGGGAACACCTTGCCTGGAGGGCAGGCAATGCAGAAGGGGTGCGTGGAGGAGCGGAGGAGCTCTGCGTCTTGGCCCCAGGCACCGGTCTCATCCTCCTCCCACGGAGCCAGGAACTGCTGAGACGCCGTGACTGGGGGAGGCAGGAAAACTGCATATCCTGAATTAAAACCTGGGACAAAATAGCGTTCCGAAAGCTCGGAGCAACACCCTTGCAGTGTTTTCCAGGGCTGTCCTGCAATATCTGTGTCTCCAGCCAGAGCAAACGTCCATGCGGACTTTCCTCAGTTTTAACAGATGATTTCCTGGAATTTTCCATCAGATACGTCAGGAGGAAGAAGCATTTCACTAGACTTACCTCAGAGATAATTAATTTCTCTAAACTGGAAATTCCTTTATTTGTCTAACTGCAGTGGTCATGGGGCAGTTCTGGGGGAAATCAGGAAGCAGGCAGAAAACAGGCTGCTGTGCTGGGGCTGGGGCTGGGGCCGGGGCCAGGGCAGTCACTGGGCTGCAGTAGGCTCGGATGAAGCAGGAAAGTGTGTGACCAAAGCGGGGAGCAGGGCTTGACACCAGAACCACGGGGTGGGACACCCAGTCTTTGTGCAGAGGGGAGCGGGGTGGAGAGTCCAAGCCATGGTTTCTGACATAAATAAGTAATTGAAATGGAGTAAATTAGTCCTGTCTTTGTAAGCTTGCTGTCAGTTGAGGTAAAGAAATCCCTAATTTGTGAGTTGTTACATGGAAATGCTCAAAGTCCTAGTTCTTTACATCTCAACTCACCCGAGGGAGAAGGGTTGCATTTTTTTTTTGGTTTTAAACCTGTCACACAGGAGGTACAGTTCTTCCGTGGTGTTCAGGGAATATTTTCTGTTTTGCCATTTATGCTTCCTAAGCCCTGCTTGCTTATTGTACGTCAGGGAGCTTTTGGCTCACGCCACTGGGAGCTGAGGAAGTAACTGTGAAGCCAAATGATGAGATGAGAGGCATCTTTCTTCAGTCTATTCTTTGTTCAGCCCAAACTCTTGTGTTTGCAGGACTTGGAGAGCTGTTTGCACATCCAGGCAATGAGAAGTCAGGAATGCTGCTGTGAAGGCAGCCAGCCCCTTTCCCCAAGCTATGAGAGAGGCAAAGCTTGGAGGCATTGTTCAGACGGAGAACTTTTAATGGAATAAACAAAGCAGTGCCCAAAGCACTGTTCCTGGTGTTGGCAATGGAAGAGATGTAAAGGTCAACTTGTTGTCATTAGTCAAGGCTATAAAGGCAGAGATAATGAGTTCTATGTTTAATTAGGAAATAATATGTATGAAAAGGGGAGTTCTATGGGATAATAGTTTCCTGGGGTGTACAAAGGCCAAAAACCAAATTAGGTAGTTGGTAAGAGTGAATGCAGAGGTGAAGGGGTAAAAGCACAATGACATACACAGCCTTGTAGTAGCATGATTTGAATTTGTCATAGAAAAAGACCAAAAGGGTCTGAATATTATTATCAGAGCCTGTTAAGTGTCACTTGACCACCCTATCATTAATCAAACACCACATTTTGACTTCATTATAAACAGGATATTTATTTCTCTGCAGCCTAACAATCAGAAAAGTCTCCTTTTTTATTCAAGAGTCAGCTGGTCTTAAAAGAGCATTGCTTGCAAGTAATGGGAGCTCTCTAGCAGCCAGCCAGCCAGGAAGGCACTCTGGTTGGTATCATACAAGGCATCATTTGCAAGCTCATGTCAGAGAAACGGGTCTTTTCACAGGGTAATGGTCCTGCTGATGTATAAATAATTCAACATTTATGGAAAAATATACATCAAGACAAAGGAAGCATGTTCATGTTTTCATCAAATAACCAAATGGTTTCTATAGTAATGTATATTTGGTTGCTCCTGGGGGGAAGTTCTCGTTTATACCGAGTCTCCTTCCTTCTGGATGACCTCATTGCAAAGGAAGGTGAGGACTTTTACACAGTAGCTGCTGGTGAAGCTGTGAGGGGGTGGCTTTCTGTGCCACTACAAGCCATCTGCCTTCTGAATGATGCTCTTCGGCTAAAAAATGAGGTTATCTAGAGAAATAAAGATGCTGTAGTACTCGAGGGATGTTACCTCACTTAGTCTATAGCTGTCCTTATCACACTCCTTATCTATAGTTGGAACAACTGGAGAGAAAATGCTTCCTGCCACTGCTGTCCTTAGCAGGGTATCTGCCACCATGCGTCCCCAAGATGTGCATGTTGGTGTACCTGCCCTGTTGGCTTCCCATCATACTTTATATCAGTGTTGGAAATGCACCTCTATTTGGCCTAGTCCTTTTTAACAGCCTGCTCAGCTTGCTGTGGGCTTTATCCTTTAACTTCACAGAAGGGACTGAGACATGGTCTTCAAGTAAAATGGTTTTCAAGTAAAAAGCATTTATAGCCACTATTTTTAGCTCTCCATAGTTCCTTGCTTTTATTTGCCTATAATTTTAAGTGTGATATGTGGTAATGCAGTGCATCTCAACTGCATTTTTATTCCAGTTGGCAATGTGAAATACATTGCACAGAAGCAGTTTTGATGAGCTGTGGGTTAACAGGAGGCCTAAACTTTGCAAGATAAGGTTTATAAGACGGCTTGTTCTTCACCTGCAGGACTGCTAGTACAGCTCTTCAGGGTGAAAATAATACCGAGGGTGGGTGGGATCTCTGGAGAAGGGCCTCAGGTGCTCTGCATGGAAGAGGCACGCTGAGGTGATATCTAAGCAGCAGGACCCAAGGTGAGGTTAGATCTGGGCACCTTTCCTGCTGTAGGCCCCATGTGCCTTTGGCTCTCACACTGGCTGATGTGAGGGTGGTCAGACCATACTCCTTACGGGGGAAATGTGACTGAAATGTGCATTAGAGTCTGCCGGCCCACTGCCAGATGAGAAATGGATGTATTCCTACCTGCTCCTTCCCCTCCTCAACCCAAAGCTGCGTGACAGCTCACTGGAAGCAGACTCAGCCTTAGCAGAAGTGGAAGAAGAAAATACTTAGACATGAAATACTTAAGACATGACCTTTTAAAGGCTGTCCTTATCTGCTTATGAACTGATCTTGAACTTCACAGGGCTTTTTTGGAGGATGAATCTTGGCATTCTCTCAAATGTGTGTCAACCTCACTGTTGTGGTGAGGACATGGATTCTTGTTCCGTGACTCTGTAAACACAGTACAGGAAATGGCAAGGTTTTATTACAGTCCTACAAAGTCCTGCAAAATTTTATGGGCGTGAAACCAGAGTAGCACTGTATTAGAAAGGAGTGGTTTTGTAGATGCTACAGTAAACAGGGGCATCCTGCTCTATTCTGGCTTATATCCAGACAAAGTATGTGCGAAACATGAACATGAAAATATGAATGCAAATACGTGAAATTCACATTTTCAAATCTTAAATTTGAAATATAAAGATAGGAAAATAAATTTGAAAATACAGATTAATTCAGGGTAATTCTATGTAACAACTACATAGGTACAGCAAATTGTGAATGAGTGCCATAAAACATAATTGGGTTATATATTTTAAGATAGAAAGGTACATCTGTCTTGCAAAAATATCCAGGTTCTTACACTTATCAAATACAACTAATGCTCTTCTATATGTTTTTTAGAAGAACTACCTTTTAATGGAAGACCTCTTGTTAGTGTTACTCTAGTAAGAATAATAAATAGACTAATGGAAATGTAACAAAGGCAGTAGCTCCTTTTCCATGCAGCCAGAGGGATTTAATAAGTTCAAAACATGTTCCACGTAGATTAGAACATTGCAACTGATAAGTGACCAGAGAACAGAAAATCATTATTTACGGTATGTTTTTACGTGTATCAATCCATGATCTTTTTTGTCTCCACTTGGTATATCCTTGTGACAAATTCTGTATTATGGTTTTCACCTTTTTGAGTGCAGAACGCCAGTTCAATGATGCTGATATTGCCACCCCTAACATCACAAGTGCTCCCAGATGTGAATGATTCGTGCAGGGGTAGCATCAAAAATAAGCCATCAGGTTTCAGGAGCCATCTTTTGTGTTAGGAATGTTGTTCTGGGTGCTAATGTCAGCGAGTGAAGCTGAGAGAGGGATATGTTTTCCCAGACAGAGAATACAGAGAGTGCTTTCCAGAGAGATAACGTTTGGGGTAGTGCAAAGTGATAAAATTTCTGAGATGTTTGGTTGCATTGTCTCTGGTACATGTCAAGGGCCTGGTCTTGGTTTAGGTATTTTTATTTTATTCCCATTCCTACTGTTTTTCTAAGCACATCAGATACTGTTCTGGACCAAGCTGCTATTTCACAGTCCCAAGGACAGCACACTTATTTTGCCTGAGATCCTGGCAAGAATGTTGAATAGTTTCCTGAGAAGTGGTAGAGGCTGCATTCTTTGGGACATTTGGCAGGATGCTGGTGAAAATAGTGTTAAATTAAGAGAAAATCTGGTATTTTGCAGGGAGATGAACTATGACACACAGTAAGTTTCTTCTAGATGTACCTTTTATGATTCTTCCAGATAGAGAATGGGATCAGTAACCAAAACAACATTGTATCGCTTATGAAAAAGAAAACCTGACTTTTGGTCCCAGCAATATTAAATAAGATTGAAGAAGAAAAAACTGTAATTGTTGCCATCCTGACTTTTTAACTGAAGCCACATAATGTAGCTAGCAACATGCTTATGTAACACTGTCTGAAATGCCTTTGTACTCAGAAAAGGTCATAAGTAAATGACTTTGAAGCTTAATCAGGGGAAGTACAGGACAATTTCTGTATTTCATTATAAATCCAGTTTAAACCCACTGAGGTCAGCAGAGTTACTTGGATTTTACAGTAAAGTAAGTGTGTGCAGAATGTGGCTCAATGATTTTAATTGTTCTTCACTTCCAGTATGCAGATATTATATGTTTGTCTGCAATTTGCACTAAATCAATCAATCAATAAATAAATAAATAAAGAGAAGACTCAGTATGCAAAAGCATAAAATAGTAGTTATAGGACAAAAATTGAAAAATCTAATATCACTTAATATACAAGATGTTTTTAATGTTTCCTTTCTTAAAACAGTCTTTACAAGTAATGAATTCTTTATGTAGGGATTACAGTGACTATTTTTTTATGTAGGACATTTTAGAATAGGATTTACAAGGATTTACAACCTTGCTGTCTTTTGTGGTATTTATCTTCTTGGTCTGTTGTATCTTCTTGTGATCTGTTGGCAAGGCCTCTGGAGAATAAGAAGTTCTCCAGAGAAGTCTAACTTGTTAAGTTTCTATTAGACTAGTTTAGATCCCAGAGATCGTTGGGTCTTTCTTTTGGCACTTAGATAATGGAGAGCAATTTCACAGTCTCAGGTCACACAGAGGAACTGGTAGGGCCCTTTGCTTCGGAATGAAAATGTGCCTTCGTGATGCTGAGGAAGCAAAGGCAGCAGGAGGAGGAGATTTTCAGCATGGGTGGTCCCATCTTCTGAAGCAGCTGAGAGTGGTCAAGTGAAATATTTGAACCTATAAAGCAAATCCTGCATTATTGTTTAGAGGAGTTACAGGAAAGGTGAGATACTTCCTCTGAGAAGAAAAATGGAAAAAAAAAAAAAGAAAAAGATGTAATAGAGGAGAAATGACATTTGGATTTGCAAGGCTCATATGCAGGTCTGGTTCAAAACTTTCCAGAAGTGCCTGGATTTTGAACCTCGAGCCTAAGTCAATTCACTCCTAAGAAGAATGATGTAAAATGAAGAGGGAGAAGAAAAACAGCAAGCTACTGATGGAAGGTAGACATAGCCCAGCTAAACCAATGCATCTCTCCTAAGATTCCTGTATGGCTTTTTCTAGACAGAACCCATAGAGACTTGCTGGTACTGAGCAGCCTGCAGACACTGTCTGCTGCTGGAGCCAGTGCACGTTCTGCAGCTGGGACTCTTCTCGTTGATTTGTGCACCAAAAGTGCTCCGAATCTGGCCTGCAAGGAAAAGGTGAAATGACAGGAAGGCTTTGTTCCGTGCTCTTATTTTGGGGAATGCACTAATCAGTGCAAAATTAAAAGGGGTGGGTTTTCCTGTTTCTGTTCTAGAGATAATTTTACAGTGTGCAAATATGGGAGGTGCACACACCTCTGGTCATTTTTCCTGTAGAGGCACCACGGACCTGATAAGGAAAATGATACAACTAATTAATTTAGGAGAGTTATTTAAAGGTGGAGAGTTGAACAACACGAGTGACTGTTAAATTCATTGCCAAAAACAACAGCTTTTGTGAGTGCTCTAGAAAAATAATTGTAAACATGTTTGTACCACATCTCTTTTCTCTGTACGTTTTACTATCTCGCCACAGAGAAAAGATTTACTTCTGAGTATTTCCCATTTGTTCTCTAAGCTTGACAGAAGTCAATGCACAGATCAATCTTTCTGCTTTTTCTTCCTAGTGCTTAAAGCAACCAACAATAAAACATGCCCTTCATCCTGGGAAAATTTACTGTGATAATCAATTTTTGTGCCAGACTGAGTCTGGTTTGGAGGACAACGTGCAGCTGCGTTTTCTCAGGAGGAAAGGACAGTGTGCCTGGGCACTTCCTGGCCCCCGGGGCTGTATCTCCCTTCAGAAAGCCCGCTGCTCTCTCCGAGGGTAAATCTTGTGCCTCTTTTGGCTAGACACCTTACTCCTTCAGAGCGGCCTCTGCCAGTTGGCAGGATCAGCGCTTGCGTGTTTTCTGGCAGGACTTCCAGGCAGAAGGCTGCTCGCCGCACCGGACTCGAGGCCTACCGCAGCAGCGCGTCCATTTTGCTCAGCGTCTGGCAGAGCAGCAGGCAGGGGGGCAGCCCGGCTCCGAGCTGACTGCAGACATGGCCTGGCTCATCCTCTGCTGCCTGGGTGCTGCCAGCCTGCCCCAAATCCCTGGGGTCCATGAGGGTACGGGGGAGGCCTCGAGGACAGGGACTCTGCCAGGAAGGGCCCTGGGGAGCCAGGGTTCCTGGGACACAAGGTGCAATTAGTTGTTTGGAGAGCCAGGGAGCTGCCTTGCTCAGCCAAGAGCAAGCCCACATCTAAGCTGTGCTTGCTTTATCCCTCCCATGAAAAATATAATTGGTTTCCCACTGACCCTGGGCACTAATAACTCCAGTCTAAGAACGGGAGTGTGATATTCATACCTCTCTTCTCTAAATTTAGTCTAGTACTGTGCATGCAACGCTTTCTATCAGGTGCTTGATAACCAGTCGTGAATTACCCAGTGCTTTGTTGATTTGAGATGTATGATTCCTCTGGTAAAGCCAGCCAAAATAATTTGTTTGACAAGTTTTTGAGCAGCTAGAGGTTAAGTGTCATCAGAGACGCATTCATCAGTATGAAATCTGTATTCAGACTGCAATTTTTAAAAATTATTTAATTTTCCTAGGCTTAACAATGTTTTGGCAATGCTGTTTGTGGAAAATCAGTTAACATTTAATGTTAATGCCTGAAAGAAAGACATTTGTTGATTTTGGTTCTTTGCTTAATTGCAACAATGTCAGTCTAAATAGTACATGAATTTTACTGAAACCAAAAATAAAACCATCAGACACTTGGGTCTTGTCTGCACGTTCTGGTGGCATGGTTGGCTATAGTGTGAAGACCATGAACAGAGCAGCTGGTTTACATCAAATGGCTTCATGATTCTGTACAGGATTGTAAACTGGGCCTAACTGGCTCTATTGCTTATGCTTGGTAGATCACCTGATGTAATTTTCTCTGATGGATCTCTGCCCTCACTGTAGTGTCCTGGGGAGCTGCACTGCAGATGCCTATTCATGCTGCACTTGATGGATAGCTAAGTGAATAGAAGCACACTACCCAAAAAAGCAATTTCTAATGGCTTTGCATTAATATTCCTTTCTGTCATTTTGGAGAGTTCTAAGTGTATAAATATCATTAAATCTGGAATCTGTTACCTATTAAGTAGTTGTTACCTTACAGGCACATCGATGTTGATGTAAGGTCCAGTGATGCAATGAGTTTTGCAAAATAATGTCATCTTGCTACTGGAAAACAGACTAAGATAATACACATCACCCTTTGTGGGCCAGTGGCTATGTGTCAATGGCAACATCTTTTGTTCAGTGACCTGGAAGCTGATTTGTAAATGCATTTGTCTGGTTTTATGTCCGTGTGCATCCTTTGTGTTTTTAGTATACTAGTACTCATGCAAACGTATTTCATGAGGCAAGCACCTTGATTCGATTTGGGCTTCTTTAAATATTTCACTTTATCGATCCTAAGTTTCTTCTTCCAGATAACTTCATTGTATTGCTTGTCCAGTATAAAAAACTTGCCAAGTGCCTCACACTCCAGTGCTGTGACACCAAATTACTACAGCTTAACTCTCCCACAGAAACATTTGCATGCAATAGTATTTTTGTGTATGTCTTCAAATTTCATTGTGTTGTAAATACACTGTTGAGTGAGAACTAGAATTGATTTAGTGAAGATGTAATGGAAAAATACAGGTGCTGCAAGTAACATTTATAATGGCTGGTACTGCAAGAAGAGCAAAACTTTGAGCACCACCTTAGCTGGCTGGTTGCATTCTCCATTTTTAAGTATAAATATGAAGAAAATAAGAAAATGCAGGGCATAAATGCCTGACAGGTCTTCTAGGCAGCAGCTTTCAATCTAATTTCATGACGAGTGGTATGCAAATGATCATTACACAACACTTTTCAGTGAGAAGAGTGTCACCCTCATTGCACAGTGAGGGCTAGAAAGATTACAACAACCACCTTGTGCCTCGGCCAATTTCTTTCTTTTGGCTTGAAAGAGGTACAAATTCTAGATTAGAAATCTAATTCATTACATGATTTTGTGAGTTTTATGTGATTTGTGTTCTATGGCTCATTCATGTTCCGCGTATCACCAGCAGATTATCTATGGAGCCAATTCAAGAAAAAGAGGTGTAGACCCCTGCGCACTTGTCAGATGGTGATGGAGCCTGGGGCAGGCAGAGATGGGAGTTGGCTCCAGTCCCCCGCAGTGCCAGGCTGCAAGCACAGGGGCTGGGCACACACACAGCATTTTGGATGTGAAGTGGTCTATGAGTCACATTCTAAAAGGTTGTTGTATGGTGCTTCAGATGAGAAAGGGCTCTCTCTGTCTCTAGAGAGAGCACTGATAAAGAGAGAGAGAGATTTTTTTTTTTCCTGGTGAGGTCTGTAAGTGATATAAATGCTGGTGAAATAGTAAGTGATTCAAAGAATATATTAACTGCTCAGTCTAATAAGAATTACTTGGTGATTTGGTCACAATAAATACCATTTATTTTATTCCAGTGGTGTACAATTAAACAGAACTGGAAAAAATGTCCTGGTTAGACCTATAGGTTGGGATACTACATCTTAAAAAAATTAAGACTCTAAGAAAGGTTATGAAGTCTTTGTAGTACAGAGAATACTTTCAATGTGTGTTTCCAGTTCAGTTTTGACTCAGTAAAGCAGGCTAACACAAGTTTTAGTTGCACAGAAGGGGCAGTTCTCATGGCATCAGAAACACTGGGTGCACTGACAGTGCCCAGGCAACAAGAAACGTGTGAGTACAGGAGAGAGGTTAAAGAAGGGCCAAAGATGTGTCCAAGAGCTGGAAATCAAACCTTGCAATGTTCAGCTTTAGGTATTCAACACATTAACAGTGGTTGAAAGGACTTGGCTCTCTCCTGTGTACAAATGCATCCATAGCAGAGAGGTACCTGAACAGAGGAGCTGTTTCACGTGGTCCATTGCCTGGGAGCTGTTGTTAAACAAATCCAACATTGAAACAAGAGGCATTTCCTAGCAATGAGGGTAATTAAACACCAGAACAACTTATTAAAGGTGGTAAATGCACAATTAGATTTTTCAGGACAAGGCTACACCTCTTTTAAGAACAGAAACAATGATTCAGTTTGAACCTTTTTAGTTTCCTATACCTGTAATTGTCTTTCCTGGTCTTGGAATCTCTGACTCTAAATTTCATTTTCCAGCCCTTTCCGTACCAGGCCATGAGGAAAGCAGGGCTGTTTGCACCTTAGCCACTTTTGTACAGTATATACAGTTTGGATCAAAATCTTAATTAACTGATAATTACCTAATCATATCTTGGGCTTTGGCCAGCTGTATGCTGGTGTCAGGAAGGATTTATTTTCTCCACCCACGCACAGGCGATCAGTTAGATCCCTGGTGGATTCTTTTTCACCTCCCAGTCCTGAGCAGCAGACACGATCCCAGACAGAGAAGGCTGCTGCTCCGGGCTGGCTCTGGGATGTGCCTTCCTCAGGCGCTTGCTTGTGCGTCTTGCTGGCACTCCCCAAATCAAATCCATATGCAACAGTTTGAGAACTTGGGTAGGAATTATTTCTGAGGCTGGATTAAGAGGGATCATGGGGTTTTTCAGCCTCTTATGTAGCATAAGGCACGCCTGGGATGTCTTAGAGCACTTGTGATCATCCCTGTGCCTAAACAATTCAGTGCCTTTGACTCAGTTGTTACTGGTGTCAGGGCTTCTCCTGCTCAGTTTGTAGGGTGCACAACTCAGCCTTTTGAGGACTGAGAAACTTGAGTGTAAAAGAAACGCAGAAGCTCTCTGGATGAAATTCTATGTCCTGCAGAATGGAAGGGCTGAAACTAGAGAAATTGGTAATGACTCTTGCACTTAACCTTCACAAAAAACACTGTTGTTGATCAACTAGTCTAATGATGACCATCCCATAATACCTTAGTTACTTAGCCAAGTTCTTATATGGACAAAATGATAAAAGCAGAAACAAAACCAAGGTATCCTTGTTTCTAAAGCCGTTTTCCATGGTCTGAGTAAAGAGGCAAGTCTCGCTGATGGATGTAAACACGTTAGAGTTGTGCCTGCACAGAAAGCCTGTGTTGACTCCTTGGGACCCAAGCAGACATAAAACCCGGACACTACTCTCAAGTGAGGTTACAAAAAGTTGGGGAAGCTCTGGTCTGGTTGACTCTGCTTTCTGGATTGTAGACTGTCCCTTTCTTCCTTCTGCAGGATACAAATCTACGTCTCCACACAAATCCCTCAGAGATGTTAGATTTTTCCATACAACCTGAAAACAAGCATCCAACTTGCTCTCCTATACGGAAAATTGCGTGTTTCCCAAACAAACCCCAGCTGGCTTGCTGCGACTTCCTCTGCAGTCAGGAAGTTTTTAATTGGCTTGCACTGAAGATCTGGGGCCTGTCGCACTCAGTGCCCATACCCAGTTTTAGCCCCTTTTTTTTGGTGTTGTTTCCAGCAAGAGCTGGGAACAGTGACATTCACCCAGCGTGTTTCCTCTGCGCTGAATTCCTCTACGTTGAATGACTAACAAGAGAGCAAGGAACACTGTGAAGATATCTTTTCATTGCTTGTGCTCAGATTTTCCGTTCATTGCCAAGACACAGCATCCATTTCCAGCAGTAAATGTCATGCACACAATAGCTCTGCTGTCGGTGTGAAAACCTAGCTTAACTAGAAGAGGAGGCATAAAAGATCAGATCACATCCTCTGTGTGCAAAACTGTACAATCCAAAACGAGTCCCACACAGGCAGTTCAAAATAGATTAATTAGACAGCGTTGTATCCTAAGGCTTCATTGTCTGCCCACATCAAATGTATTTTTTTTTATTTGAACTGTCTTTACATGTCTAGGCACTAAAAGCGATTATGGTCCTTACTTGACCAAAAGCAGGCAGCATTTGAAAGGAGGTTTGCAGACTAGAGACTTGACTACATATAGTCTTCACGTGGGTGACCTGTGGTTGAGTGAACACAAGGACGTAGCGGGGCTGCTTGTCCTTACCCGTCTTGGAGCAGACAGTTTTCCAGATGCCATGTTTCAGCAAGAGGGGCTGTGGCTTTATCTCACCGTTTGCATGAGGGGCTGCAAATGAAGATCGTACAGGACAACAGGAAGAAGAGCCAGCCAAGTCCCTGTGCAGGGCAGTGTTGAAAAATAAACCCTAGGGAAAGTGTTCGGGGTCAGTCACGGACCCAGGAGCGGGACGCAGAGCAAAATCTGAATCTTCTGCCTTGTGGCTTGACCTTCCCTGCACGGTACGCCAATTGACTTAAAAACTGTGTAAATGCCTTAGTGCAGAAGTGAATCATGTATGAGAACATTTCTCCAGCTTTATATAGTCTGATTTGAAAAATAATATAGCATGTAATGAATAAATGATATGCCCTGGCATTTGGTGGTGTTTGTGAGATATAAGTCTATTTCTAGTGCAGTGTAGGCTTAAATAGCCGAGTGGTGTTTATAGGAGATAGGCTGCTGCATTCCTTTACAGTTTGCTAATATGCACTAGTCTGCTGAATGAAGCCAGCCCTGCACTGGGTAAACACATGGGACTCTGTTCATCTATAGGATGATGTGAATAAACCATTGTGCCTTCACTGGAGATCCGTGCATGCATCATGTCTTAAATTGTGAAAAAAAAAGAAAACAGAATTTAACCTAATTGGCTGTGTTCATTGGATACAGTCCCAGGCTCTGAAACTGCCTTAGTTTACCTACTCATAGCTTGGAATAAAAATAATCTATGGCTGGAAGATCTTTGTGGTGGACACTACAACTCCATCAAGATGGCTGTGAAGCTTACTTTATTCTTGTAAAACACTTCAGGATCTTTGTTTTAAAGGTGCTTAAACCAGAAATGCTATCTGTTATGAATTTGTTTTGCTGCTGTTCAGTGTTTTCAGTGTTGCATCATTACATTAAGAGATACATAAACGAAGCCACGACATTTTGACTGGATTACTGTAGAAAACGTTGTTCTGAGCAGTTCTCCAGCTGGAGAACAGAAGCATCGGTTCTCTTTGTATTGGCAAATATATTAGAGAGATGGGGATACATAGCTGTGTAGTGCCACCACCAAGTAGAATAGGAAGGGGAAAAATCATTTTTTTATGGCTGGATTGACATTCAGTCAGTGGAAAAAAATAAAGCTAAGACAATAGGGCAAATGTTCATGATTGTTTCTCTTCAAGATAATTTTGACATGTCACAAAGCAACTCTAAATCCAAAGTTACAGCGGTTTTTCTCTGGAAAAGGTCTTTCTCTGCAGTGACCTGAAAACAATGCCTGAACTTTTCTAGATGCAGCATTAGAAGTATCAGGCTTGATTCAGAATCCTGCCTTCAGTCTCCAAAACTGCAAATCCCATCCAGCTTAGAAAGGTGCTGAGCCAAGGTCCCTGATCCTTTCTTGGATCTTGCTTGGGTAGCAGCTAAGTGAAAAGCTTCATCCAGTCCTGCTCATGCAGCTCCCTCTTATCTCGTTCCCACTCTTTTACTGAGAACCATTTTAGCGGAGATTATTGCTGTGATCAGTTAATTAAGCCAATGTGGAACAGTTCAGGCAGAAGCATGCGGAGAGCCAAGGCGTGATTTTCACTTGCAGAATCTAGGTCTTTAGAAGGAAGATGTTAACGTGTACTATCTAGCCACTTGGAAATAAATAGTATATATGGTGCTCGGATGCTGTTTAACTCCAGAGGGGGTCTCTGTGGCTGGAGCTGCAAACCTCTGGAAGTGGCTTCCTAATGGGAACAAGGACAGGTCACGAACAAGGTAGCTAAAATAGCTGCTTCAATGGTTATATTAATGCCCAGAAGGAAATATGTCCATTACATTTATTTTTTTTTTTTCTGTGGCTTTCTATTGTATCTTTCTCATTTAACAACAATCCATGTATGCAAGGAAGGGCGTGTGGGGGGAGGGAAATAATTCTTTAAGCAACGTCCTTTTGCTTTCAGGCTAGCTGGGGTTGTTTTCGTCTTTCTTAGAAGCCCTGGTGAGCCAGTGAGCAGCATCGGCTGCTTGGTTGGAATTTCTCTGTGTGTGTTTACTGTCACCAAAAAGGTCTCAGCTCGTAAGCAAACTGCAAAGCATTGAGCAAGGATGTGTTTTGAAAGACAAGAACAGCTGAGCGTTTCTGGAGGCTGTATGGTTTGCTGATTACTGTGGGCTCCAGGCTGATTTTGCTTACAGTTACATGTGTGGGATTTGTCTGCGTATCCAGTGTTGTAAATTATTCCAAACAGGAATCAGTATAACGCTGCTCCACAAACTACCCTCTCCCTCCATCCAAAATAAAAGAAATTTTCTCCAAATCTGCGTGTTGTCAGGGCTGTCTACTCATGCTTTCTCCTTTCCTTCCTTTCTCTTCCTTCCCTCCTTGCTTTCTTTTTCTGTTTTTATTTTGTTCTTCCCCTGCTTCTCTTTTTCTCTTTTTCTCTTTTTCCTTTTAGTCTTTTTTTTTTTTTTCTTCTTTTTCTTTTTCTCCATTATCTCACTTATTCTCTTGTTCCTTCTCTTTCTTTCTGTTTCTTTCTCACCCTTTCTTTCATTATCTGTTTCTTTCTGAAGTGACGACATTCTCTGGGAGGGAACAAATACCCTTTATGTTTTGTTTATTGCCTTCTGAAACATTTTGTATGAAGAGAGCTCATGATCTAAATGTGTATTGTGGAGGTGGTCCCTCTGACCCCCTGTGAGCCCAGCAGTTTTCCTGGTTTTGGAACAGGATTGGGTCCCTCACATGGATTTCAGTACTGACTGCCCAGGCTGCCTGAACGCAAGCAAGAAAAGAAAGACTAATCAATCTATTTGTTTATTTGCCAAAAGCTTTTTACCTCAAAAAAGCCTGCTCAGTTTCTGAACTGTTGACTTCATGAAGAGAACATCAAAACTCAAGAAACTGATACTAACAGTCGTCTAAAAAGGCATTTCTTGATATATTCATACATGTTTCTTTGTAGCATCCAGAAAATTATATTTGACTGTTGCTCTTTGGTAGGAACCAGCAGTGCACGTCCTGCTGTTTGGGAGGCGAATGAGAATTCAAGGCCTCCTACCAGGAGCCTGTTTCTGATTTCTGAAAAGCTAACTATGCTTTAATTGTGGTTTAGAAGTTAATGCTATTTCAGAATTGTCTTCTTAATTCCCATAACTCCTATTCTGCAGATGTGGAAAATCACCCTCTTTGCTATCTTGCCCATGACTTCTGTTTGTTACAATCCGCTAAGGGTCCAAAATCTCTTACGAACTGACTACTAATTTCAACTTGCTTTTCTTTTCCTGGGCAATGGGGCTGGGGGAGCCACAGAAGGAAACAACCCATCTGTACTGCTACTGAGCAACTCGCCCTGCTGTCATAAAGAACCCCTTTCAGCATTATCAGCCAGGCCTTCTCTTTAGGTCAGCCAAGAGGAATTGTAACTGCTTGGGTACATCTTATACCCTTCTCTGCTTCCCAAGGGAAAACATCATGTTCATGAGGGAAGTCGATACTCTGCTGGGCGACAAAAACACGTGGCATTTGAAAAATTAAAGCTGTCTTTAGTAAAAGCCTCTTTGCTAATGTAACCATTCCTTCTCTATTAGTATGTATGTAGTATGAAAGTGTTCAGAAAATAGTATTTAAAAGTATTATGAAAACAGTCATTTTCTAAAAAGTGCTCTCATTGTAAATTTTACCCATTCTTCATCATTACTTTTTCTGACAGCTGTGCACAGGATAGTTAGTAATTGGATTGGTTTCGTCTCCCTGTAAATATTTAAAAGCGTTCAGTTTAAGTGGTAGACTTGAAACTGGTTGGTAATAATGTGAGAACACAATCCATTTTTAACAAAAACTCAGCTTACTAAGCCATGAATAAGCAATTCTACAGGTAATAAGGACATTTAGCAAAGCCCACAGGCAGGACGTGTAACTGAAGAGCCCTGAGCTCTCTCCCCAGCTCCATGTGGGCTGAAAAAGGACTGAAGCCATTGGCAGTGCCTGCATCGAAGACAAAACATGACAAAAGGATTTGTGCTGTGCTTGGTGACCTGGAGCAGACCTGCATCACACTCATTTCCCATCCAGAAGTGCTACTGTCCGACACTGTGACTTGTTTATAGGGACAGTTCTCTCTCTTCTGTGCTGAGACCTGAGCTGAATTAAGTCTGCCACTCTTCTGTTAAAACTAATAGTGTGACTGGCTGTCAAATACCAGGAAATTATACGGAGCGAGTTTTGTGCTTAAAAATAGAACCGACGAGGGAGGGGGAAGAGCACATTCAGAAATCTGGCTTTTTATTCTTTGCCAAACAGTCCTGCTCGCAGGCAGATTTTGCAAAAAGCAAAATACACCATATGGGAAGATGAGAGCTTGGGAAAACCTGACCCTGGGTTCCTTCGAAAATGTCGTCTTTCTGGGATGGTAAACAGTCTGATTAAATTGCAGAGCTAATTGGATCATTTATTCTGTGGTCTAATGTGTTTATTCTTCCTTGCACATAATCAGTTGTGTTGGTATTGAGGGCCATTCAACCAACAGGTGACTTTTCAAGCGTTTTCAAGTGAGCTGGAGACCCTGCAGTTGCATCAGGCAGAGCTTCCCTGCAGACCAGAGCCACGGGGACTCCAGGCCTTTGCCCTCTTCGGCACTGAGCTGATAGCTCTGGTCTCTGCCCTTTTTTTGGTAAATCAGGCCCCAGCACTTCATGGAGCTTGTGAGTCCATATCGTGCTGCTCCATTTGGACTTACCATCATGCAGGGAGGCCCCTGTACTGTGGCTGGGGGAATATTTGCAGTCACTGAGATTCAGGGCAGTGAAAACTTGTATGGCAATCACTACTTGAGTCCAGTTCAGTGACTGCTCACTGGTATTTTAAATGAATGAGTTGTTAGCAAACTGATCTCAAACCATATGGTCCCGTTTGAGTCCCTATATATAGTTCATGTAAAACTATACTTAAAAGTAATACAAAAGATTATGCTTAAAAAAAAAAAAAAAAAAAAAAAAGAGGGAAAATTAGGGACTTTACTAGATGAAGAAACACAGTTCACAGCCTCTCAAACAACGCAGTTGGACCTGCTTGATTCAACTTGGCTTACAAAGTGACTTGCTAGCCACTTGTATTTACTAACTCCTCTATTTTTTTCCAAGAAACTAAACTGTGCACATTTTCTTCCCATCTGTGTTCTTGAATTTGCAGTAGGTCATGTTTTGTTTGTCAGGAGGAGCTTCCAGAGGATTAGCCGGGAGGAACAAAATGTTGGGCATTTGCATTCTGCAGCTTCTTTGTGCTTCAGGACTGATCTGGAAATCTTGCAAGGGAAAGCCTTCTTCTGAACATTTAGTGTGCCTCCAGATGAAGAAAAACAATCCTTGGCAGTGATAATTTAATGCTTCTGTAGAGGCAGTTTCAGAAATTAAAGCACAATGCAGAAAATGGTAAATATAGAAGTAAAATGGTAAGGTAGTCCCTTACTCTGTGCAAGGGACTATATGTTAAAAAATATAAGCTCAAGGATAAATAACACTTAGAGTGTTACAGGAAATGTTATTTGATTAAATTCTGCTTTTAGAGTTTGCTACAGACTTCTAGGGTTTTAGATCTTTGTGATTATTTTAGAGGTCTGTTATATTCAGCTTTCAGAGGTGATACATTATCTTCAAACATAGAAGTGAAAGACAAATTATATTTGCATGCCTTTAAAGATACTTTATTACAATTGTCTCTTTCCTTTCCATTTCTTTCTCATTTTTCTACTGTATTTTTTAACCACAGTGGCTGTGCTAAGTCAAGTTCCCGTCATGGTGACCACTGTGGGTGCATTCCAGCAGGGCCATGGTCATGAAGGTCTCATGTCATGAAAGCTCAGTAAGAAATAAATAATAAAGTATAAAGCATATTTTACAGTAATGTTCTGTATTAACCAACAAATTGGAATTGTGATTCTTCAATTTATTTTTAACTGATGTAACCACGTAACCTTATTTGAGACATTAGAATGGCAAATGGGGCATTACCTGGTGCAATCCATAAACCACGGGATTCCTAAGGTAGTGGGACAGTCCAGGAAATGTAAGCAGCAACACTTATGCTTTTATGCTTCTTTTAAAGCTTATGTACTTTAAAGTACCATGCTCATTTACAAGCTCAATTTCTTGCTGTTTTGTCCGTGACCAAAGATCAAGCTGCCTGTTTACTACATCGCTTCCGATACCAATTCTGTCACTCGAGCAATGCGTTATAAGTAGAATACTAGAGAAAGTACTTAGCCAAGTCTGAGTCTCAAAGTTACTTTTAATAAACATTCTCGTCTGTGTTAATTTTAAATCAAAAGCAAAACAGTCTAAGGGTACTGTGGTGGAATCACAGTGTGTCATACACTAACCTTGAGGCTCTGTGGAGAAAATCTCATGGGCATCGTGGCCAGTGCGAATTAGCACAGTCCACTTTTGTGCATTTTGGTAATTTTCTACCTGTTTTGGTGACCTGGATTTGTCTAAAAAGTGTATGCTAATGTATAAATGTATCAGTGTAATGTCAGAATGCTATTAAAATAATGATGGATGTGTGCTCAGCTGAAGGAGTGGGCTGCTGCTGGGACATCTGCAAGTGGTGTGCTGTGTGGGCTGACTGATGGCTTTTTAGACTGGATTTTCATTGTAGTATATAGTACCAAGTTACGGTACAATCAGTGGTGGTGATCATCGCAGAATCAAAGACAACACAAAAATGAGGTGGAGGGGAGCTTCACGAAGTTATCACATTTATAGTTAAAGCATGAAATAATATTTTCCATCTATTACGTTGGGCATCTGGCAGCACTGAGCTGACTAAACTGAGCAGTGGCATGGTGCTTTCTTTCACTTTACTGAAATTTCATCCCTTTGCAGTAGTACTGGGTTGGCTCAAACACAAGTGACCAGATTCTTTGTTGACTAGCCATGTTTGTAGGTTGTATTTCTGACTCGGAGTCAACAAATCCCGTGTTTCAGGCTGTAAGCAGACAGTGATGGGCACTTGGGAGAACTTTCCATTTGCAAGTACTCATATAACGTTGCACTGCTGGCTGGTTGTGCCGTAGGATGTTTGCCCTTTTGTTACAGCATCACCTGTAGTTTTATGCTCTGTATTTCTCAGCAGTTAGAGAACTCAGTGGGGGTGTTTGTTGCAAAAGGAAAGCGGGATTTATTCCTTCTGCACAGAGGCTGGGATGGAGCAGAGAAGCTCACTGCATGCTCTGATCCTTTCTTCGTTTCAGTGACTGAATACAAGGGGCATGTTTTCTGATTAATCTTTAAAGGAGGGAGGTTTTAAACAGACCAAGCTAAATGCAGTTTTCTGCTTCTAATATGGCAGCTATTTCACATTTGTGGTGGAGGTTAATCTGCATAAAGCAGCTTAAACAATCTGCAAGTCACTGAATAGCAATATCGCCCCTTGCTTTATCCGCCTGCACTCATTTATCTGTGTGTAACATCAAGTCAAGCAAGACTGCCTTGAAGTAAAATGTCAACTGCAAAAGCTCAAACATTGCCAGCGGCAGTCAGCTTGAAAACCTGGCCTGCAGCACTGCTGAAGCTTCCTAGGCTTTAGCATAAGCTAAAGCACAGAAAAGTAAACACAAAAAAAGTTTAGTATTTTGATCATTCTGAATTGAAAGGGCTTGGTATAGCCATTTTGAAACTGTGTCATGCCTGCCTGATCCGATGACTGGTAGTGCAGTTATCTCGTGGCTACATGTGCTTCATTTTGCTGGCCTTGCCCTCTGAAGAGCACCAAAGAAATACCAAAGAATACCAAAGCAGTTTTTGATCAACTGTTATCAGAGAAGTCTCTTGACTACAAGAGGTCCCAAATCTGACCTTCATTGCTGGCTCCAGCATCAGAACAGATGCAGAATATCACCAAGAGGTCTCATTCCTCCCTCTAAAGTGGCTTTACAGACTGTAATTTCTTTTTATCTTGGACCCAATGGGAAAAAAAAAAAAAAAAAAAAAAAAAGGATGGGTGCTCCTAAAATCAGGCAGTCTGTTTGTTGGAAGCGAAGGTGACTAGGGTGGGTTCAGGAACAAGAGAACTGTAGAAACTGTAAAAAAGTCATGCAACAGGAGTAGGAGAGAGGAGTAGGAGAAACGTGTTTTAAATCTCTTAGATTTATTTTTAAGTCATATGACCTAAAAAAAAAAGTGTTTGTCCTGCCCACCAGTAATGAATCACGTAAAATCCCCAAGTCCCAAGAGTTTTCTAGCAATGACATAAACTAAAACATTTTCAGGCTGAGATTCTCAGGTGAAAATCTGGTTCTGAAATGCTAAGAAGGATCTGAAACTTCAGGAGGCTCGTAATAAACCATAGCTATGGTACCATTGAGCTTCTTGGCTTTCTTCTGTCTTGTGGCTTAAGCTGTTACTGTAAATGCAGGGCTAAGCAGACTCAAATCCATTTCAGTTTGTGTTCCTTTGTGGAAGACATGCTTTCTAATTTGCTCGTAGAAAAGGGCAAAAAGAGAAGTGTTGCATACACCGTGTTATTTCATGACGCCTGCTTTGCAGCTACCAGCTGACAGAGTTCATTGTTACTGCCGTACAGCACATGCAATGTACTTGTAGTGGAACATTTCAGCCTTTCACCGACCAACCTGCTCCTACCAGCAAGGTGCAATTTGTTAGGTAAGCTAAGCTGTTGTTAGCTACAGTCCCTCCCGACGCAGTTTCACATCTCGCTGTGCAACATACGGAGCTGCTTTTTGGCAAAGCAAGGCTCCTTGCCTTCTAAGGCTTCTGAAAGGGTGCTTAGACTTTGCCAGGACACAGTGTTCAACTGAAAAAGTTGTGGGTGGAGGAAAATGGTTTCTGTACTTGGTGAAATAACTCAATAGCTGAAAACCTGTGATTTTAACTTCCAAGTCTTTTACAAGCTGTGTTTGCAGGAATGCTGCTGTTGATTATTTTGATTGACAAAATCGATTTTTGATTGAATCTTTGATGTCTTAATTAGTGGAAATAGTCTGCATCTTCTTGGAACAACATTTAGCTATTTAGTATTAGGGTTTTCTTAAAATAATCTTTTAATTCTATTAAATGTGAAAGCAAGTGTGTAGTATAAATACTGAACACATTTCTGCCTTTAATCAAAGAAAAAGGCTGCTTTCAGAGGTTATGTTTCAGCTTAATTCCATTTAGAGCATTATGTTTTTATTCAGGGAAGAAAAAAAAGATCTGTGATTTCTGAACGTAGAGATAGATCACAAACCCTTGGGTAAGATGTGCTGTAATTGACTTTAATGGGACAGCATCTGCTTAGTACCACCACTTAAGCTATTACTTTCCATTGTTGTTTGCCTTTGTTGGTCCTGCCAAGAAGGTGGAGTCTGTGTCATGAGGAAAGAGGTGGGGAAAAGGCCTTTCAGACAAGAGCAACTTGAGTCCATTCATTGTCTGGAGCACCACATTTCACAATAATTACACTGGGGTGCAGGCGGCTTCCACTTACTGCTGATTTACGTGTAAGGTTACGAGGTCTCCCTGGCACCACACTGCCACTTTCAATGAGTATCCTCAACTGTACGCCCCTCTGGAGGGGGGCAGTGCTGGAACACAGATTGCCAGGCTCCTAATTCTTACCAACCCGCGAGATGCACAAGTGCAGGCACTGTGGACCAGAGCCAGCAGGACCCATCCGCTCCGCTCAGCTGGGAGAACATGGACTTGTTACAAAGGGGGGGGGCTTGGGATGTCCTCGGGGTCCCCTGCATCTCCAAGCTCAGACCCATGTAAAGGAACTTGCTTGCTTCAGCAGCAATAAATAGCACAAACTCATCTTTGCTGGAGGTCCAATCCAGCTAGCACATTTTTTTTTTTCCTTGTTTTTTTTTTTAGAGGTTTTTGAGAATCTAAAACAGATTCTGCTCCCTATCTAGAACTGTGCTCAAGAAGACTGCAGATGTAAAACGTACCTGAACACAGCATTAGCAAGCTAAGTTTATTCACAGAGCGAAGCTACTGCCTTCAGTTTGGCCCAGTTTCCAGGCAGACACACTGAGGCTATTTGCTTTACTACGTCCATTCAGTTGCTATAAAAATAACTTAAAATCCAATCAAAACAAGGGACGTGTCTGAGGTTCGGCTATCTGACTGCTCAGATTTAAGTACACTTTTTTTCTTTTTGCTCTGAGCAGTAACACTAAAAGCCCAGAAGGACCAGCTCAGACACCCTGAAGACACGAAGCTGCTGAGTCAACCTCCCCCTGCAAGCAGTGTGACGGAAATGATTCAGCCCAAACAACTGCTGGTGCTCTGCCACGCCGATCCCCTCTTTTTTCCCTGCTTTTTTTCCTCTGCAGCATTGTTCATGAGTAGACGAGAGACATACGAAACTGTAAAGCCTCCACGAAGGGCAGTGCCGAGACACGTAACAGCACTGCAGCGACGTGTAGTAGCAGACCAGAGACCCGTTACCACGTGGTTCCTGGGCATGCAGCTTTCTGGTGTCATGATTCTCGCAGCTGTGCTATGGGGCAGCGTCACAGACACCACAGTCCTGCACTGATGGGGGAAGTTTTCTACTCACTTGATGCTCGAAGCCTTCCCCTTCCTGGTGCTCAGCTTCCTCACAGATCGCTGTGCGCCCTTCCGAGCATGCTAGCTACACAAGGCTCACCCAGAGTTTAGCAAACTCAACAAAGCAGCATGAAACCAATGTTGTACACCGGCAGGCTCTTTAAAGACGTCTTGGACTAAGCTGTTTACTTGTTCCTTGGTACTGGGTGCTTTGCAAGATAGTACTTACTAACTTTTTGAAGCCTGTTTCTACAGCTTTACCTAGGAAAGCGATAGTTTTGCTCCCCAGGTACAATGAGCTGGTGAGGAGTGCATGCCATGTCAAGTCTTTGCTGACAATGTGAGGACTTTTTGTGGGTAAGGAGGAAGACAAAACAATATGCAAGCATTCCTACCAGCTCATTCCTGTGCTTCTGAGGCCTCTCTTTTACTGAGCACATTCTGGATACCTAGCTAGGCATAAATAAAATATGACTTGTGCTGAAATCTAACCTATAATTTCCCAAAGAGATAAAAGCTATTCTGTGATAATCAGCTACTATTAAAAATGCATTCGGTCAGCAGGAAGTCCTTGAGCACAGATTTTATTTATCGATCGCGTGCGTTTCCGCATGAAGCGCTCCCGTTTCACCTCACCTCTACGCCTATGTCCATCGGCCTTTGCAATAAAAGTGCCATCTTGGCAGTGGCGGGTGTTGTGATTTTGGGATGGTTACACTGAAGTCAGAAGCTGTCTCGAGCATCTTCTCCCTCGCTTTGTGATGTGATGGGCAATGTGGGTTGCTGGTAGGCTCAGAAGGGGGATGGCTGGGCTCTGGTTGCAAACCACCAGCAGAAACACGAATGCTGCTACTGCAGGATCGTCTCCCCAGGATCCTCTCCCCGAGTACTTGGAGCGGGCTCAAGGGGTTGGAAGCCTCTTTCTGGCTCTGAGTTATTGCTGACGGGGGCATTTTGGTTCCAGCCCTGTGGCTTAAACTTGATGGTGACACTCGGGAGTCCTGCGGCGGAGCCGATTCACAGGAGACCTGCGAACCCCCCCGACCCCCACAGGGCACCCTCGGCCTCCTGAAGCGGAGTCACTCCGGAGCGGCGCCTTTTGGGGGCTGGTCCCGGCCCCAAACCCCTTGTGCCCAGCGGGCGGAGGCCTGGCGCCCACCACAGGGCTCGGGGCTCTCCCACCGCCTGCACGGGGCCTCCGCGGGGCCGGGCCGAGGCGAGGCGGGGCCCGGGGCCCGTCCCCCGCCGCCGGCTCCCCCCGAGCCGGAGCCGGAGCCGCAGCCGCAGCCGCGGGGCCCCCGCCCCCGTCCCCGCCCCGCTCGCAGCTCCGCAGGGCCGGGAGGCGGCGGCGCGGCCCCGGCCGCCTGCAGCCGGCACCGACATGGCCGCGGCCCCCCCGCGGCGGGGAGACCCCCGCTAACACCCCCCCGGCTCCGTCCCCGGCCCCGTCCCCGTCCCCGCTCGGCGGCCGGCAGCATGTGGGGCGGGCTGCACACACAGCTCGGCGCCAGCCTGCGCGGCTACAGGGCCGGTAAGCGACGGAGGCACCCCCGGGACCCCCCCCGGGACCCCCCCGGGCATTGGGGACGGGACGGGGACGGGGACGGGGACGGGGACGGGGACGGGGCGGCGGGGGGGACGCGGCGCCGGGCTCCGCGGCTGCCTTCGGGGGGAAGATGGGGGGGTGGGGGGGTGAAGAAGGGCTTTTATGTTTCCCAAATTTGTACTTGTTTTAATTTTTAAACTTGTTTTAGTTTTTAAAACCTGGCGTGCGTGGGGCCGGGGGCCTGCCGTGCTCCGCCGGGACTCGCGGCGCGGGGTGAAGCTGGCTCCGACCTAATCCGCTTCCGTGGGCTTGGCTGGCTGCCTTTCCTTTTTTCTTTTTTCTTCTTTTTTTTTTTTTTTTTTTTGGCTTGTTTTGTTAGTATACCCTTGGGCAGCGGATCTAAGCAGCCTTGCTTCCCTTCTTCTTTTTTTTTTTTTTTTTTTTTTTTTTGTTTTATGTGACTTAGTGACTTAGACTGCGAGCAATCCCCGCGACACCCGGGATTTGTTGAGCCCTGGTTTTTTCTGCATCCCTTTTCTATCCGTGTCCAGGCTAAGGAGAGGCTGGGACCCACAGCTTGGCAGGGGGCAGCTTACGTTGGGTTTAAATTTAATTTAAAATTCTGTTTAAATTCGGAATTAGGGACGCCAGGCGGTCACCTCGAGCCGGCATCTCCTCGGCAGCGAGGGGCCAAGCGGCCGCAGTGACACGGCCAGCGCTTCTGCAGAGGCGAGACCCTGAGCAAAGTGTTTTTGGACGCCTTTTTTTTCAGGATTTGGGAGCATGACGGACTCGTTTCACCTTGCAGAGTTCCTGCAAGTATTTTGTGATTTTTCACTGCTTGAAGTCACAGAGCACGGTGAAGGTCTGTGGCTTGGCTGCGCAGTGCCCAGTGCGAAGTAGTGCTGTTGGATTTTTTTTTTTTTTTTTTCCCCTTCACGATTTCATATTTAAATGCTGGAAACGCAAAATATGACTGCATACACGGTAGGTTGACGCATTTAAATGGCAGGATTGTTTTGGTTTCAGTTGACAGGGTTTTTCTTGCAAATACAAGAGCTGCTAAGACATTCTCAGCAGCTGCCTGAATCTCTGCAAATAGTCTAATGTTCGTCCCCTGTGATGTGAAAGAAGGCATTGTTCCTTTTTTCTTCACCACTATTATTAATTCCTATGTATAACACGCTTGCCCTGCTGAAGCGTGGATTTTTTTAACGCTTCCTGTAAAAGAACGAAGCTACATTATCTTGGTGGTGCAGAGCCGCTGGGTATTCTGAGCTAGGTGCACAGATTGCAGTTACTTTGGTAGAAACTGCAGGAATTTGGTGTTTCAGTTGTTGGTTATTTGTGTTTGGGGCAGGAACACTGGGAGGCTCTCACATGCGTGCTCTGGTTGTGCCATTCACTGGCTCCGCACTGTTACTGACATTGTTGGTCTTCATTTTTACGTTTGCTTCAGAAAACTCTGGATTGGGCCATTCATTGCTTTGTCCTCCCTTGTTTTTTGGGGGGTCAAATAGCGTGTTTTAGTACAGCAGTGCTGATCAGTAAGGGACTGGATGAATGTTTTCCTCTTGCTTGCTTGTCAGAATTTAATTCTCAGATGTTGCTGTGAGATCTGAGAACTCATTGTGCTTGTTGTTTTCCCTTACTCCTCATCCCTCCATTCCTTCAATACCCAGAGTTAATGAGAAGTTCAAAATATATGTTTATGTATGAGTTTGGGAAAAGAAACAGGGTAGCAAAACTGTTGTAGATAGGCCGAATTTGAGATAACAGAGGCTAACAGAAGGTAGTGGTTCATTAGAAAGCAAGTGCATAAAGCTGAAGTTTAACCTTGAGGTACAATGTCTGCACTGGAGTTTCCAACACAGTAGTCCCTTCCTTCATCAGTCTTGCTTTGAAATAGTCGACAAGCTGTTTTGTGAGGTTCTCTAACTCCTCTAAAGAAGGGGAAGTTAATTAGCTCCATGCAGGTATTATAATGAAGGGGTAATGGCTGCTGAGATCCTGTGCTATGATATTATTGACAGGTTAGGCTTATTTATTTATTCATGTTTGGAGAGAGAAGCTGTCTGTGAGAAAAGTATTTTGGAGACAGAACAGTAGTGTCCTACTAGGACGCAGGAGTTTAAGCACTTACTTTGAAGCTGGAGGAATATTTCTTCTGACAGAATATGTTTAATTCTTTAACAGCAGTTCTTTAATAGGGATTCTGATTATGTTGTCTTTTAAATATTGGTGTGGGAGCATAACAGCTGAGGACCGTGTTTCCTTGCTAAACTGTGTTATTACTGAAAAGCATTGTGTTTTGCTACCTGTATGTTAGTCATCCATGGATATGGGTATTCAGAAGTTCTGGGTATGTTGAAAGTCTTACAGTTCACTTACAAAGCTAGGTGTAGGTGCCTACTGACGAATCCTGTAACTGTTTATGTAGGGCAATTATCAAATTTTCAGTAATAGATGCAAATTCATTCTGATTTTTCTTCAGATGTAACAGGCAAGGTCACTTCTTGGACTATTTTGGTTTTGGCTTTCGTTTTTATTCCCTCTTGTCATTCCCAGATTTTTCTTCATTTTCCGTTTAATAGGAGCACACTCTCTGAAAAAGATGTGCTGTCTTGTTTGCACATCTCTGAGTTTTTTTCTAGGTAGGTGCTTGTTGTTTAACCAGTGGGTTGAACAACAAATTCTGCTGCCTATGCAAAATAAATTCACTCTTAACACTTTTAGTACCTGTCCTGAAAAAGGACATTTCTACTTCTGGAACGTGTATGATTGATTCTAGTTTTCCAGCCTTCTTGTAAACGTTTAATTGTTCTTGAAAACCCTGCAGCATGGTTTATCCCCCCGTAAAGGCAACAGCTACCCACTGTGCTGCAGGAGTTTGAATAACTGTGGTGAAGGATGCGCAGGGCTTCAAGCCCTCTGCCTGCTCATCGACGCCATCCTTTGAAGCGTGCAGTTGGTCCCCAGGTTGTTCAAGTCTGTGAAAGTGTTCATCTGCACGTGGCGTTTCTCTGGGGGCGGCAGCCGGTCGGTCAGGCTGCGCGTGTGCAACAGATGCCAGTGGAAAGTGGAAAATGTCCACTTTCGAAGGAAAAAACCAAATGCTCACTGCTTTCAGTCAACTGCACTGCCTCCACTCAGACTTCCTTCTGCTGAGCGGTACTGCCAGTAGCTGACCACCGAAATTTGGTGGTAAGTGCTAGTTAGGAGATAGAAGTGAGGAGCGATGAAGTGCATGAAGCAAGCTGCTCCGAAGGATGTGACTGGCACTATAAAAGCAGCCGCGTGGTGCCCTCTGCTCCTTGGGCCCTGGCCACAGGGCTTGTCCCTGTGGCGATTTAATGATGTCACAACCAAAATGAAGGTCATGGCACATTATGAGGCCACGGGGCGCTGCCTCCTGGGCACCATGGGCTTCACAGGCAGCTTTGCGACAGAGCAGTGGGGAGAGGGGGGCTCCTCTAACTTGGGCTGGGGAAGGGGGGCAGAAATCCCATGGCTTCCTGTCTGTAAAGGGTTTCACTGGTCTGTTGGGAGCCTGTGGCTGAAGACGTGGCAGTGCTTGAGACATCTGAGAAGGCAGGCTTATCTTGGCAGGCTGGGCACGGCAGTAAATGGTGAGTTACATCACCAGGGCAGGCTTGGGGTTGATTACCAGTTACAAATGTATGCATATACTTATACGTATAGTACATCATAAAATTGATTACCTGAGCTTAGAAATCTAGTGTTAAAAATCTACAAGCCTGGCTGGTAGAACGGCCTTTGCCATCTTGCATGGGCCGTGTGGCTGTGAAATGACAGCCTGCCTTCCAGTGCTGGTGGCGAGCTAACAGGCGCTAGGTACATCCCTTCAGAACAATGCGTTTTGTCCCTCCCTCCAGGCAATTCGCTTTTGTGGACCTAGTATCAGCTCTTTTAACATACACAAAACCCAAATGTCTCAGCTGCCCGGCTGCAAAGACAGCAGTAGTTTCTCAAACTGTAAAGATGCACGAACGTATTACATGCTTGTTCTTAGGGGTTAGCAGTACTTCTAATCTCGCGTCTGTAACGTGTTTACCGAAAAATCAGCTTGTGGTTTCACACCATGAAAGGACATTTTTGTCCTTTTAATACTTCCTTTTAAAGGAAGCAGTAATTCGTCTAATGATTTTGAGAAGAATGCATTAATTTTAAACAGTTGTGCGGAATAAGTGCCTGGTAAAAGGCAGCCAGAGCCATCACGTCTGTGCTGAGGGGGGGAGGTGAAGGAAGTGCTAGCTGGAT
Organism: Aythya fuligula; assembly: GCF_009819795.1. Taxonomy (NCBI): domain Eukaryota; kingdom Metazoa; phylum Chordata; class Aves; order Anseriformes; family Anatidae; genus Aythya; species Aythya fuligula. The sequence goes on along the minus strand of NC_045561.1, from coordinate 75,154,439 downwards.
AAGAGCACCTGTGGTTTCTCCACTGAACACCCAGGATTTATGCCCACCGAATTACTATTGCTTGTTACGGTTACGTGCTAAGACTTCAGCAGCAGGTGTTTAAGGACAGCTAAAAGACCCGTGCCTCTCAGAGTACAGACGAGTTGCCAAATGCAGTAATGATACGCAGTGGTAAGAAGAGTTGAAAGCCTCCCGTGACTTGAGGTTGTATCAGGAGATGATCATCTGCCCCTGCTGGAAGCAAAGCCTGCTTGCTGTGGATGGGTTAATTAAGGGAAGGAGCACATCTACAGCGCTGCCCCCAATACCAGCTCAGCCTGATGTGTTCTTGGGGTGCTTGTTTTTGTCGTATGACTTGCCTGTGGCTCAATAGTAAGAGAGTCCAAGTAATCCAACTCCTGCGCTAGTTGCTTTTTGGCTGAAGAAGTGCTGACATGATCGTAGTTGTCAGTTGTTTGTCAGATGCCCAAATGTGTCCTGAAACCATACACCGACAATAAAACAGTCTCATTGTGGCTGTAATTAGCTTTAAAACATGTTTAAACCATGCTACGTGGTTCAGAAAGCGTCCTTCGAAGTGACTTTGGGGGGTTTGGCCTTGTCTGGCTGCCGGGCTCCCTCCCGGCCGACCCCGCTGGCAGGGCCGGGGCGCACGCATGGACCAGCTGGTGGGCCTAGGTGGGGACGGGGGATCCCTCTCCAGCACCCCGGGCAAAACAGATTGTGTGGGCAGCTGGATTTAACTTACTGACAATTAAAGTACATTTCTGTAGTGAGAAACAAAGAAAAAAAAGCACGCACAAAGAGAACACCACAAAAACACCCTCTCTCCCCTTCCCGCCTTCTCCCAGGCTTGGTTTCGCTCCGGACACCCCCCTGCCTACCCCTGTCAGCACTTTCTGCTCCAGCACAGTGACATCTTGGTGTCTGCGGGGCTGTTTCTCACTCGTTGCTCCTGGGTAGTGCTTTAAGACCTTTCCTTGCACGTCCTTCCAGAGGTGCAGCCACTGGCCTCTCCTGAGGCCCCCGCTGCCAGCACCTGGTACAGCCTGGGGAGAGGAGAACCCTCCGAGTCCCTCTTGGTACGCCTGGAGTAATGCTGTATGCAGCCCTGAAGTTTGTTCCTGCTAGTGCTAAGGGAGGGTGTTGGAAGGGACGCTGAGGTCTGTGAAATTTTTGGGTTCTGTCCTGGTCTCCCACGTGGGAGCTCCTTGCTGCGTGGGGGAAGCCGAGGAGACGCATAGTGCATGGGAGCCTGCAGACCAGCTGCAGAGCCCCGGGGGTGGATGGCTAGAGAAGACGTAATAGGGAACAATTTGTGTAGATAGGTTCACAACTATGCCTAGGCTTATATTAGTCTTAACTCTTCCCTCGTTCCCCCTGGAAGTGCTGACTCCCGCGGAAAGGCCGCTCTCCTCAGGCAGCTCCGCGACATCTGGCGCTGGTGCCCGGCTCGAGCGTCCCGTTGCCTGCCCAGCTGTGCACACTGACCCACTTCTGCTGCGAGTGGCACTGCCTCCCTCTGTTCCCATTCCCCCCTGACCTCTGCTGTTTCTTGAGAATCGGCCGGCCGCTGTGAAAGGAGGCGGTAACTCAAACAAAAAGGGAAGGGCAAGTGCCCAGAGAGTTTTCTTGTTCAGTTTCAGGGTATAATGGTTTCTGAAATTTGGAAGATGTGGCAGACAGACACCTTCTTTGCCTGAGGTGGTGTACGTGTGTGAATTGCAGGGCATGATTTCATGTTACAGCTCAAATGATCTGCTGCATAGCTGTTCCTACCCTTCTTGAGGGGCCAGGCCTGGCACGCATTCAGCCTTATGGCAGGCTCATCTGAGGGGCTGGACCAAGGATACTAATGGTAAAGAAATGATAAAGGAGGGATTTTGCTAATGGTAAAGAAATGATAAAGGAGGGATTTTGCCTGACCCCAAGGTGAGCCACTGCAGCAGAAGGCATCTGTGCTGGTGTCAGGCACATGCAGAATACCTGGGGTCAAATGGGCGGGCTCTGAAGTCAGCTAACAGGGAGGGGAAAATCCCCTAGCACGGTCCTGCTTGGCCGCTGTGGTGCTGCTGATGACATCAGGAAGTATATCCTTAATCCTGACTTACCGTGAAGGCCAAGGAAGATTAAGGGAGAGGATCAGGAAAAAGTGACATTGATTATACTGGACGTTGTAGCTTCAGCCCTTCAGTGGACTTACATTCAGGTTGAAGCTGGCCCAGGATAGTGGGTGATGACTGGCGAGGTGGCAAGAGACCATCTCGGTCTTGCTGAGGAAGCACAGTGCAAACAGTGTCAAGGAAAACTCATGCTGCCTCTTTATGGACTAAAATACCTGAAACAGGCTTTCAGCAAATGATGCTTTTCTAACTTTCAACTCCCTAATACGTTAAGAGGCTCACGGTGCAGTACTCAGGCAGGAAACATTCTCGAATCGTCCTGGAGTCAGATCTGAGATTCCTTATAAGGTATCCGTATGTTTTTAATGTCTGCTTTATTCCTTTCGTAGCATAGTTTCCAGATGGTGTGGGAAGCTGCAACTTTTTCAAGGTTTCAGAATATATAAGGCTTTTTTTTTTTTTTTTTTTTTAAGTCTGTATTTCTTTAAAAGATGGTATGTTCTCTCCTGAGTGCCCACTCTACACCAAAACTGTTTGTGTGTGTTCATAATTTTGAACCTTTGGAGACAATCTTATATTTGAGAATTAATGCATGTGAAAATGCTTTGTAGAAAAGCCCAGAAACTTGTATTGATCAGAGGCTGGAAGTGGGGGAACAGTGACCTAACTAGAAACACGAAAAGGCACTGACAATACCATTACTTAAAACTTTATCAATTCTGCTAAAGACTGTGGGAAACACAGCTAAGAGTTGCGATCTTAATCTCTCTCTGTTCACTTCATCCTAAATGCCCCACTGATTGAACAGGGGCTCACATGTGGTCAGTAGAATTACTGTAGTGAAAGGTTTTTGCATCAAAAGTGATTGTCGTTTTGAAGATGGAAACACATAAATTATTGGTTTTGGCTGGAAATATCCTAATGAGTACCGTTAAGTCATAAAGACTATGATTTTATTTTTTTTTTAAACTACCGTGTTATTTTTTTAAATTCCAGATTCTCTCTCCTTGCTCATATATTCAATAGGCATGAGTGGAAGGAAGAGTTTTTAACGGGGAAACTGGATGTTGTACCTCGTGACCAAAGCACTGAAAGCTCCTGCAGTCAGTCTGCTAATGACTTGCATGAAGTCTGAATTTGACCCTTTTAACACAGATGTAGGAACTCCCTTACGTGTTGTGCATGCTTCTACAAGTGTATACTGAAAACATAGCCTGAAGGCTCTGTCTGTCTCTGGTACATCCAAATTAAAGTGGATTCTGCTGTGTGTATAATGCACATTAGATTTCTTTGAAGAAAGATGGGAAAATGCTATCATTGTTATGGTTTAGCAAACTGGATCAGTGAAATGATTTTATTTTTGGTCTCTGTCTTTACCAGTTATTTTAGTGCCATGGATATCTTTAGATCTGATTTCAAGGAAAAGAGAGAAATTACACTTCCTTCTGAAAAAAAATGAAACTGTTAGACTTTTTTATTCAATCCATTTTGCTAAGTGTGGGAACTGCATAAAATCATTTAAGTTTTTTTTTGACTTGTTGTAGCAGCTGTGATGACTTCACTTTTCCCCATGCATAGAGGAGATGGAGTTAGCTCTTTAAACAGAGCAAGGACAAAGGTAATTCTGGAAGAAAAATGTTGGAATGGCAAAGAAAAACATAACGATTGTGGTTTTGAGTTCCAATATAGCTAAACTCCGAGAGGGGCTTAGACACAGATGATAATTTACAGTCATTGGCTGCTTTATTATTATTATTATTTTTAAAGACAGAGGATTTAGCTGCTCACCTACAGCGCACACAGCCTTTTAACAGACTCCAGGAACTGGCTGGGTGTCCTGAGGTTTAGCTGTTTGTGTTAACTTTAAGCATAACAATGTGTTTATTTTGCTGGACATTCCCCTCTTCGTATTGTGATAAACTTAGCAGGTACAAAAGGTAGGCTGGCCATTACCACATGGACATGAATGGAGGCTAAGAACATCATTTTGTGTTTCTGTGGGGTGAATAGTGCACGGAGTCCAAAGACAAAGAGGCAAGCCAGCGTAGCAGGCATGAGGTAATACATGTCGTCCGTGTGCCAAGCTCAAAATAAGAAACATCTGCAGCTTGGATTTTGAAGTCCTGTCTTATGCAAATGGGCTCTATCTGGAAAAGGAGAACTCGCAGGGGTGCTATCAACAGTTGGGCTGGATTCCTGCTCTTGCCCCTGTCAGTGATGAAATGGAAGCAAACCCTTTGCTCTCCTGACAACGGTAGGAATTTCGTCGGGTTGATAAATTAAATAAATGCAGCTGAATGCTGTCTGTATAGAAGTTACAAAGTGTTACGAATTGAGTCCTTGTTCTACATACTTCCTAGACTAGGAATCAGAGAGGCTCAGTCTATTATTGTACTGTGTCAGTGCAAGGATTTTGCTGTCTAAAAAGCTAGCAAAGTGCTGCGTTGAGCACAGCTTTCCGCTCGCTGAACAGATTTTGCCCTGCATAGTGAAGCCTGCAGAAATTTATGCCAGTCTTGCTCCAGTTCAGAGTTTGCATTAATGTGCAGTTTGGCAGCAGGGTTATTTGGCCGGGCGGTTTGGCCTGGTGATGAGCTGGTTGCTGTTGGGCATCCCAGTGTTCCTCTACATCCCCACTCCCTGCTTGGCACTGCTGCTAGGCAGACCTGGCTCGCCGTTTGCTCCTGAGTGTGGGTTTGGGGACAAGAGAGGTAGCTGGTTGTGTCCGTCTTCAGCTACCATGGCGAGGTTCTGAATTTATCTTTCTTAGTTCCCATTCTTCCTTCCAGATCGCATGCTTCCCTGCATGAGAGACCTCGGCATGGGTTGGCCTAGTACTGTGCATTGTCGTACACGTTTATAAAGTCATGAATATTTGTAGCTTGTGAAAGTTCACAGAGATACTGTTTTGCATAGAAGTCAGTTTTCATAGCTGTAATTATCCATGAAGAGAGATTGTACGTTTAGCTATTTCTATTTTAAAAAAGATTTAACCTTTTATCAGCGAATTCCTGAGGCATAAAAAAACAGAGGTTTGGTGTCACAATCTAGTTAAAATGTGGCTCTCTTAGGAAATTGCAGTATGAGTACGTACTCCTTAAAATAGGACTCTAGGCAAATTCTGATACTGCCAATCAGGCGTATGCTCACTTTGGGGACTGTACTTTGAGGATTGGCACCTTTGGGTTCCTCTCCTCTCATTTTTCTCCTCTATTATTTTGTGATGTTTTTGTCTCTCCCCAGTGAGTTCTTTTGTGGGTGATGAGAGCAGAGTACAGCTATCGGCCTTTGTGTGCTGCCTTGTGTGTTATCAGGCTGTACAAGTAAAAATGCAAGTAGAAAGGCTTCTCTTTCAATATCCTTTTGCTTAAGCTCACACATTTTGTTCCCACTCTGTACATTTTTATCTTTCTTCATGGTTATGATTGTTCTATTCAATTTCCAGCTGAAAAACCAGGAGAGCTTGGTTAAATAGTTTGCAAGCTCTGTCAAGAAAGCCCACTAATAAAGGATGCGAGTCCTCAGGATGAATCATATTTCAGCTAGCTGACACTGTAAAGTGGTTTTGGGAACCGAAATGTACAGATTCAGTAGTTAAGGCTGTCACTTCATCCCACCTCACTCTGCTCACTCGTGCGCTGAGATGAAGCTGTGTCATCCACCTACTCTCAGCTGCCTTTGGGAGGGAGGAGGGACTGGGACCTGCTGGCACCTCAGTTCACAGCTCGTGGGGCTGTGAGCTTCCACCTCCTCCAGAGCCTTGGGAGAAGGGTCCTGATGCTGTCGGCTGGCCGCCTTCCCTGGAAACATCATAGACACTCTCTTTCCAGGGCACTGCTCATCTTAAGCGTAGGATTTTAGAAGAGCAGAGGTTGTGTTGTAGACCTGAAACTTGTCTGAGGCATTTGCATTAATAAAAGTTGCAGTTCATTTTGCAGAAGGATCACAGGGATGAGGTGCTTGCCAGGTTTTTTATTGCTGTTTTCAAGAGTATTTATTTGTTCATGTGTATTTTTTTGGCCTTTATCTGCAAGGCCTTTATCTTACACGTGTGGCTCTTTGTACTGTGTCAGGATGGCAGATTGAATGAATCCAGTTTATCTCTTGCCTCATCTTTGATCGAAGGAGGCTGCTGTTAAATCATTATCAGACTATCAAGTTTCTTTTCAGACTATATAAATGAGTTAAAGTACAACACCTGCTCTTGTGTCTACTTTTTGGATGGGGTTTTCTTGTATTTTAAGTTCTGCTGCCCCCTTTTCCTTCTCTTGCTCTTTGTGTCGTCTTTCCAGCAGTGGATAAAAATAGAATATTTATTGGCAAAGAACTGCCATGCACAAAACACACACTGAAGTGACGTTTTCTTTACTTTTTCAACAACGGTGATTTTGCAGTTATGGTGAGGAAAACATTTTCCAACTGAAGTTAATTTTTTTTTTTTTGTTTGTTTGAAGCTTCTGTCCGCACCTTTTATTCCTACAAGGCAGCGAACAGCTCACTGGGAGTCCCTTTGCCTGGTGGTGGTTGTAGGTTCTTGCTTTTGGGAAGACGTGAGGCTACTTGTTGCTGTGGGACAGGGAGAGACACAAAAGAGGGACTCTGAAACCTGGAGGGTTTCTCTGAAGGGGAAGCTGAGGGGGAAAGCTGGCGTGGAGGGGGTGACTTCTTTCAAAACACCAGCGTCAGCTTCTTCCAGCGTAAGTAGTGGGGTGGTGGTGGTCTCCCACCCCGTCAGTTCCATGGGAGAGGTGTGTCATAGGCAGGTGCATGCCTTTATTTTAACAACTTTCTATTTGGTACCGGGCTGTTATTTAAAATATATTTATTTATTTATTTGGAAGATCATCCTTTTTGGATGAAAACTCCTTAGACTGGAGAGGGAGGCGGAAGGGAGATACCTGTGAGCGTTCTTGGTGACAGTGCATTGGTGTCGTCTTGTTGTCACCAGATGTCACAGCCTTTTTGCTGTGTTTGGATGATCTCTGGTTTATTTTGTATAAAGAACCCCCGAACTTGTAAGATGGTGCATGAGGAATGATGTAGCATCTCATCTTGGAGGTGGGCCTTGTGTTGGTTAGCATATTATGGGGCTGTTCTGGTGTCCATAGCTGTTCACGTGGCATGGTAAAATTTTCATTTAGTTGAAAGTAGAGCTGCTGATGGTGAGGGTGAACTCACTGACGTTGGCTGATTGGTCTGAAATGCTGACTCTGTCCTTGAGAGAGCTTTAGGCAGGCTCTAATGTCATCCTGGTGTGAAATATTGTTGTACTACGGTGAGCTTTGCAGAGCTGTCAGCTTTTGATAGCACTGTAGTAAAATCTCCCCGTCAGGATCTTTTGGCTGTGTAAACTTACACCGGCTGTCACTGGTGATTCACTTCTGGTCACGATCCATGTCAAAGTCACGGTGTGGAATAGAAAAACAGGCCTGCTTTGGTAGGGATGCATCTGCTGTGAAACCCAGTTAAGTCTGGTGCCGTTGCTTTTTGTTCTGCATCTAGGTAGAGCAGCAGTACCATAGCTGTCACTTAAATAAGCCTCTGTGCGTTCAGGCAAGTTAGAGGTATTTTAGGAACCGAATATAAAGATGGTGGTGCTGTTATTTTGTATGTGTAGGTCATGTGGGCTCTGCGCATGCCACGGAAATTAGGGGTGGTAATGATCCCGATTTAACTAGCTGCCTCCCTGCCAGCAGTCTGTAATACACAGAAAAAGATGGATGTTTTTGTGGAGTGAAATTTCAACAACTGCTGGCCTTTAATAAATAGGCTACTTCCTGCACTTCATATACTCTGTTGTTAGCTGATCTGCTTGAAATGCAGGCACAGCACCATGGCAGTGTATTTAGGTGGCCAAATTCAAGGATACAGTCAACTGCTCATATTTCCTGATGCAACAAGCAATGCTTGTAGTCAAACGACAACATACAATCAAGCAGCACATAAATCTACAAGAAATTTGGGCTTGCTTCTCTTGCCCCACTCTGTATTTTGGACAGATGGACCCTGGGACCCTGGCTGGCGATGGGCAGGTCTGGGACTACAGCAGCAGGGTAAAGCAGGTGTGCTAGCTGAGCAGAGAGGGCAGCCTTGGGTATCTTTTTCTCCTCTTACTCTTGGTTTGTTCAGTGTAGGCTGTCTGCTGCATGAGAGGTCAGGCATTCACAGAGAGCTGTTCAAAAGGAGGTAGGGAGCGTAAATTGAGGAGCGTGGCAAGGGGTGGTTTGTCAGGACTTCTCTCTGAAAGCCTGTTTCAGATAGTGAAACTAGCAGATTATTTTTTAAATAATGACCTGGGCTAATGGGGCCTGTAAGGTTGCATAATTACCTTCCCTCAGTGATGGGGGGCTTAATTTGCTCTCTGGGACTTCGAGTCAGGTACCCTTAACTTACTGTTGGGACTTCTTAATGAGCATATTTCTACTATCTTGTGCCTTTTCTGGCCTTTTGTGGAAATGGGTTCGATTAGCCTTGAAAAGCTCTTTTTCATATAAACAGTGTATTTTCATAATAGCTGTGTGTTGTGGAGAATCACCATTAGGCCAGAGAGGTCAGAAGATGTAGATACACCATGAAAAGTAAAAAGTTTAGACTCCTGGAGTATGTGGTTAGTTATCTTTTCTAAAGGATGCAACAGGTTTAATGTCAGGACTTCTGGGCAAAGAGAAGGTGTTTCTTGAAGTATCCAAGCACAAGCATGATCTCTTGGCACATCTAAAATAGGGAAATGGTGTGTTTTTCAATCTGTTCCAATTTTAAGACTATTCTCCTCCTTGGGATATACTAAACAGAGGTCTCCTAAATGGAGAAAGCTCAGCGAGTGAGGAGTGAGACCGGTCTGCCCCCTCCCAGCCCCTTCTCTGGGCCTCTGCTGTAAGGGTCAGGCATGATCCCAGTGGGGATGCCAACAGGGAGCACCTGAGTGAGGACACCCGTCTGAAGTCCCGAGCACAGTGCAGACAGCCTGAGGTGCTCCCCTGGAGAGCCAAGTGGGATCTGGCAGGCCTGGGCTGATAAACTCATGCTGGACTCATGCTGATCTGTGTGAGTTCTGTGTGCGTACAGCACAGAGCTCTTCAGCACTGCCAGCTCGAGGGTCGGGCTCTGTGAGTTCACTTGGAAATGCTCTGTGGCCCCCAGGTGCAGAGGTGCCTCAGGAAGGGGTGTGCTCCTGTCCCGCTGTGCTGGCAGTCCCACTGGACCACACTTCAGCACCACACCTGGGGCTCAACATGTCCAGAACCTGCATGAGGTTACAATAGGGTGTTCTGGGATGCTTTTCTATTTCCTCTACTTACAATAACTAAAGAGATCCCAGCGGGGCTGACTGCCTACCCCACAGTATGTTAGCACACTTTGTAGGGTCCAGCTGCAGTGTACTGTTCCTTCTTTTGGGATGTGCAATGCACGCTCGTGAGGTGTTGGGGGACCCTTCTTTGTACTGAAGGTGGTTAAATGCTGGAACAGGTTGTCCAGAGAGATCGTGGCATCTGTCCCTGGAGGTGCTCAAGACTCAGCGGGACGTGGCCCTGAGCAGTCGGATCCAATTAGCCGTGCTTTGAGCAGGGGGCTGGACTGGATGACCTCTGAATGTCATTTTCTACCTACATTATTCTGTCCTTCTGTGCTGTTTGAAGCTGTTATTACTCAAAGGGTAACGTTATTACCCTTTTGAGGGGCTGTGTAGGGATGATCATAGGTCCCAATACTGTGCATCCCTGTGACCAAGAGGTTGGAAGAGTTTGACATTCAGTGCTGTGTTGATTTGATGTGCAGGAGTTACGGTAGCGTTATTTGCTGCATTTCATTTAATGCTTGCTTAATGCCATAAAAGCTGGAATTACACCGAAGAGGTGTATTGTACTAAAAGGGTAAATGAAACTGAAGTTCCTCTTCTATAAATGTATTTTAAACGTCTCCTAAACCAGGACTGCCTCAGGCTTAATTAGCTCGGCTCGTGCTGGAATAGCTCGCTGCGGCCTGGGAGCGCGGCGTGCGCCTGCTGCCGAGAGCGGGGCTATTTCGGGAGAGGCAGAGAAAAACTACTGCTCCCAACGCAGCCAGAGTGTTCAGTGAAAGATGTGCCGGGTGGCAGGCGGGGAAGAAGCGTCCCAGTTTCCCGCTAGCCCTGTGTGAGCTACCGCACCACGGTGTGCTCGGTGCTGAGGCAGAGGTGGCACCTGTGGTGGCACCGCGAGGGGATCATGGCTGGGCCTCTGCACAGGCTGCTCTCCATGGCCCACCGGCCCTGGTGCCTCTGGTTTTGGGTTCAGCCACCTGATCCTGGGGCTTTTGAAAGCAACTCTGTGGAATAACTATGCGCTAAGAGGCTTTTAGGAGGAAAGGCAAGAAGTTTGAGGAAGAGAAGGGAATACATTGCACAAGGCATGGGTGCACCAGCACAAAGGGGAAGGGGTACTGAGGGAGGTACTGAAGACAGGGAGAAAAGGTAGAAAAATGTGTCAAAGGAAAGAAGATCAGTAAATGTAAGATAGGTAAATGTGTTTGGGGTGCTTATATATATACATGTTTACATCCTTTTTTAACATCCTTTTCTAAACTACATCCTTGTCGGTCCTTTCCCATTCGGGATACTCTACGATTCTGCTTAGTTTTCTGTGAACCAAGTACAGCTGGAGTTAGGAATGAGCTGCAGATGTCATTGCAGAGGTAAATTGCTCTCACGACTTTGGATGGACGCTGCTGAAAATATTGTAATGACCTAAAAATATCCACATGTAGCCTGAGAGACTTTACATGTGAACTGATACTTCTTGGTGAGTCACTTCCTGCTGCAAGCGTTATGCAAAGCGTGCTGCTGGAGGGGGTGGACGTGTGTGGTTATATAGAAAGCTGTGCTCGTCTCCTGGGTTGCCTCTGTGCCTCTGCTGATCTGGAGCCCCAAGTACAGCAGTCGGTGTTCTGCCTGTAAACAACAATTGGGTTTAGATGCTGGTTGTTGGAAGCTGTGATGGTCCTCTCGGGTGGTACTCTGTGGTGTATTTTCACTTGGGACTGACTATAAAATAGGTACATACTGAGAAAAATTCCTTGAACAAAGGCCTTACTTGCTGCTCTGAATTGTGCTTAAACCTTTTAACCATTATTAAAAATGAAAAAATAAAAAAGCAAAATGAAAGTAACCCTAGGTGGATAGCTGTCTCACAAAGCCAGCTTGTGTGCAGCCATGGTGTCCCTGCTTGAGGTGGTAGTCCCTCCTGTGATAACTGACAGCTTTTGGTAACACTGAAACAGAGTGAAGGGCTCTAGACACCAGTGTTAACCAATTCATTGCTGTTTCTTATCACCTTTGTCCTGTGGGTTTTGTACAGTTGGAATGACTGTTCCAACAGCAAAATCTTCAGCTGGTTTCTGTTGCTGGAACACCTTCATTTCTCTGCTTGTAGTTGAGTGCTTGCAGTGCAAAATCCTGCTGCGAGTTGAGAACCGTTTCTAGGACAGAAAATACAAGATAAGAATCTTGGTAAAGTTATTGCAAGAACAGCTGGAGGGCTGTGTTTTTAAATAGTAAAAGTGTATTTACTTGGATTTCTTGGGAGGATTCCACCTAGCAAAAGGACCTTACTTTAAAAAAAAACAAACAAACATTGGCACAGAACCTGTTTCAGACCTGAACTATGAAACACAGGGCTCATTTTTCACTGTGACCAGTATTTTGTTGTTGATTTCTGTACTGTATCTGTAATGACAGACTTCTGGCTTCCTTCTTTGTAGGCTCAGATTATTCCTCAGTGGGATGGTTACCTGGTACTGAATCCCCGTGGCAGTCCGCAGCCATTGCATCAAGCAGTCAAAGCAATCCTGTCAGAAGACACAGTATAGCTTCCGACAGCGGGGACACTGGGATTGGTACCTCCTGTTCTGATAGTGTGGAAGGTGAGTTGACACTGTCAAATCTTGGATGTTTCTGAGAGAGAAACGATCCAAAATGTTTTAAAGTTATGTTTTCTAAAATAATGGTGCTTTTCCAAAGCTGAGAGCATGCAGTTCTGTGTTTTGCTGACTGTACCAAGTCATTATTTCGGTGAGGTTTAATTAATTTACTTCTGCATGAACTGTGTGCATTCACTTACATTTCTGCCACAGCGCCTGTACTTGTGTTCCATCTTTTGAGAATTGCAGTTACAAGAGGTGCCAGATTTAAACAGAGAAATAATACCTCATACACCATCACTTGGTAAACAACTGGTAAAAATAGAAAAAAAAAAAAGGCAATTGCTGAAGGGGCAGTGCTTTCTGGTGTTTATTGTGTGCTTCAGCAGAGAAAGCTTACTCAGTGGACTGGGAGGAAAATGGGATTGTTGTCCTCTCTTGTTGGGAAATATGTTTGTTTTATTGCATGGCTTTTTACACATCGCCAAAGATCTCTGAGGCATATCAACGGCATGTAAAGGTTGTCAAAAGTCAGTCTGGACTAAATCATCATCACTCAAAGTTGTGCTTGTCAGGGAGGGGTTCAGCCTTTAAGTTAGCAGCCTCTCCATAATATTGCTACCCTCTCCACGGGCATGTGGGAATAGGAAATGAGGCCGAATGAGAAGGAAACCAGGCAGTAATAAGGCTTGAGGTTGCCTTCTTGGGAACTTACATTCCAGTAAGATTTTCAAGAGTAAGCTAAATCAAAATGGGGCTGTAGCATACTTCTCTCCTGTGCATTTCTGTGTCAGGGAGTTGGCAGCTGAAATGAGGAAGAACGGGGAGAATTAGTAGAAGTGAATTAAGGGATGCTGTACGTTGTAAGAGGCAGAAGTCTCTACAGGAGGGCTGAGTGAACGCTGAAGGGAGGTCCAAATGATGCCGAGTTAAGTCTGTTAGGCTTTGTAGATGAGGGAATCCTTTCCCCCTTCCTGTTGTGTCTGTAGGTTGGAAAGGCTGTCCTTGGAAACTCCTTAAAGCTTTCTTGACACAAACTTTTATTTTTAATCTGTTGCTAGGTTTGCTAAAATGAAATTTTACTCAAATACTCAAGCTCTTTGATGTGAAATTCAAATATTAAATGGTTATTAATGAAGAAGTCTTACTGCATTTTTATTTTTTGTTGTTGTTGGGAATGTAAGGGGTGTGAATCTCTCTCATATACACTATGTGTGTACAAGCTGACTCACCCAAGTGTTGCAGAAGAGCATTTTAAGATACAGTATTTGAGTTAAAACCATGCTTTTTTTTTGCTTTTTTTTTTTTTTTCTCCCTTCTTTTTTTGAGGGCTTGCTTCCCCATTTGAGGGGTGGGAGGAAGGAGAGGAAATGAAACAGCACCTTTTCATCAGATGTTCTCCTGGCTGAAGAGAACAGCACAACTGTTCTTGGGGGTGGGTGGGAAGAGGGATGACACACTGATGCAATCACAAGTTTGATAGTCATTTGTTACCATTTAACTAATAGCTCTGTCCATTTGCATGCTCTCAGCAGAGCGCTGTTACAATCTGTGTTTGGAGTTTCTCAACAGAAAGTAAAGAGGGAAAAAATTTGCAGCAGCAACTAGTTCCTGATGTTTGTGCATCTGGCAATACTTAACAATGGTCAATTTTTCTGTATCTTTGATATTATCAGTATCCTGCCACTTTCTTTGAGAAGCTTCAAGTAGTAGAAAAGAAAATGTTAAAGGAGAAAAGAGGGAAACGTAAAGTGAAAGTTAAGGCAAGGAGTGTATGCCAGGTTTGGATATTGAATGTCTGTACATTTCTAGTGGAAAGTGCTGTTGCCTAAGATACCTAGCTGTCTGCATCTCAAGCTGCTTCCCCAAAAAGAAAAGAATATTGTTGCGATCTGTGGGACTGCCAGGCCAGTAATTGCAGGCTTGATGCTGGCCATCTGCTCTCAATGTGGGGCTTGGGAAGAAGCCCTTGGGGATTTTGCAGAGGGAATTTTTTTCACAAGTCAGCAGATCATTACAATTTGTAACAATGCTCAGAGAATGAAATGTGGCCTAGCTATTTCCTTTCTACTACGCCTACTAAAAATCGAAAACCTAATTTCAGAATTAATGCTAATATCTTTAATTACGGGAATTGCAGGTGAATTAATTTGTGCAGACACGTGGTTACTTGTAAATATACTGGTGGAGGGAATGGAGCTCCAGTGCATTTAAAATCTGTTTTTACTGTTTTTTCTTGGATCTTAAATATCCATTCAAATTCATCTATTTAGTCATGCTTCATCTGAGGAGCATTAGTTCTTTTTGAAAGTGCAGGGCTTAAAAAGTAAAACAAAGTGGCTCTTGTGTTCTGCTCACGTGTATATGACTTGGGGGAGGGATGGGTTTTGACAAGGGCAAGATAAAATTTATTCCACTGTTTGTTTTTATGTTATATTGTGCAAAAATAGAAAAATTAGGAAATTAAATGACTAATTGAGTTTCAGTATTGAAGTTGAGCAATGTTCATGTGGACTGGAGGAAGCTGAGGAAAAAAATGAGACTATAAAAAAAACTTTAAATGTAGGGATGTTAGTTTGGGTAGAAAGGTCCAAAATTTCTAATTTAATGTGTTCTTAATTTAAGGATTAATGTAAAAAGGTGTTTTATCTTTGTGTAAATAACAGCTAGTGTGGTGTTCAGTGTTGTTTTCCTGTTAGTAAGCGATTCTGGATTCGGATCAGCTTTTGAGTGAGGAGGAAAAACACACACAAACATACTGTGTGGAGCAGGAGGAAAAGCTTTTGATACTATCTTTTCCAGATCCTTTCCTTTTTAAACTTTTCTCTACTTGCAAGCAATAGTGTTAGTACTATTTTCATCTTGTCCTGTGAGTTGTTTGCTCTTGGATGTTGAATGCAGCTAGTCTTCAGAAAAATGTCGTGTTCTTTGTTAGGAAAGATGTTGGAAGTGAAATATAGAGCACTATGAAACTGCTGTTCATGTTGCAAAAACTCCTTTATTTCTGGTATAGCAGGAGGGTGTGTTCAGGAAGAAATGTGTGGAAGAAAATGTTTGTATTGGTGCCTAATAGTTGATCAGATACCAGCAAAGCCTGTCTGACCCATCTTACTCTGCTTTTTGTTCTCATTAGCAGCTCTGAAATCAGCAAGATACCACCCAATGTCAAACATCTAGCAGCTATACTATTGGTAGGCCTTCAGATATAGGTTGTCCCTTAAGCTTCAGACTGAGAAAGTTGTCATTTAATGTTTTCTCTCTTAGCTTGAGTTCTGAAATAAGGCTAGGGGGAGGTGGGTGGCAGGAAAAAGCCTCTCTTGTAGTGAAAAACTGCAGGTATAAAGTTCTGAAAATATCCCGTTACAGGGTGTTGTGCCTTATCTTTGTGCAACTCAGAAGTTTTCCAAATGGAAGCAGATTTCAGAGAGTTACCAAATAAATATTTAGAAGTCTTTTGATGTAGGAAATGTGATGGTAAACTCAGCTGTTACAAATTCTTTACTCTTCTGTTTACTTAAAATGCATGTTCTAGATTAAAGTGCTTCTTTGCAATTTGCAATATCCATTAAATAGATGAAATAGATGTGGGATACTACATGGAAATGTGGCATGCATTCATGAAACACAGCTTCCTGTTCTCCATCAGCAGTGATAGCATTTATACAGTTCTTAATAACCATTGTGACACCTATGCAAGTCGTCCCGCAGTCGCTGAATTCAATACCGTTCTCTCAATACCATGTGCATAGGAAATGTGAAGTCTACATTTTAAGTGTTTTTGAGACTGTTTTTATTTGGTTTACGTAATTGGAGAATCAAGGTCTTATCAGAAATTAAATGGAGTGTAAACCTCAACAGAGCTCTTTTTTTGTGTATTTTGAGTTTTGCTTTTTGGATAGGAGGGATAAGAACTAGATACTGAAGTGGCAAGATACAGGGCACGCTGCTCTTGTAGGCCAAAGCATTTTCCTGTGGAAACATCCTTATAAAGCAGATCTCTCTCTCTCTTTATTAAATTGCAACCACTAATGGCAGGTCAAGGTTGCTAATTAATAAGCATAAAATTCATAAAATGGTGCTTTCCTGAAAGAGGGAGGATACAGAAGATCGCAGCTACAGCTGTTTCTCTGGGGAGTTGATGTTCTGCTAGTTAAACTGGTTTTTAATAAATCCTGGTAGAAATGCTGATATAAGATGGGTGGGTAACAGTGTTTCTTTTCATATCTAAAGCTGAATAAACTTTATTTTTGAATAAGCTTTATTTAAATTGTTTGCAATTTAAAACATTGTTCCGCAGTTATAAAGAGGTTGCCTTTGGCAGAGAGGTTTCACAAGTGGTGATTTGGGGAGCGTTACAGATCAGATGCAGCATGCTTGATACGTTATCAGTGCATTTGGGATAGGCAGGACTTCGCTGGGATACTTGAATGATAGAATAGGAACTTGTTTTAATGCCATGAGGCCCAGAGGAGCTTCTTGTCTGTCATTTTTCCTGAGTATGTTACCTTTCTATCGGATCAAAAAAATCTAATTAGTTCAATTTAATTGTAGTGTTTCTTTATACACCAGGGAACATAGTGCAGCCAGCTCTGAAGTTATTTAATTTTGCTATTTCGAGCCTTCTTCCAGGAGGTCCTGAGCATTGTATTCTGATGCTCTTTCTTTTTATTGAGAGGAAAAATGAAAAGCTAATAAAAATAGCTACTGAATAGAACTTAGTGAAAGGCAGAATTGAATGTCAGGAGGCAAAATCTACTGATGAGGCATTCTTGTTTGCTTAGTTTAGCATGCTGCTAAAGATAACGGGATTGAGAGCGCATACAGTCAAATACTGGTTTGCACTGTCTGTTCTGATGCTGGCCAGGAAGGTGCAGTAGCAGAAGGATCCCAGGTCTTGAGAGCTGGCAAGTATACTCCGTGTTCATCGTCTACTGTGCTCTGTGGTTTTGGAAGATGATCATTTAAAGGGATTTCTCTGAAACGCTGAGTATTGATCAGTCTTTTAAGCATTTGGATCCTAGCAAGGTGTGGTGTAAGTGTGATGAAGTTGCTTGGTTATTCAGAGGGAAGAAAATAAGTTGGAGCTGTTCTTCCTTTGTTCCTTCCTCTCTACTTGCCAAGCCCCACGTTCTGCAATGCTCTCTGTGAGTCAGCCTTGCTGTGTTACTTGGATATTATCTGTCCTGATGATCAGAAACGTGCACTTTGCTTAAGCCTGTATTAAATTCTGTTCCTTGTAGGAGAGGTAGTGTCATTCCTTGCTGCAAGTAAAATGTCTGTATTTCTGAGGGGAGTATAAATATTTAATGCTCAGAGGTTGGCTGTTTATTTTCTGAGTTTTTTTGCGAGGATTTGAACAAAATTTAAACCTGCTTTATCTCAGAAGTCTACTAAAATATTTCTAGGAGTTGATGGAAAAAATTATGCCATTAACTTTCCACTAAAGTCATGGGGAAATTGCCTGTAGTGTGCTATGTTTGTGGATCTGTGTACTCTGAATTTAAAATTGGCTCGAAGGCACTCACTAGTACCACATGTGAGTATGTTCTGCAGAGAGAAATACATGCTGCTTTGACTTGATACGTTGCCTTCTTTTGTGGTAGTCTGTCCATATAAACAAACTCCTAGGATGGGCATGCTCAGTTTACCTCACATAAAAATTATTGGCAGGGTTTTTCTCCAACTAGTGGGAGTGTTTCTGCCCATTTACGCTTGGTGAATTTTGCCTTCAGCTCACATCAGTACGTGATCCTCAGAAAGACCACTTCTGTTTGTTCTCATCAGAAATAACTCAGGGAAAATAAATAGTGCTTATTTAGGATTTGGCAGCATTCACTTCGATGCTGTGCAAGAAGTTATTTCTGTCATATATAACTTGGAAGTTTATGTTCCTGCTTGAGTTGTGTCCGAATGAATGTGGGTAAGATGGTGTGCTGGGGACACCTGGGCCAGCAGGTAAGCCCCCATGCAGTCTCTTGCTCACTGTGGGATGGGGGGGAGGATCAGAGGAGCAAAAGCAAAGAGAGAGGAAAATAAAATATAAAAAAAAATGTGGTTCAAGATAAAGGCAGTTTAACAAGTGAAGAAGAAAAAAAACAAATCCACAAAACACTCAAGTGATGCAAAAGCACCACCAGCAGAGGGATGCCCAGCAATGGCTGAGCAACGGCTACTTTGGAAAAAATACCTCTAGTATACCCAGTACAATCTCCACCCCTTACTCCATACAGTTTCCATGATATTCAGGCCCTACAATAGTCAGCATATTTTCATCATACACACAGATACTATTCCAGGAGTCTACGGGCCGTTCCCATTTGAATACCCATTCAGTTCAGCTATTCAGTTCCATCTGAATAAATGGACAGAGATGCTCTTTTTGAAAAATTGAGGGTGGTAAAGCCCAGGTTTCTCACAGAGGTTGTGGAGAGTCAGTCTCCATCCTTGAAGCTGCTTGAAACCTGCCTGGGCATGGTCCTGGGCAACCTGCTGAGGGGGATCCTGCATGAGCAGGGGCATTGGGCTGGGTGATCTCCAGAGGTGCCTTCCTGCCTCAGCTGTTCTGTGAAATTAAGTGGGATTTTTCCTTTTAAGGAGGAGAAAAGGATCTCCTTTTCCCGCTTTCTTGCCTCCTATCTTCCCCTGAGGTATTTTTTATTGGTCTTCTGAGAAAACAAGTCAGTTATTTAATATATAGTCGTATTTTTGTATTTACAGTGCAGCTTCTGCTACCAAATGGCGGGTCTCAAAAGCTAAATCTTTGTAAGCATTACAAAGAACATAATTTCTAAGTAGATGGTAATATAAAACTCCAATTTATGCAGTCATTTATAGAATAATACCAGGCAAGGTGTAATCTGGGGGAGTTTTTTAATATGTGCAGTAATCTGTGTTTGTAGTGGATATCTGGCATCCTGATAGGAAAACAAGGAGAATCATACAATGATCTTGTCTATGTTTGGGTTAGTATCATGGGACCTGGGCATGCCGAGCTTTATACGTTTTGAGAGATTTCAGGGAGGACTTTGCACTTTTCCTTGCTACAGTTAAGTTACAGAAAGCAAAGCTCGTGGGTCTGCATTCACCAGCTCTGTAACTTGAGGTCTCAGGATGCAAACAGGAGTCAGATCAGAGACTGGTTTCAGAGAACAGCAAAAGAGAGGAACATTTTGAGCCAGAAACTACCATTGCATGAACACTGGAAACATATTCAGTTACTATTCAATATTTAATGCAGCATTTGTAGCCTTACCTGGAAAAAAAATAATCACGTGAGTCCTCTTTCAACATTTCCACTCTAGACAAAGTAGTGCACTTAGTGGGTAGCCTGCAGTCATTTGGATGTAGGGAGTGAGTTGCTCCTAGCCTCCTGCTGAGCAAGACAAGACCCGGTGATGCTGCCGGGAGTTCTAGTTTGGGACTTGGCAGAGAAGTCTGGTCCTATTCCCTGTAGAAAGGTTTGTAAATCCTTCAGTTTTATACCACTGACTGGCTCTGGAGGACTTTTTCTTTGCTTTTAGTATTTATTCAACAGACCTGTTTCTTCCTTCATGCAAGCACTGGTTACACCTTTTTTTCCCCCACCTTTTTTTAATGTAAAGTCTAGTTAGTGTGTTCAACATCACCCTTTATATTAACTATAATTTCAGTACTGATAATAAATAATTGTTGTAAAAAGCTTTGAAGTAGAATGTGAAAGCTCCCTTAAAGAGAACCTCCAAGGCCTCACTTGTGTTTCTGTGTGCTTCTGTGGTAAGTGAGATGGATTGCTGACAGCAATTCTGGCACTGCAACAACTGCAGCAACAAAGAGCAGTGTGGAGAGACCACACTGGGATGGAGCGTACTTACCCCTTCATCTCACTTCCTTCTTCACTGACTTCCTTCAGGGTAAGGGAAGTGAGAGAGTGTGAGTGCATGGAGCTGTGACCATTTTGTTTTTAAAGTGCTTTTTTTTTTTTTAATATATATATATCTTCTTTTCACTATTACTAAATACTTCTTACTCAATCAAATTTAGAAGCAAAACTGGTGGTCCCCTGTCCCCCAATGGAAACATGATAAAAAAAAAAATCTTCTTTTTCCCTCTCCTTTCACTTTAAAGTGCTGAGAGAGGAGATTTTGCTGTAATAATGATCACAGTTGTCAGCTGCAGCCATGGAAATCTGCACCATAGAGGACAGTCAGCTACACAAGGGTCACATCTTTACTACAAGGAAATGACCATTCGTTCCAGACACTTTCTTTTAGATGTGCCCCTGGCTAATTTGAATTTATGAGAACTATGAGTTGAGATGATGATGGGGTTAATCCATATTTCTTTACATTATATAGAGCTATCAACAGCTATCAGCTGTCTTTCAGTTAATTCAGACTTGTTCATTTCAGTTATACAAGTGTATTTTCATTCAGACTGAAGAGATCACTGGAACACGGATTTTGAGGTGAAAAGAGGTTGCAGCAAACCTAGGAAAACAAGGGCTAAGTAGCTTAAAAGGATTTGTTTATCTAAAGGAATAAACTTGGTTTATTTTTTGTAATGAGTCACATCGGTTTTAGATAATATTACAGTAATAAGAAGTTTTCCTAAATATTTTTTATTTAACTGGAGGTGTTCATTTCAGTGATTATTGTAGTCCTCAGAAAATGAAATCTCATCTTCCAGCTGTGTTGAAATGAAGTTGCAAATGAGACCTCCATCGCTTACATGCTGTGGTAAATAACTTCTCTCTGTGTAGTTTAATTATCCCTAGGCATTTTTAAAGCTCTGGGAACTGATGTTGATATTCTCACTCCATCACGTTGTGGTCTCGTGGTGCTCATAAAGGTTGCTTCTGCTGTGTCCTGGAGTGGTGACCTGCAGTGCTTCAGTGTAGTTTTACTGAATTTTGGAGACCTTGAGGAGTTGTCTTGCTTTAGGTATGCTTGCTTACCTGCACTAGCTGATTCACCCAAGTTTAAATATTTTTAATGTTTTCAGCTAAAAATGCAAATATAAAAGTAGCATGTCATTAATTAATTACAAATAGAAGTATTTGAAGAAAACTGAGCAATAACCAAGTGGCAAAAAAGACTTGGTCATTGATGGGTTGTAATGGGAGAGAACAAGCTTTTTGTTGGTACTGCTGCAGAAGTGTGTGAGTGAATTTAATTCCTTTTTCTGACAGCTTTGCTGTTCTCTTTTTTTTTTTTTTTTTTTTTTTTTTTTTTTTCCACCAGTAGTGAGGTTGTAGGGATGAAGTGTAAGAGGCAGGTTCTTATTTCAAAATCCACTTGTGCTTAAAAGGAATCTGTATGAAATACATCAGGAGAATGGAGGTGAGAACATCTCCAAAGTAGATGTTGCTACATCTGAAACATAATATTGCAGGTGCTATTTTCAAATAATCTGTAAGAAGTCTGTACGTAGTCAGAAGAATAATCTTTCTTATACAAAATGCAGAGACAAGACTTTCTTGTCCAGTTTTTGCTGCTAACTGCATTTGTTAGGATGTGCCAGGCAGCACCAAGTGACCTGTTCTGAGGATCAGCAGTTTTTAGCCAAGTTCAGAGCTGTGCTGAATTTGGGACCGGGCTGAAATGAAGTTGTTGCTTAAGCTTTTTTCTTTTTGTGTGGCTCTGTTATTAAGAACTAGACAGTATTGGTAGTGTTGGTACTGCCAGGAATAAAGAAAGAAACAGCAAAAGAACTTGGAGGCCCTGCGTTTCCTCCTGGCTGCAGAATGGTCCTTGAGAGAGAGAAATAAACAGCCTTTTGATTTGGGGGTGAGATGGGGGACCCTTGTCCATTTCTTCCTGTTCCAGTTGGTTGCTTGCTCTGTAGCTTCACAGTAAAAGAGTGAAATGAAAGGCTGTTGCTACAGACAGGACATCTGAATGCGTCCGAATTTAAGCCAGTCGCTAAGAAAACCATAGGTTATGTCCCAATTCAGAAGGTATGGTTTTTGCTCTGTCTTGCTTTGGCAGTGCTACTGAAGAAAAAATGTTCAATTTCAAGAGTGGATTTTAAAGGCATAAATTTATTTATTTATCTATTTATTTATTTGTGTAGCAAGTCTTAGGTGCTGCTCCTCAAACTCCTGCTGTGATGCTCTTTTTGTTTTACTTATAATGTGGCTTAAAGTTAGATCTCTTCTGAATCTGTTCTGAAGGAAATTGCCTTAGAATGTAGAAATTGAGTCTCATCCCGTGGATGGCAGAATATTGGCCCTGGTGAGAGGAAACTTTTCTCTTGGTTTGGCTTGGTTTCATTTTTATTGTTAGCTGGTTTTCTTTTTTGAAACAACCTCTAAGCAAAAAACACAACTTTGCTTTCCTGTGAAATCCTCAAATAAGCTCCCCCTACTGATAGCAAGTCCTCTCACGAAGTGACCACACGGATGCTTTGTGAATGTGTGCTGCTTCATTTTAGGACCCTCTATGGGTAATAAATATCTTAATATTTATTAACCTGCCTTTGGACTACTTTTGAAATTGTTGGAGACAAAAAGACTCCATTAAAGATGATTTATTCCTTTGCAATTTTATTTTCTTTTATAGTAGCTTTCCTGAGAAATGTGTTGAAAAGTTTATGCTTCACTCTGCTTATGGAAACAAATGTAACTCCAGTAATGAATAGCTTTTCAGTGAATATGCAAGCTTTTTCTGCAGAGAAACACTTCAAGGCAACCCTAGACAGAAATACTAGCTGTGTAGATCTGAAGAGTATCTTCAGCATATGAGTATTGTTTTCATTTCTGATCTTGTTAGTCAGAGGTCTTAAAAACAAAACAAGGCAATTCAGATGTTAAGATTAGAATAAAATTATGCCTATACTTGGAGAAGGGTGATTGGTAAGAGATCAAATGTTTTATTATTTCTAATGCAAAAACGTACTCCCAGCTGATAGTGCAGCTCTGTGCAGCTTTTTCCATGTTTCTTCTAATAACGTAGTACAGAGTGAAGCTTTTCAGAGATGGTATATTAGTTCTTGGTTTGATAAAGAAGATTGCTGCTTTTTTTTTTTTTTTTTTTTTTTTTTTTTTTAAATTTCATGCAGAACAGATGTATTGTACTTTTAAAGGGAAAGCAGTTTGGTTTTGTAAAGCAGATAACACCCTTATGGTGTGTGGGGGATCAGACCACAGACCATACTGTAATAGTGGTCTGCTTCTGTTGGATTAACAGGAACCTTAATGTTCTTGTAAAAGATGCAGGAGTAAATTTTTAAATGTTAGATCGATTTCTTCCTGCTTACCGTATGTCTGGTATCACTGGGAGGTTCAGGGTTTGCAGCCTTTTCTGTGCACTCCCTGCTGCTGTTCCTTCAGACACTCAACCCTTGAAACAGAAAGAATGGTAAAACTGAGCTGTATTTGGCATGTGTTAATAACTTTTTGAATGTATGGATTACATATTACACATACATATTACACCCCTCCTCATTAGTTATCCTTACATGACAATATTTTTCCTTGAGGTGATGGGATGGATTTCTTTATTTTTCTGTTCTTATTTTTTACTCTTGTGGCATGGACCAGAAAGTTTGTAAGGATGTTGGTAACAAATCTGAGGGAATGCAGAAGACCTTTTTCTTTCCCGATTAACTTACTATTCCGGGAGAAATCACTTTCTGATTTTGAGATCATAACATCCTTCTTGAGAAGATGGCTTTGGAAAGGAGATGTAAGTGGAAAATGTTCTTCTTGCATGATGCCCACCAGATAAGGTAGCTGTGACATGGCCATCGCCTCCTAAATCTATGTCACACCTGGCACTGAATGCCTGTGGCAGATCTGACCTGAACCCTGCTTTGTGTCTGTCCTGTGACCCGGGGCAGACATGAAGTTTTTGGCTGTTGGCCCTTATTTTGTCTGCTACAACCTCAGGAAGTGTGGCCAATAAATTTAAGCATCCGCCATTCATGTGCATGTTTCAGATTATTTTTTTGCCAAGACTGTGTATTGTGTTTTTAGCAAGCCTAGGTGTTACAAATCAGAGTTTAAGAATAAATAATATGTATGTATACTCAAACACAGGTTTTTTTTATTGTATATATTATATTGCTATATGATACACACACACACATATATATATAATATTGTGTAATGTCTGTATATGTGTAAATGGATCTCGCTTGGAAGAACAGAGCATGCCTCCCTGTGTTTGGGATGCGACTCTTAAGCATACAGGGTGATTTTATTCTCAATGTGTGTGTGTGCATCAGAAGGCTGAACATCCTGTGCATGTTCCTGAAGTTGTATGAGCTATGATAAACTCTTAGTGGCACATCCTTTTCCATCAGAGTTTAGCCTGTCACTGTCAAAGGCTAAAAATACCTTGTATTTTCAAAAATAGACCCATCTTTCTAGGCTCATTTAAACAATGACCTTTTTTTGTATGAAGCGACAGGAGGTTTTCAGTTTTCCCACTTAAAAGTTTTATTACAGGAGCACCTAGAGATTCTGTGCAGAATTAAGGTTACTGTTCTAGCTTGTATGCAAGCGCTGCCAAGGAGCCACTTACATTTTAGCTGGATGAGAAATGCTTTTGGAATAAGGTTTTCCTTTGAGAAGTGGTATGGTTAGAAGTATTCCCTTCTTTCTCGCTGTGTTAGCTGTCTGTGTGCAGTCATTCTTCGCTGCTGACGATGACTGCAAGATTATAATTAGCTGAACTTCTGAACACTGAAGTGAATTAAAAACATGTTCAGAGTGCCTGGAAGAGAAGGGATTCACTGGGGCCCATAACCATTAGCTGCTGCTATCCTCAAGTGATAGGTAAATCTTAATGGCTAAAGAAGTCTATTTGAAATGTTTTTAGAGAATATTAAAAATTTTAAATGAGATGGGATGTATTTTTTTTTTTTTTGAGTTCAGGCACTAATAAACTAAGGTCTGGCAGATCATGGTGCAGGCATTTAGTAAAAGGAGCATGCAGATAAGATTAACTAACATGGCATAATGATCTTGGGATTTAACATTTGTTTTCTAGCAGGCTGCTTCAAAGCAAGAATCTTAAACATCTTTTATTACTGCACCAAATGTGTGCTTGTAATGCACACTAGTGGCTTGTGTACACCTCCTAAGTTTCGTTATGTAAAAGAAACTTGAGTAGTATTATCTCTGAGTTAGGATGTTTAAACTCTATATAACTTTCTGCATTAATGTCCAGGAAAGCCCTGTTGGCATACAGCGTGACTGTGCTCCATCTGGGGGGAGAGCTGCAAAACCAAGTAACATCACTGAATTCAGGGTAAAAAGATCAGCTCCAAAAACATGTGGTTACTGTCGTGCACATGTGAGTCTGATGTCAGATCTAAGAAGGGTCGTTCTGGTTTGGAACTGAAGAGGAGGCTGGTTTTTGTTATTATTTTTTCATTGAATCTTAGAAATCACGGCCTTTCTGTAAGTTTGCAAGTTACACCAGAAAGTTTGTTCTGTTGGGTGGTACTGCTTGGGCAAGAAGGACTCTTTTGCCCTATGTAGGTGAGGAGAAAAAATACTTGGGAATAAATATCCATGGTGAATAAAACAATAGCAGTTCTTGTGGAGGCTGCTCCTGTTACTTATGTTGTATCTGCTCTATAACACAGCCTCCTGAAAATCTTTAGTGAAGTGATTTGTGGCTTCTGTAGGCCTGGAAATGTGCTGTCCCTGTGGCATATGGTCCAACCATTATCTTATGTTACTTTTTTTCTTCTTTCAACTCTCATCAGTGTCACCAGTGGCAGCACTCCTGTTAGTGCTTCTCGTGACTGCCCCATCTTTTCTTTCCCAATAGCGGTGAGGGATAAGAGGGAGAAAAGCAGTCTGACTTGAAGGAGTGTGCAAGTGTGCTTTCCACGTTCAGACCTATCCACGAAACCTCTCTAATCTTCACCAGATACTCAAATTACCTTACTCCTTGATGCTGAGGGGGCTATGGTAAAGGACTTCTATACAGGATGCTCAGCTTTACGGTGAGTCCACACTTGGCACAACTGCTCCAGTTTGCTGCTTTGCCAATTCCTCACTAGCTATTTGTCAAAGAAAAGGCATGAAACATGGTTCTAGCCAGACTTCCTGGTTTATCATCTTTGACATAACTTCTCATGTTAGTTATGGCTCAGTTCTCCATGTAAAAGTTTGGTCTTTACTGTTGGCTTAAAAAAAGTTGTATGTGATACAAATAAGAGAAGCAACAGGCCTTAATTTATACTTGAGAGATTTCTGCTTTTAGAGTATCTTCACGAGATGGTGCTGGAACACTTGGCTTCTTTTTGTGCTGATTTTTCTTGTTTTCCCTTGTGAAATGAGGTTTTCCTAAATGTTAAGACTAATATCAGTAAGTGATGTAATCAAACTCTTGCAGGATGGGAATAGGCAGCGTATATGTGGATGCAACGAATGAATGGAAAAAAGGTGCAGATGTTGTGTGTACCCATGACATGGGTACCGTCAAACATGTAC
Organism: Aythya fuligula; assembly: GCF_009819795.1. Taxonomy (NCBI): domain Eukaryota; kingdom Metazoa; phylum Chordata; class Aves; order Anseriformes; family Anatidae; genus Aythya; species Aythya fuligula. The sequence goes on along the minus strand of NC_045561.1, from coordinate 75,127,994 downwards.
CATGTTCCAGAACAGTTTTTCATTGAAAATTGGGAGGGAATATCTTGGAAAGAGTTGAGGAATATGAGAAATGAAAATGCTCTTAAATACATGCTTCTAATGTTTTGAATCACAGGATGGTTTGGGTTGGAAGGGACCTTAAAGCCCATCCAGTTCCAACCCCCTGCCATGGGCAGGGACACCTCACACTAGACCAGGTTGCTCAAAGCACCATCCAGCCTGGCCATAAAAAACTTCCCTATCCTTTTAAACCTTTCCTGGATGGAAATGGGACTTCAGAGTAGGTAGAAATATTAGGAATATATATGAATATTTATTTAGTTCTGGCAGGTCATGTTGTCTGGCAGAATTAATAAACGTGACTTACTGCCAGGAGTTCTTGTTTACAGGAATCCTTTGGGAGTTGTAGACTTCCATGAGAGTAGTATGCCCTTAATTTACAGTAAAAGTTGAAAAACATTAATTAGACTTGCTTAAATGAGTGGCTGTTATTCCTGCTGCTGGGGTGTGGGTGTGGGGACTTGATGGTGAGTGTGGCAAACACAGTGGACTTCTGTGTTTCAGAGGTCTCATAAGAGGACTTAAATTTTCCTTATCAATCAAAGTTTAAAAACAGCGTGCAGTACAGAAGCAAGGATAATTACTTTCTGCTTTTTGTTAACAAGCTGTTCTTGCGTTCAGTATTTACAGCTGTTACCAATACAGTTCTGCTGTTTCCACTGCTCCGTCATTTCAATGTCCTAGTTGCACCAATCTGCCTACAACCACTAGCCCGATGTGAAAGGGAATTGAGCCGTGGTTAATTTTTACAAGTATTTTATGGAATGTGAAGCACGCTAGTTCTGATTTCTCAAAAATCATTTGTGTCAACCTCTCTTCTAAAGCTGAAGAGCATTAATAGCCTTCCACCACTTGAGTGATGATGGGAAGATCTGTACGTAGCTTCTAAAATTGCTGCCCTTTGCAGAGGTTCAAATTTCATCCTGGTAGCTTGGATGTGGGATGAATGCCATTACGATTTGCTATGTTAGGGATTTGCTGGTGCTATTAGGTAACGCTAGAAAACATGCTAGACACTGCATTGCGCAAAAGGGCTCTCTTGTGTTTCTCTGGGGTGAAAGAAGACTTCAGTTATTAACATCATTAGACAAAAATAATATATCATTTTTGAAATACTTGTCGTAAGTCGACAATTCAGAATGCGTGAGCTGGTGGTTATGGAGCTGGTCCTGTTTCAGAGCCAGGGAGCAGGTCCCAGTGAGCCACTTTCTCCCAAGCCTGGTTTTATGATGTACTTTGTTCCCTGCTTGTTTTTATCAAAAAGCAAAATCTGAACTCAAGTCTAGCTTTTTAAGAGTTCTGTTTTTAATTTCTATAACGTGCTGTGCTAGTGATACCAAAACTGAGGTGTTTCCGAATAGGTTGGAGAGCAGAGAAGCAGCAGCCTTTCATTGTTTTGCAAGGGTCAAAGCACTGCTAATGTGCTTGGATACCATAGTGACGAGTACTATAAATACCCAAATACGTGAGCCAGCAACTGGAAATAAATTTATAAACACTAAATTCTTTCCATTATCAAAGGCAGCAATTGAAACATTCTCCGCTCTCCCACCTCTGTCTCTGTGCTCACATCTGTGCACACTGGAAAACAAACTGGACACACAAGCCATCTGTCTAATAATTTTCACAGCCTACTGAGAGAAGTGATCGGCAAACTTTTAAAAGAAAAGTTTAATTCTGATTGCTCTTGTCAATCTTGTTAGTTGTTTGTAGACAGCATGCCTCTCATGGTTTACTGCTGCATTTCGTAGGCATTAGTGCTCAGAAGACTGTGAGCAGTATAGGTAGCAGCTCTTGGAACAACTTTGCAATTCTCGTGCCATATGATCTGCTCATTTAAACGTGAAAGCTGTCCTCAGTAATGCTGGAGATGCAGCGGGTGGGTGGGGAGGATTGCTGGCATCGAACCAGCATCCCATTCAGGTGCTGGGTCATCCATCCTGGCAGGACTTGCCATGACAAACTGATTTTTGGGATTCGATCACCATCACTCTAAAACTTCTCTGAGGAAGGAAAAGTTTGTGTCTGTTTGTTGTCTTCTCTTTGTTTTGAATGTTTTAGCATTTTCTCATCTTGAATGACTGTAGAAACATCTCAGAAATACAAGCTGGAGTTTGGTTACAGTTCTCTTCTCTGCAGGGGACCAGGTCTTTTAACGTGAGAGTGTTTATGGCATGTGGAGCAAGTGTTGTGTTTCATACCAGGGAAGATGGATTTGGTGGACCAAATGGTGCCTGACATGTATACAAGTTGGCAAAAGAACTTCTGATCTTTCAGGATGAGATACATTATTTTAAAACTCTTATCGTATTTAATGATGTACTCTTTCTTACCCTTGTGGTTTAGCTGGATTTGTCACTTTCATTTAATTAGTGTGTGTTATATTTTCTGAAACATGTCAGGGCAGTCAACTCCATCCTCTCCTCAGTGTAGGCAGCGAGGAAAAGAAAGCAATTTAAAAGCGACATTTTTTGTCTTTGTTTTATTTGAATTGCCAGTGAAAGAATGGGGAAATAATAAATTGCTGTTAGTTTTTCTTTATTTTTTAGTTTAGTTCATCTATTTATTTATTTATTTTAGAAATGATTGCAAAACTAAGTATTCTGTTCAGGAAAAGCCAGGATAAAAGACTGTACTGGGTATTACATAGTTCTCTCCTAATTTGGTATCTGTTTATAATTAAAAGCAGATCTTTCAGCTGGTCTTTTTCCTTCCAAAGAACACAAATGGCTCTCAATTTCCAGAATATTTCCAAAAAAAGTGACTTACAGGTCCAGATGGCTTGTAGGTAACCACTGTTACATAACTACCATTGCTTTGCAGGCAGGCTGCTAGCAGGTGAAAAAGAGCTGGTAAGCATGAAGATACGCGTACAGGAAAAATTCAGAGCAGCAGTATTCAGATGGCAACACTTATGAGGTGATTTTTTTCCTCTTGCCTCTAAAATTGTATTTTGTGACTTCTTTGATGGTAGACATAAAGAAGGAAGTATAGTCTCTCTCTGGAGAGGAGGCTCGTCTTTTACAGTGCAGAAATCCTCCTAAGAGTGTAAGATTTAGTTCTAAATATAGCCTCTGAATTAACGCAGCTAATTTTGTCAGTGTATTACTCACATTTGCTCAAACTGTCAACTGTCCTCTAAGAAAAGCCAAATTAAGTCTTCAGAGCACGTGTGGGGAAGGTGGGGGTCTTGGATGTGGGGCTGTTAATGGGCATTACAGAAACGTGAATCCCTCTTCTTCGCTTTATGTTGTAGGGAAATTAGAAATGGAACAGTGTTCAGTTATTGCCAGTCCCAGAATCATGGCTTCACAAAAGAAAAAAAATAATTAAAAGCTAGAGTCAAAATGGTGAAAGCCAGGTATTTCATGAAAGAAAGGTGCAAGAACATTGAGCTTATTCCACATCCGTTTATTAGATTTTAATCTGTTTTGTAAGGTAGATTTCAGTGGCTTTTCCATGTCTTCTTGCCGCTGTCATTTTCAGAAATATTTCTGTTAGTAGCAGGAGTGTCAAATTCTCTTGGCAATGTCAAGCTTTTCGTTGCAGTAAGGTAATGCTGAGGACTGCTGGTGCCTGGGTTTTGCCCCCACCCTCCAGTTCCTTCCTTCGGTTCCGCTTGGACTCGCTGCGCTGGGAGAGCGTGCAGTACGCCGGGGGAGCGTAGGGAGCAGTGGGTGGAAACAGCTCAGTTTTACTGAGAGATGTCAGGCGAGTTGTAATGCTCGGCATCCAGTTCTCCATACGGGGAATGAGGACAACGATGCTTCGTTTTCTGAAGCATAAAATGTGAATTCATCTTTAGGATGTAGAGTTAGGCTTAAATCCAATTTATGGTTAATCCTGTGTGAATAAAGAGCTAGTTCGATGTCACATTCTGCTCTTTTGTGTATTTATTTTATGATCTTATTTTCTTTAATATCTTGCTTTTTCCCCGAATTTGGTAAATAATTACGTAGACTGAGACTGCTGGGTCCATGTCCCATCCAGTCACTATGAACGTGCTACTCCATCACCGCTCGGGGACCAGCATCAGAAGGGGAGAGACTTTCCCAGAGAGTTAAAGTATCCTGGAGGCAATGGGGGAATTTTTGGGATTCCTGGGGATGATTTCTGGCCCTTGGAAGGGATTACTGCTCAATGAGGGCGCTCCCAAACCACGTGAAGTAAATTGCGTGTGGGACATGCACGCGGCGGTGGGAGGGCTGTGTGATGAGGCCCGGCCTGACCCGTGCCTGTGGCGGGGAGGAGGGGGCGATGGACTGGGATATATCACACCAGGCAGAGCAGGGGCAGTGCCTAGCACCTGCTTCTGCCTCAGGGAGGATGTCTTCTTCCATCGGCTTTAAAGCTCGGGCACCTGCATGTGTGTCATGGAGGCGCCTGTGTGGTGTGTGGAAGGGTCACCCGTGAGGAGCTGGGGCTCAGGGCCCAAAGGGAGCGCACAGCGGTAAGCTGGGAGCATGGCTACTGCGTGTAGGGCTGAAGTGGGGGAGAGTAGTAGAGGAAATGGTGCTGACTATGAGGCTGGGAGATACTGAAGATGAAGGTACGTCTCCTTTTCCACACCTGCACAGCCTGGCGTAAAGCTGAAAGCTGCTGCTCCTGTTGGACAGAGCTGTTCTCAGTGGCCTCTGAGTACAGAGAATGGGGCTGCTGCTTACCGGTGAGCCCGATGGGTACCAGACCAACCCGAATATGATATTCTCAAGGCAAAGACCATTTTAGTAAGAACACAGATTAAATTTACACTAACAAATAATCTCGAAAACATTGCCAGGAACTCGTCTCCTTGGAAGTTGAAAGTCCTAAATAGAGTTTACGTTAAGTTGTAGACTCTGTTCCTGGTTGTACTTAGGAATAACACATAAGGGCATGCTAAACACTGTGGTCAGGAGCAACAGTTTGAACTGCTTGGAATTACTGTGGTTTGTGGGAACCCTCAGCCTGGCTCTGGGCCATTGAGCTAGAGGGAGGAGTCCTGCCTGTTCATCGCACGTGCATCTCCCTTCTCTTCGTACCTTAGCTGAGGTGGTTTTGGTGCTGAAAGGCATCAGGTTGGCTGATGGGGGAGTGCTGGTGTTGGAGATGGGACCTGGAATAAGTTAGGTGCAATATTGTAAATAAGTTTCCTTTGGAGCTTCGGAAAGTACAACTTTGTTGGTACAGTTAGGTGGAGTGGTAGGCATGTTCCCATTGCTGGATGTTACTGAAAAATACCTGGGGTTTTACCTCTCTGGAACGCAGGGATGGATTTGTTCAGATGGGCCAGGTTATGTTTTTTTTGGACAGTCATCCCCAGGTGGGGATGAAGAAATAATGCCAGCAAAGGCAGTATCTGGTGGCTATTGAAGTGGCATTTGTGGCGTGGATATGTGGCTGACTGGGAAATAAACATACATTGTGACATCTGTATTATCTTTTTTACCTTTAACCATTACTTTTTATGAAGGTTCCTAGGGGCGTATTTGATTTCTGCATGTCTTCACTGTTAAGTGCTTATTGTTGAGGAAAATGGAATTGGAAGCTATAGGCAGCCTTCACAAAAAGGCAAAACAAGTTGAGATCTAGACTTTAAGTTGAAAAAAAAAGAAGAAAGAATCCCTGCGGCAGTGTAAGTTTTCAGTCATTCTTTCATTTCAGCAAAATGGAGTTGCTGATTACGTGATGGCTGTGCTGGAACATGGCTTTATCCTCTTAACTGGGGGAAAAAATAGAACCTGTTAATCTAAAAATCATTCTACTTAGTTATGTAACTATTGCTTAAAAATAGCTCCAGATTGCTGGAAAAGAAAGATTTGATGATATGGGGTAGAATATTTCTCTTTTGTTCAGCACATATAGAACATTACATTTTTTTTATATAATGTTCAGTACTATTTTGTGGTGGCCAGTTGCCTGTTACTCGCATGTACTCCCACAGCAGCATCCTGCAGCCCAGCTCTCTATCAGATACTGTGCTGATGCTGCTATGAAATAGCACCAAAGCTGAATGCTGAGGAGTTTGTAGACAGAGAGGTACATGGAGAGAAAGCACTGGGGGTGGGGTGTCTGTTCATGCAGGGAGGTAGATGCTCCTTGCTGAGTGAGCTAACTTTGAAACCAATTGTTCAGAAGCTTCAGAGCATCCTTTATTGTGTTGTGTCTGTGGACATCACAGTCATATTTGACTGTGGGTGCATGGTATCCTTGGGACAGGGAAGTAAAACACGTAAATTAAGAAATTTGTAGTGTTTCTGGTAAAAACAAGTTCATTTTTAATGCTTACTTTTATTTAAACATGCTCCGTTTTCTCATTTAAAAAGTCTTTATGTAGGCTAGGTTAGCCTTCGTCTTTGCAGATGAGCTTAGCAGAGAAATCTGATTCAGAAACCCAGTTTTCATTTTGGATTGCCATTGCAAACTTGGACCCATGAAAAGTTACTTATGCCTTGTTTCTAGTGCTTGGGGTGGAGTGAAACTTGCTCTTGGGCTTACCTTCCATTTCCTTTAACCTCTATAAGTCTGTGAAATCTCTTCTATTTCAGTAAAAACAAACAAAGAAACCATGGTATTTTATTTGCCTGTTTTTATGACATGCTTCCAGTGGATCTGCAATTCCACATTTCTTTGACACTGACAGTGAGAATAATTGAGTGCAGCAAGGAAACCCAAATAGTCTTGCAGTAATTGACTCTGCTGTATTTTTTTCTCTCTGCTGAATAATCTCCTGGCTAACACATTTCCCCTGCAGCTTTATGATTTATGCGGCCCTTTGTTAAAGCTGTCCTTGCAGCACAGGTGTGATACCTCACTTGGTTTTGGAGTGGCAGCACGACACTTCTGTACAGTGCTTCTCTCCTTTACATTCAAATGTTAAATCATCTTCTGGATGTAGGGATCACGTGGGTGGGCTTTTTGACCCAGATCTGGCTCAAAAAGGTAATGCATTTGTTTGAAGATGGCTGGCTGCTGGAGTTGTGGACCCCTCTGCATGTGTGTATCTAGGGCATGTTAAAGCTTCCGTCCTACTATAGGAGATCCCGGGATTTTTCCTGTACAGCTCATATCTGTTTGCCTTTCCTTTGTTGATTTGTTTGTGAGGTTTACCTTTGTTTTATCCTGCTAAATTCTTTCTGTTGCATTGGTTTGGTACGGTCTCTCTGAAGTCAACCGCTACAAAACACAAACAAGTTTTTGTTAAGATTAATTTGAGGAAATGCACTGAAAGTTTTTATTATTTGAGACCTCTGATGATTCATTATTGCCAACAGAGGGCTTAGGCAATTTTACAAGCAGGATGGCAATTGTTTCACCTGGTGTTGTCTTACACCAAGTAATCATATACCGCAAGGGAATGTTTATTAATTTTTAATGAGGGGCAGTTTGGATGACAGGTTGTTCTACCAAGTGTCTTTTAACTCCTTTGGGAACTTTAACCTCAAACCTTACTGCAACAGGACATAGGAGAAAATAAACAGTTTCTGCTGTGCATGCCTCTCTTAAGTTAAAAACCACTAAGCCTAAATGTATGACCTTCCAAAAACAACAAAAAAAAAAAGGCTACTCTCCATCCTGTGCTTCTTTTTGGCACTGGTTCTGGTTTGATTACCGATGTGCAAGTCTGTGGGAAGGTATTCAGGTTGCCTCTCTGTCAGCTAGTGACAAAAATGATGAAATTAGGGAATTTAGCTCTTGAAATGGCCACTGGAAACTCAGAGGCTGATTTGTGGTACCGAAATGAGGTTATATGAATATGCTGTCGTTCTCTGTGGCCCGTTGTATCATTTAATTGCTTGTCCTTGCTGCTGCAATCTTAACAGCTTCGCTGAGGGTTTGCCAGGACTACGTCTCGGGAGGTGAGGTGGAAACCTGCCGTGGTATACACGGGTGACTTCTCACATATGGGACAGCATTTTTCAAATAAACCAAAGCTGGAGAGGGTCTGCGTTGTCCTGTTGGTCAAAGAGCAGGCTTCACACAGTATTTCAGTACCCTAACTACTACAATTGAATGTACTTTTAGGGTAAAAAGCGAAGTAACTTTTACAGAGCCGGTGCCTTTTCCATGCTGTGACCTGGGGAGAGGCATGTAAATGTGAACGAGGCCGGGTGACCTTTTCTGTGGTATGCCGAAAACAGGCCTTACCTGGTATATGGAAGTAGTGAAGTGTGAATAAAAAATTCTCATTACAAGTAAATAATTTTCTTCTGCTCAGTGACAAGGTGTAGTTTCGGTTTGCTCAGGACAATCGGTTACTGTGTTCAGCTTCGTTAACTAACGTTGGAACATCCTTGTCTCCCGCTCGCCTGCTTTCAAACCGTGTCAAAGGTGAGAGTGTCACCCTCGCTTCTCCCACCCAGTGGGATCCTCGCTATCTTACCTTCCCTGCTGCTTGCCAAGGGGGTTATGGAAACAGTGAGATGTGGCAAATGGGAACAAGGTAAGTCTTTATTTGAAGAGGAGGAGGGTAGTGAAGATACACCAAATGGCCAGTCCATGACGAGTTAGGTGGGACATGTTAGGAAAGTTTCTGCTGAAGTATTTTACGTACGTAGTTAATATTCCCGTTGATTGTAAGGATGTCAGAGAAGCTTTTTACTGTTTGCTGGAACTTGGTGTTACCTCTCTGTTTCCTTCCGAGGGCAAGTGTGCGTACTGCCCTTGTACGTCTGCGAACAGCTTCTGTGCTCCTGCCCGCGCTGCTTCCTGCTCTCTGCTGAAAAGGCTTTAAACTCCTCTTGCACGATTTTTTTGTTTTCTCTAGGTTGTAGGAGGCCTGTAAGGGTGGCCTCTGAGTTCTCTCTGCAATAACTTGCTCAGGGTAGTGGCTTTGCTAGTGTTTCATCACACGTCTTTGATGATGCTGTTTGAAGGGAAATAATAAAAGCAACAAAATTGCTTCAGTTTTTGAAAATCCTGTCTCAGCTGCAGCCTGTTAAGTTTGTATTTGTAGTATTCAGGCTTGTACTGTTCATTCTGTTAGTGAACTGTGTAGATATTAAATTACTTTAACTTTTAACGCTTTCTAGCACTTTTTAGGTGCAATTGCGTTTTTTGGTATGTGACACAGTGGATTACAGAAAATAATACAGGAATTGGCTTATTCAGAGTAGAAGAACTGGCCCTGAGTTTGCAATGCACTTCTGTAAGACAGAAGCGTTATCCCAGTACAGTAACTGGTGATGCTGGAAGCCAGCAAATTTGCGTTTTTTTTTTTCAAATATGTAAAAAAAAAAAATCATTGCGTGAACTTGCCTCTGAACTCCTTTTGCTCTGGACTGCTTTTGCTTTGAAGGCATGACTGTGACACAGGCAACTTGGTTTACTGACAGTATTTTAGTATGCTAAATACTAAAATACTATTTGGTATTACAGTAATACTAATTTAAAATACTAGCATTTTAATAGATCCTTCAAAGAATATTTTGCCAGTAGTACGTTTTTTCTTTATTCTTTTGATTTAGTTTCTTGCTGTTCAAACACAGCACTAATTCCTAAATGTTATTTGTTTATCTGTGAGGGTTTCACTCTCCACACAGAGCTGTTCCAGGTCGGAGCAGCGCTCCCCAGCCTGCAGTGTTTCCGTTTCTGATCTGCTTTTCTGTGAAGCCTACTCATGTTTGTTTATGCTTTGGAAGAGGTTTGTTTTCAGAGACTTCCTCCATTCATTCAGCTCCTATTTCAAGTTTACTATGTCAAAACAGGAGTGGAGCTTGTGAGGACAGCCATGAGGATTTCTACACAGGAAAATAAAAAAGAAACAACCCAAAGCCAACCAACCAAGCAAACCAAACCGTCCTGTGACTGGTTCCTGCACACTTTGGCTCGCAGAGTGCGATGAGTTGGTCTCCACAGCGCTTTTGGTTAGGGCTGGCCACCTGCCTGTTGGTTTTGGGATCCCTCCGTTGGCTCCTGATGACCTCCACAGGCTGCATCCAGGCAGTCCCGTTTGTGAGTAGGTGGGTGGGGAACGCAGTGCGGCATCCATCTTGCTGTCGCGGCACCTCATCCTGCAGCCTTGGCTTTGCTTTCTGACCATCGCCTGAGAGAGCCGAGATGCTTCAGGCATGGCTGAAAGCAGCTGTCCCGCAGCAGGCTGGCAGGAGCAGCCACTGCTGGCAGGGTGTGAGGAGCGCCAGCCCGCTCGGAGCCGTGGGCTGGGCCCGCGGGGTTGGGCTGCACAGCTGGAGGCTCCTCTGGAAGAGCTCAGATTCCAGTCAAGGGGTATAACAGTGGTCCGGCTTCCCTCGGTTGTCTCCTGATCAATTAATGAGAATAATTCAGCTTATTTTGCTGGTTTGGGGTACTCTGTGTCAGTGTTGTGGGGGGGGGAGCGGGAAGGAAGAGAAGGTCATCTGTTTTTAATACCGGCGTTTTCTCCGTGGTCAGGGCTTTCTAATTATAGCCTGGATAAAATAGCAAATATCACATTTCAAAGTCATTCACGCAGGGAAGGTCTCTGTTTTTAGCAGTGTTATGTACACATGCATCCCCATAACATAAGCATCATAAACATTTGGGGTTTGATTGGTATTGGGCTGTTGTACTAGCCCATCGTTCTGCTGTTTGGTAACATTTTGGGAGCAGTGAAGAAACTGTTAGATACAGAAACTGTTAGATACAGAAGTGTGAGCTGTGGATGGGGCTTCTTGAAGCACTCATTTCATTTTGCAGCTAGAGAAGTTGTTCAGGTTGCAGCGAGCCTTCCCGGCCTCTCGTGCGTTGGGAGCGGCCACTGGGCAGCAGATGAGGATGTGAAGTAGCTGAGTAACAGATGAGGATGTGAGTAGCTGAGTGAGGCCTGAGAAGTGGCCTCAGGGGGTTTCTTCTGGTAAACGCAGTTGGCGCTAGGGATTTAAGAACAGCACAGGGACACGTAAATAAGGAGGAGGAGTTCATTAGCTCCGTGTCAGATGGTTTCTTCTCCCCCTTCTGCAGAAGAAAGTCCCTGCTGTGCTCTCTCCCATTTAAATGAAATTTCTGTGATCAGGTTTGTAGTAAAACCAAAATCAGGTCCGGTTCATCATTTTCTGTGCCAGGTATGCAGTAATAATGTAGGTCAGAAGTGTAACACAAGGTAGTAGTGAGGCCATATGAAATGCTCTTCGTTCTTTTTATTCCGTCTTCTGCTGTTATGCGATAGAAATCTTGTAACATGTTTTAAAAACAAGTTTTTTCCTAAATCTCTCATTTCTGTGTTCTGGGAAGCATTTTAACAGCTGTTCCAATGTGATGCCAGTTTGGTAGGTGCTCTAGGGAGCTTTGTGGTGGGCAAAAGAAAAGAAGAGATCGGGATAATTGAAAAGCAAGATTTGACATGTAATCCTGATGCTGTTCAGAGGAAAACCTGTAGAAATTTGCTCTATTTTTTTCTCCTATATCCAAAAGTTTTCTTTAATGAAAAGAATGTTAAACACTGACAGACTCTAGAGATGTACGGGTCATGTTTAAGAGTGTTTGCAGCCTTCAAATAAAGCCCGTCTCAGTGAGATGAAAGCTGTTTAAGTCATGCTGAGAAGAGAGCACTGGTTTATTCTGAACTTTAGGCATTTGCTTATGCGTGACTGTTTGCATGAAGTCCTCTTTGGCAGGGTTCGGCCAGGTGGAGCTTCTTGTTCCCGTTACGTCCCTCTGTCAGGATAACCCAGCGCTGGCACAGGCTGCCCAGATGACCTCCAGAGGTGCCTTCCAACCGCAGCCATTTATTCCCGGTTACCTTCTAAGCTTCACCCTGCTTTTGGGTTCTCTCATTTCCAGCGTAATTTCCGAATTTCATGCCCTTTGTGCTGCGGGGAGGTATTTCAGGGAGCAGACTGGCTCTCTTTCCAGCTGAGCCTGCAGCCGAGGCAGACTGAAGCAATATGCTCTGAGAAGAAGTGTGAATCTTCTCATATGTTTCAGTGAGCGCTAATGGGAAGACTAATTAGGGCAACTTGAAGCCAGATTTGCCGTGTTTCAATTTGAAACAAATTATCAGATCTATCTGGATCTATCAGATGGTGTATGCCAAGCTTAGGGCCGCTTGAAGAGTTAATCAGAAGTGAGGAAAAGAAGTTTAGGCCTAGCTTGGGACTTCCGTTTTTCCTTGCTCTACTCCAAATACAATTTGCCACTTGTGAATAGTGCGAGTGCCTGCTGGTGCCCAAGAGAGGGCAGGAAGGCAGAGCTGAGAGAAGGAGCTGCTTATTATGCTGTGGGGTTTTTGTGGGATGAGGAGTGTGGCTGTGTTATTTTGTGTTGTGCTGCAAGTGGGGAAGTCTGGTCCCAAACAGGGAGGAGCAGGCGAGCTGGGGGTAAGGATAACTTGATTTTATAGCACAGAAAAAGAAGCACTGCCCTTCCTGAAATCTGTCGCACCATTGGAAGCTTGTTCCCTGTTCCTGTCTGTGGTGTGGTTTGGTGCATCAAGTATATCCTCAGAAAGTGTGCCCAATTAGCTAGTAATGTGTTGTGGCCTCCACCAAATCACACTAACCTGCTGTAGCCATCAAACCGAGTGTGCTAGCTGTACTTCTAGAGCGATTGGTTGGTGTTTTTTTCTTCTTTTTTAATTACACTACCCTTATACCAGCTGGCAGGTCCTAAAGAAGTAAGTTCTGCCTAGGTTAGGCTGAGAGAAATAACTAGAGCATATCTGTCTTGCTCTGGGTCAAAAAGGACCCCCAAAGGATCACGTAATCAGAGCACATTTGTTCTCTGGGTCTGCTCTAAACCTAATGAGCGACAAGAGCTTGGTCGAGGTCCAGCCCTGTGACCCGGTGGGAGCTGATCCTCTCTGAGCGGATTAGGTGCCTATTTCTGGTTGCCCACAGCCCGAGGTGATGCTGAGCGCGTGGTGCTGGGGCTGTGGGAGGCCTCGGGCAGTCCTCAGTGACCTCCCCTGTGCCTTGCTCAGCTTTGCTCTTCTGTCCCCTCCTCAATATCACCTCACTGATTCCTCTGTCCTTGGTATTTCGGCTTGGGATAGATTGCATCAATTATGGTATGTTGTATGGGCCTGTAAATAACAACATCTGAAAGGACTCAATTTTTTGCAGATTTTTTTTAAAGCCAATCACCTGGGGAAATGTAATTTGAAAAAAGCAAAATCCAAAAGGGATGAATAGTGCTGTCTGAGAGGCTGTCACTAAGCTGGCTTGCCTCCAGCACTTCCATTTTGCAAAGTGCATTTCGTGAGTTGTTTCTCCTCAAAGAAGGAGAAGAGGGGCAATGGAAGAGGAGCCAGACCCGGGGCTCCTGAGCTGGGATACCCGTACCATTTGTGGCATAAAAGCTACTTACGGCTGTGTGGGGAGGGGGAGAAATCCTACCTGCAGCTTCCTGCTGCCCACAGCCTGGTAGCTGTGTCTGGAGCTATCCCCATAGTACAGCTCTCTTTTTGTAATGACAGCACCTGGAAAAAGTAGATTAGCTCTCGTATTCATAGGTTTCCATTGTCATGATCTAGAATGGTTCAGAAGGCCCTTTTTTGTCCACAAACCCATTTCCTTTTATGTTTTCATGTCACCTGGATTTTGATGTCTTGCTATCTCGGTGCTGATGTTAGTATGAGTTTTGTATTGTACTGACGTGCCGAAATCTTTCTCCCCAGATCATTCAACGTCAAGTGGTACGTCCTCGTTTAAGCCCAGCCGATCACTGGTTTCCATTCCCACTGCCCATGTGATGCCGTCTAATGCCAGCTCTTCACTTTCCAAACACAGGGAAGCTTTCACATCCGACGGCTCCAAATGGAGTACAAGCTTTGTCCGGTCGGGAGGAGGCAGAAATCCCAATGTCCTGGACAATTCTCTTGACATGAAGGGTGCAAGACCGGTAAGGAAATGGTCCTCCTTGTCCAAGCTCAGCTCACCAAACGCCTTCAGCCAGGACGGTAGCAGTCACTCAGTGGACTCCAGGACTAGCAGCGACAAAGCCGTGTCACCGCAATTAAGGACAAATGGGCCGAATTGTTTGCATGATAGCATGGAGCTCTTACAAATCGAGGACAAGGAGCTGGGGAAAAAGCGCTCTTCTCTGCTGGACTGCAAATACAAATTTGAAACGTGCAGCAAAGACGACTTCGTTTCAGATTCCTCGAGCAGGAGACATGCCTTAGACTTGACCGCCTACAGTGCCTTACCCGAGAGCCAGCCCGTGGCTGCCGGCTGTGAAGCTTTCGGGCAGAGATACGCCACCCTGGGGCAGCAGGCTGTGAGCGGAGCCCCCATCCAGCCGGCCGTCAGGACTCAGATGTGGCTGAAAGAGCAGCTGCGGGCAAACCCCCTGGACTGCAGGGCTGCCGAGGAGCCCTACGGGCTGGCTGCGTGGCATGTGCAGCCGCTGGAGGATTTGAGGCCAGGGGGCGAACAGCCTGTGCAGGTAAGGCCAAAGCTTGGTGTCTGCTGCCATCGTGTGGCATCAGGCGCCGCAGCTGAGGAGCAGAGTCGGGCTGTTGTCAATAAAACAGGAGAGGGAACAAGTCCCCCTACCCAGGTGGTGGTGGTTGTTTTAAACTTCGGATGGGGTTGCTGCTGCTCTTTTCTCAGTGTTATTTGGCTGCCAGTAATTTTATTCCAACATCTGTTTACAGTTTCGTTTAATTCGACGTGCCTGTCCACATGAGACTAGCATCTCATTCTCAGTCTGGATGCAGTAAGAGGTTTATCAAATGATATTTTTAATAGCTCTTAAAGAGAGCTTTTGGTTGCAGCATAGCGGGGAAAGTGTGAATGTCTATTTTGATCTGAATTGGTTTGCAGAGGCTGCATCTGCACACGTAGAAGTAAGACTGATATCTGCATACCACAAGAACAAATACTCAGTATCACTATGCCCAGGACTTAAAAACTGAATTCTGCTTGATATTACTGCTTTTTTTAACTAATTAGCGGACTATTATTATTGGCTCTAATCTGGTTTATTTAAATAATACATAGTTTCTTATGTGTCGTATTTGAGGACTTTTTATATGGAAAACATCGAGCATGTGATTTTCAAGAGGCAGATACAACTTTCTAACATGATTCACAATCTTTGTTTTTACCTCTTCACCTAATGGGAAAAGATAGCTCGTGAAGTACGTCAACATTTGCAATATAAATGTTCAAGTTTACTTACGTTGGTAAAGTTGTCTTGCCATAAAAATCCCAAACAGATTAGAATAGATAATGTTTCCTGAAAGGATATTGTCTGAGTGGGGGTAACTTAACTGTGTGTGAAAATGCTTGTTTCCTCCAGTCTGCAGATATATTAGGCCATTTTCAAACAGTTGCACTCAAATTTTGTTTCTTCCTCTGCATTGGAGGAAAGACTGACAAATTCAGAGGTTCTCAGGGCTCAGTTGTGCTCTTAATGATGACCTGGATTATTATTAACTTAAAAAGTTGAAGGTAATTTATATTAATTCTTAGGGGTTCCTCTGACAAAATGACATTGTTCCAGGTTCGTCTTACAGGTGCTTCGTCACTCCAGCAGTGCCGAAATACAGCGTTTCCTTTTTGTATGCAGGCAGAGCTGCATGTTTGGAACAGATGAAGTCCTGTATGCGTATAACATGTATATATCATTGTGGTTATGACTGCAAAACTCTCTACACAGTTAAAAGGCACACAGGAATTGATGCTGAGCCGTGCTCTGAGGGCAGAGCCAATAGGGGGAGCACGAACATCATTTATCTTTTGGGCTGCTTTCATGAAACGGTGCGGCAGCTTGGCAGGGTTTTGAGCTTGTAACGCTTCAGGTTGAAGTTTCACCTAAAAGCGTTTGTCTTGCTCCTGTTACTTTCATATCCGGATTTTGTATGCGGATCAGTCTGTGTCACGGGATCCAGACAGGATCCTTGCGTCCTCAGCTGGGCTGTCAGCTCCTGGTCAGCCCTTAAAGCTGACCTTAAAGCTCCTTGAAGCTTTTCTCCACTTTTCCCTCTCCCAGTTGCAAGGGGGGAGCACAGGGAGCAGGATGGTACTGATGGGCAGGGAGGAGCTCTGTGGCTCTGACACGCACTTTGCTGGGATGGTTTGGGGTTGTGGTGATGGGCCTTGAAACGTGGCCGGTCAGATTCCCTCAGGGGAGAGGATGGGGTTGTCAGTAGGACCCCACGAAACAGAAAAATAAAGCGTGGGCAAGAGCTGGAGCCTTTGGGCTCCTCCACGTGTCCTCTGCTGCTACCTGCCACCTTTCTGCCTGGAGCTTACAGCCCTAACCAGGAGGGAGGACAGAAGAGGTGAGGAAAGGAGAATGTTGTTTTGACACAATATTATTATTATTTTTAAAGATACCTCATCATAATTATAATAAGTTTCCAAAGGTATTTTGTAGTATTTAGTAATTTTCTTTTCAAAACTATGCAGTCTGTGCACACCTGGGAACCGAGATGGTATTATTTCTGAGAAAATAAATAAACTTACCATCCTAAGTGAAATATATACCTAGGAAAGAGCGAGAACAGAAGGCATAAGAGTTTTTTTTTTTTTTTTTTTTTACCCCCCCAGAGGAAGCTGATGAATTAAAATAGCACCACAAAACCCTTAATAAAATTCTTCTGTTTTTCTTTTCCTGTTAGTGGGTAATATTTGTGGTATTTCACTGTTCGTAGGTAAGCATGTATGCTGATGGAAATGTGTTTTTTAGAGGACTGAAAAAAAAGGCATTTATCGTAATCCTGCTTTAAAACTGTCATTGCCACGAACAGAAAACAAAATGAACTTTGCTTTAAACGATGAACGTTGAGCAGCTCTGTGTGTCTTTTATGTAGGCTGGTAGAGGTAGGGAGTGTAGAGAACAGCTGGCACTAAGAAAGTAAGGACAGCCTACAGCTAACTCCTGAGTTCATTTTGAGGACTGATCACTCAGGAGTAGCTACTGGGCTTAAAAAAAAATCTGTTTGTAGGCAGTTTTATTATTATGCTCATAACAGACAAGTGGAGACCTTCTACCCTGCTAAATTCTGAATTAGAGTTTATGTTAGAAAATAAGATTTCTTTTACGATGAGCTTAAATTCAAAATGTATTACAGCCCTTAAAAGCTGTTCCAGGATCACTGACTGTCAGAATTAAAACAACTCTTCACTTCCTTTAGAGGCTGGATGTGGCTGAACCCACCATCTACCTGTTGGTTTCCTATCAGGCTTTGCTCCCCGAATTAGAAAGCCTCTCATGTGCCATTCCCGTTCCAGTTGTAAACCATATGTAAAGCATTTACTCTCCTGAGATCCTCCTTCAAGGCAGGCTGTGATTTACAGCAGTAGAAGAGATGGTGTAGATCTGCAAACCTCAGGGAGGGCGCATTGTTAATCTGTGGTGTGACGTGTGCGGGTTTCTGGAGGAAATCTTCAAGAAGGATCTGGTCTGTGCTTGTTGCCAAACATGACAGAGTTATGTAAGAAAGCTCTTCTCTCCAGGCCATGTGCACTGTTCAATGCAAACATTTCGAAGATGAGCATTCTCCCATTCTCCTACACACTTCCAAGGAACAGATTTTAATGGCACTTCAGAAAAACAAACAAACAAACAAAAAAACTTCCACGCAGAATTTCTATTTCACCATAAATTTCACCATAAATGTCATTACTTTCAATGTACAGCTGATCTTTTAGTCTTTCAGCAGACACGACCATTCTAATACTTTATAAAAATGTTATTTAAAAGCCCAAGGTAAATAATGGTTAGGAATAGGTTAAAGAGACAAAATGCTTATAATGCACGACGGGTTCCCATTTATTGAGCTGGGAGGACGTACAAATCTGGCTGCATGAAGGCCATATGTGTGCATAGAAATGCATTTCTTAAAGCCCCTCTCCTGTGGGAGATGATACAGTAAGAAAGGCTTCAGAAGGTTTCAGAAGCTTTCTGTCTGTTTATTGACTCTGTTCGTGTTGTGGGCCTGATAGGATGAACCTGGTTTTGTTCCAGTTCATGGGGCATCTGGATGGTTTCCTCATGGTGAGCTAACTTGTGTCAGAATATAGCAGAGAGAATAGATGGAAATGGCTTAAGTGCATCTTTTTCTTTAATGCATCTGGTTTCCTGTTTCTTCTTTAACGAGGAAAACACTGCCTTGTTTATACCACATATATATATATATATATATATATATATAAAACAGTTAGTGCGAAGTAAATGTTAATGCAGTGAGAAATTAAGAGATGCTGCAACAGTTGCAATGGTCATTTTGAAACAGAAGTAAACCACGTGCATACCTAAAGATTGGCAAACACGACGTAAAACTTTAATTGGAAGAAAGAGTTACAGCATGCTTCAAATAACATTGTTGCCACAGAAAATTTTATTCTTAAATCTGAACTCGAAAGTAGTTCTTCGTATGATCCTGACAGGTCAGAAGACTGGAAAAAAATTAACATCATTTTTCCCATGTCACGTTTCCGTGAAACCATACTTATAAGCAAGATAAAGCTTTATAATGTGAAAAATTACCACCTATAGTTAACAGGATTAATTCAGTACTGTGAGCTTTTGTGTTGTTTCTTTTGCAGTGAAGTTGGCTGTAGTCTGACAACTGGGCTCCCACTCCTAGTGAACGTGTGGGCTCAGGCTAAGTGCTGGCAGATGATGGAAAACCACGCTTGGACCGTGCCTGATTGCAAAAAGAGGCTTGGCGTTGGTTAGCTGGTAACTCTGCCAGTTCTGTGCGTCATCTCAGGGAAATGTTTCCACATTTAAGATTCTGTAATTTTCATCGTTGGCTGGGAGAAGTTTGGGGTAGCTACACGCTAATAGCAGAGTTTCTTACAGGCTTTGTGTGTGATTTTTGAGTTGGAAATAAGTGGTAGGTGGAGTTGGTAGACTCATCTCTGTCCTTTTATTTAAAAGGAATCTGTGATTATTATTTTTTCAATGCTAACCCATTTAATTCATTCGAGCTGTTCAGTTGTCACAGCGGTTTCCCTAAGACAAGGAAAATTTTGCATGTACAGAAGAACATCCATGAAATAAGCTGTGTGCGATCCCAAGGAGTGTACCAGTGAATTGCCATTTTGCAGGGAAAACCATTTCTACTCTTCCTTAGATGAGAGTGGGCTTCATAACAATTCCTGTGGATTGGTTATGTTTCGTGCCATCTCTTATCAGTGTCAAGCACCAGTAGAAATCCTTCTAAACAATACACAACAACAGAACTGTTAAAACATATATCCCATGTATATAACTCCATAGATGTTTTTTTTAAAGCAGAATATTTCAAGATAACCAAAATAAATGATAAAGTGGTTACAGTGATAGAGCTGTGCAGTTTTCTGCTCTAAATACAAACAGGAATTGATATTATTGTATCAACATAAAAAAGCTGTAGATGCATAGCTTACAGAAGCTATTTTAGATGTTTATTGCACATACTTCAAAGCACACGAGAGAAAAAACTTCATTTTGCCTGTCCGTGTGGCCCCACACCCTGGTGCCCATGCGCTGGAGGACACAGAGCAGTGTGGAAGCCTGTTCGTGGTGGGACCTGCGTGAACTTCACGTTTCCCTCAGCACGTTGTCTTTTCCTTTGGAAAGTCTCTTCACAGATCCAACTCAGACGGGTCTGCTGCAGGTTGCTGTTGGTTCAGCTTCAGCAGCAGTTGTCTGGAAACCCCGAGCGTGGCCACGAGTAGATCAGCTCCGTCACACCGTGAGTGCTTGCGGGAGGTGCTGGGTCAGCAGCGTACCTGCCGAACCCGGGGTGCTCTGCTGGCAGCAGGCAGCTGGAAACTGGCTGTTCCCCCATCCCATGGGCAGCATCTGTGTGTTTTGACTGCTAACACACATGTATGGCGCTAAATGGACTGCACAATACACGTCTGGTGGTACACCTGGTTCCCAATGCGTGCTTGGGAAAGAGATGCTAACGGTAGGCTGCTTGGCCCCAGTGTAGTGTCTACAATCTACTTCTGGCCACCCTCTCTCCCTGCATGTCTTGGGTGTGTAGAGCTACCTTCTGGGCAAACTATGCCAGTAGCAGCGAGCTCCCGTTGGTCACTGCCCTTCCCAGGGACTGTGAGCAAAGCAGAGCATCCCACAAAGGTCCCGTGAGGAGCTCACCTTGCAGCTTGGGCAAGGACGAGCAATGGGTTGCTCTGGCAGGTAACAAGAGGTGTGTCCAATGCAGCCCGAGGGCTCCCACACTGCACCCTTGCCCTGCACACGAGAGGTAAATCCGACCTGTTGGGGACGTAGCACGCTCGCCGTTGCGCGGGTGCACAGAGTGCTCACCTGCACAGCGGTGTTCAAGGCTTCCTGAGTGTGGGTCTGACAACCTGTGCTAACATCCCTTCTCTTCTGTTTTAGCAGCTGCTGCTTTTGATACTGCTGCATAACACAAATGGCTTCTGGCTTGTAAGGTGTTGCTGTGAACCATGGGTGTCAAAAAAGAGGTCCCTGGTCTTTATGCTTTCATATTTGAACTGCAGGCTGCAGTTCATGGCCATTCTTCTTCCATCTACAGCATCCCTGCTTTTGCTCTCCACAGGAAATTTGATGCGTGCTGTCAACCCCGTGTAGGTGTTTCGTTCTGCCTTCCTGTCATGTTTCTGGTGAAGTATGCATTCTGTGGAAACCCCATTTTAAAAATCTGATTTCCGCTTTCCCCTTTGCGGAAATTCTGTGCCTTGAAGGCTGCTGATCGTTTGCAGACCTTTAAGTGCAGGTCAGCTGTAGGAGCGAGGAAACTGGAATAGCTGCTTGTGCACGCTTGGATTTCTTCCTCTACTCGGCAGGGCTCTAGATGCCTTCTTTAGTCAATGGCAGGACATAATTTTGTGTAACTTTAGGTTCACTTTCTGATGAAATAGGTACATGAACACTTTCTCTGTCAGTTATTTCAGTCTTGGCATATTTATGGTCACATAGTTTGATGTCTTTATGTTATCATTGCAAAAAAAAAAAAAAAAAAAACAAACACCACCACCAAACCCTCAGACCAGGATTTGGGGGGAAAAAAAGGACCCTCACAGGGGTTCACATCAGCTTCACAAGGATGAATGCGAGCACCAGAACCAGGACAATGAGCAGGAAATTGAGAAGTAAGTTGAGACCTCTGTTGTGAGCAAGATCCATGATGTGCATCTGTCCGCCCTCGTGTGCTTGGAACAGACCCTTGGTGGCAGCTTTGGGCTGCTTGCTGAGTTCGAAGCAGTGCAGATTCACATGAACTCCATTGTGTCCTCAGCTGTTTACCTGTTCTTAGTTTCCGCCACTTAAGAAAAAATTGTTTGTTTACAAAAAACAGATTTTTCCCTTCCAAAAAGGAATCTGAGTGTTCCCAAAGGCCTTCTTGTTTTTCCAAATACCTTAAAAAATAATAAATATTTAAAGTTAATGACAGCTTCCATTTTACTGCTGTGCTTCTGAAGAACTGATTAATGGGGAAAGGACGTGAATTTTATACATTTTGGTTCTTTATTTACTTTTTCCATGTGCATGGAACTTTTCAGGACCCACTGGGAATAGTCATTCTGTTGGAAATCGGGGTTTATTTAAGACTCTAGCAAAAGATTGTTGAAAAACAACTTATCCAAGATCTTTGTAAGTGCTAAATACAGAAACTTTATCTTCTGGGAAAAACGTACCTCTGTTTAGAGGAGCATTTCCTACACTTCTAGGCTTTGGCATCGTGCCGCATGGTAGGTACTGTTTTGGCAACAGCGAGCTGCGTAGGGTTCTTTGCAGCTTTACAAATTCCTTATTAAGAATCTAGATTGAGCTGGCACAGGATGATGCATCCTCGGTGCTTCTAATAGCACGTATGAAATAGCTCATTTAAGATGAAATTAATAACTTAGCAATTCCAGTTTATGTGCGGAAATGTGTATATAAAAATAGAGGAAACAAATAGGACCAGTGAGGCCTAACACTGAAATGTTGCCAGAGCTTCCTTTTAATATTCAGCTGGATTCTGAGGGGAGATCACAAGAGGGCAGTGTTTTATAGTTCTGGATTTTATACAACAATGGGACTTTTGGCATTCTTATCTTCAAAACCAAAAAACCCCAGGCTGATAAAGCAATCGTATTTTTCTAAACTGATTGTCAGATATTCGAATAAATCTGGGACCTGTTTTAATGAGTTTAATTACCAGGGTTTTGACTAAGACGAGCGTGAGTCTTTAAAGGAATCCTTACAAACATATTCTGGTTTTAATCCTCTCGGCAAGCAAGAGGTGTTCGCTCATCTCCTTCTGTAAGCAAAACGCAGAGTTTCTTCAGATTTTAACATCTAGGTCAAGTATAGAAGGACCATGTTTCGTGTTAATTAAAAGATCCCTATGGATCTTGTAGGACATCACAAATATTTTCTAATTGTGTTCTGACAGACACTATTAATAGCCATACAAAGGTGGGTGCCTGGCTACAGTACACTAGTTTGCTTCCAGATATGAACGAGGATACTCTCAAAATGAATGTCTGTGTTACTCTATGCTCACATTTTGGCACAGCAGTGTAGGTAAAATACCAGCTTCCTGCTGCCCTTTAAAATGCCTCACCAGCTATCCAGAACAAAACTCGAAACTCTGAAATGGAAAAATGGAAAAACGGGTGGATTTATCGACATCTGCTGAAGACCTGGCTGAGAAGGTGCATCTTTAAGTCCAATGTAGTTTTTTTTGTTCCTGATCCAAACCTTTCCCAGTATAAAGCTGCCACAGATGTTTGCCGTTTAAATCACTGAACCATTTTTTGATTTTATTTTTATTTCTTATTTTTTGAGAAGAGTGTTACAATATCGCCTGTTCAGCTTTCTTTATTCACTATCAGTGTGTAAGACAAAGGAGCAAAAATACATAACATTGGGTGGAGCAGAACAGAGAAATGAAAACTTAATCCAAGCCACCTGCTGAGTCTGGAATTTTTATTATGGCTCATAGAAGTATTGAACTAATTGCTTAAACTTCCATAAAATTCACTAGCACTATATGTACTAGGCGGTGAGTGAAAATTAAGTGTGTGTAAGCGATTTAGACATAGCAAAATACACAAGATTTCTGTTGAAAACTAAAGCAGAATAGACAGGTATAAAGAATCAGAAAGCTTTGTGATAACTAGTTCTTTTTCACATCATTTTAATTTATAAGTAAATAATAGGATGGATACTTATAAACTGAATTGTATTTGGATATCTTATTTTATGCATTAATATATTTTCAGTCATTTTAATAAATAAAAACACAGTAGATGCTAGTTGCAAAGCTCTTACAAGCATACAAAGAAGAATACTATGTACAGAAGGGTTTATCTCTGGGTTTGGCTGACATTTGGTGATGCAGAGCGTGGTAGCAGTTTTTCATATCAAAAGAACTCAAGACACAAATGAACCTCATGGTACGTGCTGAAAAATAACTGCAGGACTTCCAGCCTATTCATATCCTGGTTTTGTTATTGGCTATTTATTATTTTTAATAAATAATGGATTTTCAGGTACATAAGAGAGATGTGGGTATTCTATTTTTTTATGGAGTGTGGTGCTTGCCTTATTCTTAGCAATGCTTTGCTTTGACTTCTGTATATGACTGGCTTGTGGAGCCTCTAATTCCAACATATTCTTAAAATGTATGCATTGGTATTTTACTCTTAGCACCTTTCCTCTTCAGGGAGTTTTCAGTACTATAAAACTGTTAGATTATTTCCAGTACAAGTTTCTTGAAACACTTCCAAGGCAATCTAAAACTACAAACCCTGCCCATCACAAAAATATAGTATTAAAAGGAGAACAAAGTAACTTTATTATGATGATTATTATTTTCCCCTCTGAAGCAGTACAGTGTTTGTGAACTTTCTTAAGAAGTAGAAATAGGGAAAGTACGCGTACCAAAATCTCATGCATTTGTGGGAGCGGTCAGAAGGCGTGAAACAGAAAGTGAGATTTTTATTGACAGCTGTAGTCAGCAATACTGATAGACTAACTCGAAATGGGGTGCCTGTGTTGCTGGTTTCATCAGTGCTTGCCTTAATTCTCATACAGTAACTAATTAACTAACTCTAGTGATTAACCTTGTTCCAGTGATCTGCTCTCAGCACATCTACTTGCTAGTTGGGCTGTGCATCACCACTGGGCTTTCATTACATCCAATACAGATTTTTTTCAAAGATTTCTTCTCTTCCTGCTCAGCTGTTCATTGTCAACCTCTATGTAGGTAATGTTAAGTCTTAAAGGCAGAATATTTTTTTTTTTTGCATTTATCAATGAGATTGCTTACATGGGGCAGTATAGAAAGATTCCTGTTGAAAATAGATGTCTGTCTGACCTCTGCGGTTCTTGAGCTTTCTTTAAATTTGAAAACTAAAGTTTCTAGAAATTTAGCTTAACACCAGCAACGTGGGGGTGTTGGAAGTGTGCTCAGGCTTATTACCAATAACTGCTGGAGCAGAAATTTCATCTTTTATGTGTTCAGACTGTGGTTTACATACTGAAGAGATTTTCCTGCAATGCTTTCCTTCCGGTGCATAATGGTATGTATCATTTATCTTAGGAAAATGCTTGTTTTTTCTCTAAGGGGTGTTTGCAGTTGAGGATGGTGATGTTACTTGGATTTTTATGGTATACCCCAGTCACAGTAGTAAGGGTAGCCTAAACCTTTTGCTTTACTGCATCCAATATAAGCCACCTAGAATGACATAGGCTAATTTCAAGCTTTTTTGTAGTTTTAAACTAAGGCAATTACTGCGTACATTGCATCAGGCCATAATAAACTTGCCTGAAGCCAAGTATTAAGAAATTGGAGAACTATTTTTGATTTTTGAGTTGTGCCAATTGTTAATGTCACTTACAGAAAATGAAATCATTGATACCAGTATGGTAGTGTCAATTTTCCTGTAAAAACATAGTGAAAGATATTTCCAGATGTTTTTTAAACTTGGAAGTTTCTATCTAGTGAAAGTGCGACAGTGAAAAATGTTGTGAATGGAGTTGCCTTTTTTTTCAGATCCACGTTGTGTGTGTATATACATATATATAAGATCCCATAAATAGGGAGAAAAGCATTTGAAGTAATTTAATCTGGGCTAGAAGGTATTTTTCTCTTTCTCTCATTCTCCTAAAAATGCTAGAACAATTTGAATGCCTTCAGTTGGTAACGCGGAGGTGCAGCATCTTGGAGTAAGCAGAGCAGAAACTCTCCCGGTCTGTGATCTGTGTGCCTGCAGCTCTGCTGTGGCTGCATTTGGGATAGGCCCAGTGGCTTACGGGCTTTCAGAGAAATAAAAAGACACCCAGCCCTGAAGAAGTGCAGTTGCTGTTTGCGTGTACTGGCTAAACCACCGAGAGCTGGCTAAAGCCTGGAGAAACTTACCAGCTCCTCAGAGAGGCGGTGCTTTACACCAGTCACAAAAGACAGCTCTGGCCCGAGACAGGTAAATTAAGTCATGCACAGCTGTGTAACACAGGCTCGAGACACCGTTCTGCACAGAAGTGTGTGTTTAATACATGTAGCAGGTGGGAAGAGAAGAGCGCGGCGGCCGGCATACAGCTTTAGTCCAAGTGCTAGCCCCGCTCCCAAGAGGATCCTTGCATTGGGGTTGGAGGTGGAGGTCTCTTCCCTTTGGGTGGCTTTCCTAGCGGGCAGTGCAGAGAAGTGCTGGAGCTTCAGAGGAGCATCACAATGATGCAGATCAGCAAGAGGCAAATTAAAATCAGGCAGAAATTCACAAAGAGCTCCTGGAGCCTTTGGCGTGCTTGTGGGTTGACCTCAATAGTTGAGGCTCTCCTCAGAGCGGAGCGGGTTATGTATTGGACCTTCTCCATGGCAACAAGAAAGCAGAGGGCACAAATCAGAGGTTTTAGGAGTGCAGGAAAGAAGAGGAGTTGTCAGGAACAGTGCAAAGTGCCTATTATCTTCTCTTTTTGTTTTAGACAGCCTTTGTGGAGCTAGGAAAGCAGGAAAGTGAAGAGTTAGAAATGCAGAAGTAAAGTGCTTTGATAAGTGCAAACGGAGATTGTTTTAAAGCCCTCAGAAGCCCGAAATAAATAGGTTGCCTTCACAGTGGTTTTATTTTAAATTGGGATTTTGACAATTCTGTTTTGCAGGTTCAGGTTTGTGCTGTACTGTGCTTCTCCTCCCAGAGGCTACTGAGCACCTGCTTTTTGGCAGGGGCAATGGATTGTAAAGCAGAAACCATGGAAATGTGGGACTTGGGATCTAAAGCCACCACCTGGGTAACCTTCCCATCCCTCACAGGCTGTGAAAAGGCCAGGGCTGGCCTCGCCTCCCCCCCTCTTCCCCCATTGGGACTGGTTGAGGCACACCTGACAGCCCGCTGGCGTGGCGGGAGGCCCAGGCCTCGCGGCCTGCGCAGGCCATCTGGCTTCCCAGCCCCTTATTTTGGAAGGGAGGGAAATAAATCTTGTCCATGCCTTGCCATTCCAAGTAAAAATACTTTATGGTGTGTAACCAAAAGCTACGCATCCCTGAGGCAAGGAATTTTAGTATATTTCTCGTCATACAAAGCAGAATGAGGACTGAAGTGTTTTTCTCCACATGTGGCACCAAGTGTTATAAAGTTCAAGCACACAGGCAGAGGGCTGCCATGAGGGACAAAATAAAGCCTGTGTATAACTTTGTCCTGTAAGCGAGCGTGTTTTATTTCAAGGAAATAGTCTCCCTTGTGATGGCAGATGGACGGGAGTGTCAGCTGGCTTAAAACTCCTGGCACACAGCTGGGGTGTAAAACACCTCTGTGAGCCCCGCGTGGCGAGGGGCTGACCCTGTGCTTGCTCTGCTCAGCAAAGGGCTTCCCAGGTGTGGTGGCAATGTCAGAAATTACTTCCTAAGGTGACGATGGCATATGTGTCTCTCAAACTTTGCTCTGAAAGCTGAGCTTGCCCCTCATGTATATATCATGATACACAACCCCTCTTTTTTTTTTTTTGCAAGAAATGATACCGATGCCTGTCTTCCTATCTGTTCGTATATGTCAGATAAAGGAAAACAACTGCTTAGGTGTCCTGCTGCATGAATTATGTGACATCCTGACTGAGTGGATTTGTCTTTAGATATGCCTAAAATGGAAGAACTGTAGAATGAAACAAAAAGTGTCTTTCAGAGGGTGCACCACTAAGGGATTTTGCTTGGGATTTTGTTGATTTAAGTTTGAGGGGAGCAGGGTTGGGTCGGAGCTGCACATACGCACACCAAGCCCATTTCTGTGGGTCGTGTTGGACGGCCTGCGTGCTTGTGAGGTGTCAGTGGTGAGGAGAGGCAGGGGATGTCTCGGGGGGGACAAGAAGTGCTCTTGCCTTTGGGGAAGCATGTAGTCGGCACGCTCAGTTGAGCTGGCAGGCTGGGTAGTGTATATTAAAGTGTATACCCTTTATGGCTAGAGAAATGTGTAGAGAAGGGACCAGGGAAGGTCAAAATACAGCAACTTGGTTTTCTTAACAGCTTGTGTAGGTTTGGAAGTTTTAAAAACACCTCCATGTTGCCTTACCTACTAAGCCTATCTGTGGGAGAAGTTTTCCTGTAAGCAAAGGAAGCAAATGCTGCCCGTTTCAACAAGTTTTTCTTTACAAGTGCAGAGTT
The DNA here is from genome assembly GCF_009819795.1 of Aythya fuligula. NCBI lineage: Eukaryota > Metazoa > Chordata > Aves > Anseriformes > Anatidae > Aythya > Aythya fuligula. The sequence continues at coordinate 75,100,465 of NC_045561.1, read as the reverse complement.
TTAAGTAATGACCACATACCTGGCTTGTTAGTCCTCCATGACGCTGTCACCCACCTCAAGTATGCGTGAACAGAAGCAGGGTCAGTAGCACAGCTGCCGCTGGGTGGCTGGCAAGGTCAAAACGGGCAGCCTGAAAAACAATTACACAGAAGTGAAGGGTGAGCATCGCCACAGGTAGGAGCTGTTCTCCTCTTTAGGCCCCTGACTGTGTTTTAGGTCGACGTTAAGAAGTGTTACACGTGTACAAGCCACTGCTTGAAAGGAAAGTGCAGCAAAAGGGCAAGTTACATTTGACTTTTTAATGTCAAACAGTGTTGTGCTCAGGTGTGACAAGGCCAGAAGGGAGGCTGTTGGCTCTACAGCTGTGTTTAATCCAGTGTTGATGGATGTGAAAGGCCTGCCTTATGCCCAGCACAGCTCCCCAGGCTCACCCCACACGTTTCCCTGTTAGGGGATCCCCTACACCCAGCGCCATAGGGTGAGTCACTGACCACAGTCACTGCTTCCATCGTGGCTGGCATGTGGCTGTTTCCCAGGTTTGTATTAGGCTATTTTTAACCGTGTTTCTGGGTGTCCTTCACCACGAGAGGAGATCCGGGGCCAAAGTGAAAACTGGGGGCCACGCTCATTCCTGGTGCAACTGCATCGACTCCATTGAAGTCACATGGGATAAATTTGGCTGCTTTGGAAATGCCACAGCAATTTTAGACACAGCCTGTTTCCTGTCATATGTTTACTAAAAGCAGCAGTGATATCAGTGGAATAGGAGAGGTTTGACATATTTGATTTGTTGCTGCCCCATACGACCAAATTAAGCCCTGAAAAGGTATTGTTTAAAAGTAGGATTGTGCAATAGCATATCTCATAGGTTTTTGCAATGAAAAGATGCAGTCCTTGGTCTAGGACGTGTTTAGAACTGTTACCAAAAATTTCCTGGTGTAAGAAATTTCTCTTTGTGTTTGTATGAGCAGTGTGATGCCCCTAGGTAGGAAGGTTTATGGCGTGTTCAGAGGAGGTACATTTAAAGATTTATATGCATGGTGCTTAATCTTAATAAGTGAAGAAATGCTGTGAGCTGGGTTGAATCTGGAGCCTTTTGTCCCAGTTGTCTGTGGGTTGCGTGGACCCCCCCGGGGAGGAGATGTAGCAGAGGGTTAAAGCTCTGCCTGTGCCCAGCGCCTGCAGTTAATGTGTAGGCATGCTCATCAGCTTTGCTAGCTTCCTCCCTTAATGTATATATCTTATTTCAAGTTGTGCTGCTTTGTTTTGAACCCTGCCGTAAAATGCCTCCTCGCTGGCTGTGTGGAATCGCTCCGGTTGGAGCATCTCAACTCTGAAAATTGCCCATGTCTGTGTGAGGAAGATGAGGGTTGGGAAGGGAGTGAAGGAGGAGGCCATCTGAATTGGCTCTCTAGTCTCAATTTAGTTCAGTGAATAAAAGCTTCCATCGATAAAACAGAAGTTGCTTACAGGTTTTCAAGTACAGAAGTGATTTACAAAGGTACATTTTTTTTTTTCTGCTTGTAAAAGGGATGAAACTGTCTGGAGGTGACTTGCTGGGTCTTACCCCGGCTGCTGGGTTTGTATTTATCTCCAGTAAGGGTGCAGAATTTGGGTTCCCATTGTGATCCTAGGCTGAGAGTTGCACTAGGCAATTGTACCAAGGAAGAAATGTTAGCCAATTCAGCAGCCTGACTGCGGAGAACAGAAAACTGATATATATACTTCTTTTATGTTAAGAAAAAAAAAACAACATGAAAGGGGCTGGAGGTCAGAAACAGAGATGGGGATGGGTGAGGGCCCAAATGCAGAAAATAGTGCAGGAGATGACAGGCCGAGGGAGGAAAGTAGAAAAATGAGCAAAGGAAGAGTGTGGGAGTGTGGAAAAAGAGCAAGGATTGTGTGAGGGGAAGTAGAAAACTGCAGCTGGAATACATTAAGTCATTGAAGAGAGCTGGAGGCTGACTTGTGGGATATGTTGTCATTTTTTCAACTACATGTGGAAAACTGCTCTGGGATGGGGTAGCAACAATTCAGCTCGTAGATCTGGGGAAGCGCTTGTAACAGGAAAAGCAAACTCATCCTTTTTCTCTTTGTTTTAAAGTCTGTTTTGTACTGAAGTGTCAGTGTTTTTGCATGTGTTTCGGAGAGGACAGGGGAAGGCTCTCACTTTAAAAGCAGCAGTTTAGATTCGTTTTTTTTCCCCTTCTTACTAATCCATTCCTTTTCCAATTTTCATTGGACTAGTTTTGACGTTCTCCATATTCTCGAAGTGAGATCACCAGTTAGTAAGAGCCTTTATCTGTAGCTCAAGTCCATGAGAACAAAAAAGGTGCGGATATCAAGTATTTAAACTGATGAGCACTCGAACATGCCAAGCCTGGCATTTTGCTTTTGGGAGTTATCCACATACCTCAGGGCTAGCTGTGACTTTTATCTCTGTGTTGGTCCATTAAAGTAGGCTGGAAGCTCAAGCTTTTGGCTCGTTTTTAGCTCTGGGTTAAATTCCCTGCCTCTGCTGCAGAGCAGCACGATGGGACCTTGGGCGAGTGCCTCAGCCCTCCGCACTCATCTGCTCCCCTATTAAAAATAGGATGTATAATGCCACGCACGTTTTCTAAGCTGTTAGTATGATTTACCTATTGCACCGCAACTTTTCTATGGGGAAATTAACTTCTTCGTCCACTGCACGTGTTGAGTATTTAAAGCCGTGTAGTTTCAAGGGTTCTGGTGGTACCTCTGACATTACTGTTACTAGGAGATGCGGTGGGTGCAATTTGAACTGAAGTGAAAATTGAAATGCATCTAATGTGTTTAAAGGAACAGGTGGAAAGGGATTCTGAAAGTTGTATTTTTGTGTTTTTACCCTTTTTAGCAGCTCAGGGGACAAAGACGTGGCATTGATTGAAAGAAGAAACTAGTAGGTAAATTCAAGTTCTGGGAAGTAATCCATGCCAGGAAAGTCCCCTGAAGAGGACTTGGTCTCTAGAAGGCAAAAGCAATCTTCCAGTTTCTGATAGTTTAGGGATCATCATGTAACTTCCCTGTGGGGCTTTTTGTTTCCTGGCTGGAGTGCTTTTCTATTGCTAGTTCAATCTATTCTTAGAGCGGATAAAAAGGTACACTTGTTCCTGTGTAGGTGTATCCCATACATTTTTGTTTGCTGAAAAAATCACTAAAAATCCTGGATTATGAACTGATTTTAGTGATTTTTGCGTTACACAATAAAGACTCTGCATCTCTAACCTTTCTGAAGGATAAGAATTGAATGCAATTTGTTAAAAATAGAAATGTGATACATACATCAACCTGGTCTCACAAAGCACTAATAATACAGTTGTCTTCATCCCCATGTGCCAAAAGGAGGGCGTTGTTTGCTGCAGGCTAAATGCAGCATTTCACATCTGATTCATCGCGATTGTCACCCGCTGTGTTACGCACGCTTATGTCACGACTGTCGGCTGTTGTTACTCAGTTTTGGATGTCTGCACCATGGGATGCTACCAGCATGAAATTTTTGGCTTTAATTGAACAGCTGAGACACCCTGTTGCCCACTTTAATACAACTCAGTGATAGGATTTAGGGGGAGGTGGCTGGGAGTCTAACCCTTGGTAGCTACAGGTGTATGCCAGGAATTGCTGCGGCAAGCAGAGAGGTTTCTGTGCGTGTGTGCATGCATGAGCTGTGGTGTTACAGGTGTGTGAATGCGGCGTGTGTGCTAGAGGGAAGGCACTCTGATAGAATAAATCCAAACTCTTCACTTGACAATGCATTTTAAGTGACTTTTGCCTTGATAAAACATCTGTATCTGTCAGAATCTGCTTGCAGGTCGTAGGCTTTGGCTCAGAGGCACCAAGGGGCTGAAATGCTGCTCCAGCCTACTGGGAGCAGCTTCCCGAGCGTGGTAGCACCCGGGTGCTTCCCGTAGCCGCCTGCTAGAGACGGGTCCTGGGGTGATGAGCACCAGGTCTCTGCTCTTACCTGGTGCCTGCCGGTCAGTTTTGGGGGAAGGAACTGGGGGTTGTGTGGTCAGTAACAGGGAAACCCTGCCTCATGGCGTGGGTGCGCTGCCTGTGTTCTAGAAGCAGAACCTTAACTATGTGGTGGAGGGGGCAGCAGCAGCTCTAAGGAGAAATCCCCTAGAGCGTACACCTGCATTGCCATGAATCGCATTTCTTTTAAAAATAATTGTATATCTCAATATTAAAATATATCCTTTGTGCGGTGTGTTTCTGTGCCCTTATTGTTCGCACTGATTTTAAAGCTGAGGCATTTGGTTGCACAGTGTCTACGCACTTCCCGTAGTTGGGATTAGATGGATTACTTTCTGCATTGAAAATTCAGCTCGTGATGCTACAAATCCTAGCGATTATTTTGTTGTTAGAGGCATTCTAGGACAAAATGGGCAGTTACAGTGACCAGAAGGAGAAAAGAAACCTGTAAAGGAATTCACAGCAATCGTACTGTACGAGTTCAGTAGCCAGAATGGAAATCTGAGTAACACGGTACAATTACAGTGCCAGTCCTGCTGTAAACCACTTAAATTTCTTAGTTAAGGGTACTTTTTCGGCATCCAGCACAAAAAGGGGTGCTCTATGGACATGCTCCACCAGCAAGGTGCTGTTTGAGTTAGGTGGGGAAGGAGCTCTGCCTTCCTGGGGCAGTGCAACAGGCAGCTGCGGGGACGCACGTGTCTGCAGAACTGTGAGTGAGTTACTCCTGGGGGGTTTGGTATTTAAAACAAAAATCCGAGCAGGTTAAAAGGAGGGACAAAGGTCAGAGGAGAATGGTGGAAGCTGCTCGCTTTGCTGCGATGCTGCCTGTGTAAAGCATCTACCCGAGGATGGTTAGGGTCCCACCAGCAGGTAGGAGAAGCTCAGCTGCTTTTTTTGCCCCTGAAATGCAGCATTTGTGGCGCAGAGCTGGGATGCCTGAGTTTCTGTATCAAAAAAAAAAAAGCATCAAAGAAAAGAGGTGGCTTACCTCCGCCGCTGGGAGCCGGGCAGCAGCCTGCGGGAGCTGCCTGCAGATCTGGCAACTTGTCCGAGTCTGCGACCAAGTGGTGGGAACAATCGGAGCCGGCTGAGGGGAAGAAATAACAAAAGTTTCAGAGGCTGGGCTCGCGGTGTCATTCAGCAGCGCAGAAGTTGTGATTGGTCCCGTTTCTGGCACCCGCAGGCTGCTGCTCTCCACTCGCTCCCAGCAGCAGCGCGTTAAGGCTTTGGCAGCGCCTTCCCTGCCTGTGGGAGCAGCCCTGAGGTTTCCCACCTCCGGGGAAGGGGCGAGCCGCGATTCACACCCGCTTCTTCAGGGCGAGAGCTTCAACAGGAGTTTGTTCGGAGGGCTCTTGTGGCTCTGCTGCTTTCGCTACAGCGGTGCTGATGTTTGACCCTACTAAAAACCAGGGCTATTTCACACCTCTTCCACCCTTTCAAGTTAATTCCTAGGTCAGTTTTTGTTATTCCAAATAAAATCCAGCACGTATCAGTTCATTTCCCAAATCAATCATTCCTGTGTGATGTGAAGTATTTTACCTTTCCTATAAAACACCCCCACCCCCAACACCCTTCTTGGGGCTGGAAACCACGCGAGTGATTTTTGAGAACCTTTCCTGCCTCTCTGGGTAGCAGTGGCAGCTGGATGCTGCTGCTTTGCACCTTACCTGCTGCAGGGAAAAGCCAGGTGAGACCCCAGCACCCGTATCCCGTGCTTGTGAGGTTTGTCCTCTGGTTGCAGGGGCTGCCTACCAGGAGCAGGTTTCGTGCATGCAGGAAGTGGAGGATTTACTGCATGGGAAAGGACAGGACGAGGCTGCTGAGCCTGCGAGCATCCTGCGTCAGGCTCGGCGTGCGGATGCTCCCGGCAGCGTGAGCGTTTTCCTCATTTGGAAATGGCAGGCAAAAATACAGAAGCTGAGCCTAACTCTAAACGCTTAGACCCAGTTTTGACAGTTACTGCTTAGCAGAGATTAGTGCTTGGCTGTGAACAAGGCACCAGACACGGTAGGTCGTTTTTTTCAGTTGGTTCATTTGTGTTTTCTTTTTTTTTCATTGCCTGTGCTGCATGCTGCAAAGCAGGGACAAAAGTACTCGAAGACCTTGGAGGCGATGTGCTCCCGCCTGGTTTCAAACCGAGCTCTATTTTGATTTTTCTAAATAAGGTTTAGCTCTTCTGCAAAATTGGCTATAATACAATTGAAGTTAGAAACTCAGTTTTAATATTACAAATCTGACTGCTTTCTATTAGCCTTCAGCACCAGACCCAGGAAATTCAGGGTCACTCGTTTCATTTGAAAGTTAATTGAGTATCTCCGCAGCGAGGAGTGCTTGTTCCTTAGCAGCGCCAAGGGTTTATGCCATTTACTTATAATGGCATTATTAACGTTGTAAATCTCTGACGGTCAAGCCAAGTGTATTTGGCCTTTTTACGAGGGAAGTTTCATGTTTTTATCGCTTGCTGTCATCCGGCAAATGCATGGCTATCGTGTCCGTGTTTGCTTTTTTGTAAATGTAATGTGAAACTTGTACCAGAAGTGTTACACTTGGAATTCACATCCGTAGTTCATTATTAAGGTCCCACACCCAGCGCTGCGGTAGCTGTAATGTCAGTTCCTCCCTTTTATCAAGTCATCCTGCAGTGACAATGCTCCTGAGTTACTCTTCCCCAGTTTCTCACCTTTTTGTGTTAGTGAATTGGACAGAGTCATCATTCTGGAGTTGTTTTTTTTTTCCGGATGAGATGCCCTAAAAGAACGGGGGTTGTGCTGGCGAGCAGTTGACAGACAAGCCCCCACAGCCACAGCCAGGTCTCCTTGTTAAAGAAGGATACTTCGGCGGGCGAGGTGAGGCACCAACAGAAACAGCATCATCAGCAACACAACGCGTGCCTTCTGTGCGTGCCAATTTCAGATACAGAACTGTACATCGAGCAAGAGTGGACAGCCGTTTGTCCAAGGACAGCAAACCCCACACCCCTGGCTGGTCTGTAGGGCTGGTACTGGGGCACCTCTCTCCACAGGCTGGCATCTGGCAGCTGGCGCTGGCATCGCTGTGCCCTGCGGGTCCCAGTGCCCACGGGCATCGGAAAGGAAAAGCTTTAAAAAAAGGAGCCCATCCGCCTCGGAGGTTTTGGTCTGCTTTATTTTGTTCTGGGGAGCAAAAATGTGCAGCTGTTGCTTGCTTGACCTTAAATGGAGATGATCTGGGCTTTCTCCAGTGGGATTAGAGATCTGCCACCAGAGCATGTTTCTTCTCATAAATTTATTTAGAGATCTGGTTGATGTTTGGGATAATGTCCAAAAAGAGACGTGTTACACTGCAGCATACCAGCTCCTCTATTTAAATAATAATAAGACTTGTGTTCACATTGGCAATGATTTCCTAGACTTTTTTTTTTTTCTGTTGTATGCTGGTTTTTAAAACATTGGCCACCTGTGTAATGGTGAGATGTCACTATCCGGCCCGTTGATAATCTGCATGGGAACAAACCATAGCCCAAGCCCCGTTATTTATAAAAGCCGAGAAACCCAGCAGTAAGTCTGAGTACTTGCGTTACCGCAGCCCTTCCTAGCGCTGCTCCCGTTGTTCCTAATCCTGAATCACACCCTTACAACATCATGCTGCCTCACGTTTGATTTTCAAATAACCAAGAGTGAAGAGAAGGGAGAAGCGGGTGCCCCCAAAACGCATACCAGTTTCTGTGTGTAACTGGGACAAAGGGACAGGTGGTGGCGTGAAAGCTGAGCACGAGAATGAAAACTTCCCTTTTGTAAGCAGTGTTTCCTGACCTGATTCTGAGATGCTTCCTGCAACGTGTAGTTGCTGGTAGCCATTGAGGCATCCACAGATGTGGCTTAGGAGGCACTTTTTGAGGTTTTCTGGTAAGGGAAAGGATCTGGCTAATCTGTCCTTCGGTTATATTTGTACTGCAGGCCTAGTTTGATTTAAAGGGAGATGGGCGTTTTTCCTTCCCTTTACAAATGCAGGCAAAGTAGTGTTTTCAGCTGGTGTGAACAGTCCAGATTTACAGCAGGTAAAGAGGTAGCCTAAGCAATTTGGAGATGCTCACGTTGCTCACACCTCTGAGTTGAATTTGCTGGCTTTGTGACCCAAATGCTTCTGCTTTGCCTGATGCATCCTTTAGCACTTAGGTGATCTCACTCAGACCTGGGGTCTCAGTCAGGTTCTGACAGTCTCCTAGGGACGTTTTCAGGATGCATGGGGTCGAGGTTGCCTTTCTGAGGCTGCAGATTTCCCTGCTGCTATAAGCGAGGCTTACAGTCTCCTGTTAGCATTGTAGGAAGCAGCTCTGCTGAGAAATGTAGGCCTTGGCGTCGTGTTCTTCTCCTCTGGGACAAGAAGTATTTACTTCTCCTGAGCAGTCATTAAAGTAGGCTGATCTTCACATTTTGTTCTTCATTATAAACAAGGTGGACGAAGTTTCTGAAGCTGCAGCTTGTGAAGCGATTGAAACGCCCGTACAAAGTAAATGAAGAGAAAACTTCAGCTTGGGCTGAAATATTTCTCATCTGGGGAATGCCGAAGACTCTGGCAGGACTAGTTGCCTGGTCTGTTACCGACCAGAGACATTTTCAGAAAGGTCAGCTTGAATGTTTTCACTTCAGTCAGTGGTACTGGCATGAACTTTTAACCATTAAAGCAGACCGTGGAGCTCTGGGGCGTATCGTGCCTGTTTGTTGTCTTTGCTGCTTTGGCCTGATGCTAGCAGAGGGGCAGGGGAACAAGAAATCTTGCCTGGCTCTTGCTCTGAAAACCCACAGTGGCCTCCCTCTTCCCATACCCCTGCAGAGAGCTCTTCTTTCCCTTGGATTCAACACAGCCAGCACGGACTTGACCCGTGGAGCTTTTTTATTTTGCAACGAGACACTGGCAGCACAAAAAGCTGTGCTCCTTCAAATACCTGCGTGCTTGAATAGCAGGGAAAAGAGGCTAAGGAAAGCCAAATCAGTAACTTGGAGGGTAGCAGTTTGGTGAAAAGGGCCTTTAAAATAGCTACGTGATACAGAATAGGAAGCTCATTGATCTTCATTATAGTGGATGGTTTCTTCCTTTCTGTGAAATTCGTGTGTGAGAGCTGAATCCTGGTGTTTACCGGTGTCCCCACTCGGCTAAGCGGGACGCTGTGCTCTCGGTGGTGCGCTGAGATCCTTATACCTAAGAAACCGTGTTGAGTGTCTTTGAGATAAACTGTTCTAGGAAGCACAGAGATTAGCTGTGTCACTTGACATGCTATGAGTGATGGACGAGCGGCGGGACAAAGGCACATGAAGGAGAGATAAGGTTGGAAGACCGTGTTCCAGCAGCCAAGTGGTGCCGCTGGATTATCTCCACGCGAACAGCAACCGCAGGACGGAGGAGAAGCGGCTGGGCTTGAGCCTCAGCTGCTGCGTGTCGTCACCTGCAGCTTGTCCGAACACAAACACGAGCTCTGCCTGAGCAGAGGACTTGCCGGCAGCTTTTGGGAGCTGAGGGATCCTCTGGTGAGGCTACTGCAGGAACCACCCCCATGTAGCGTGGGGGGGAGCTCGTGGACCAGTGGCCTCAGTTGTGTGTTCACCTGCCTCGTCGGTGTCCTTGCCCACTGCCCACCCTTTTTTTCTTCTTGAGAGCAGCTGTGTATTAAAAGCCTAGCCTAATTGCTCTGGTTTCTCTCATACCACCCAAAAATTCAGATCCCAAACTTACTACTTTAAAGGAAAAAAGATCTTCATGTTTTTCTTTGTTCCATTGTACAACATGCCAAAATAAAAACATTGTCCTACTCCTCTACTTCAGACCACGTATGAGTTGAAAGAATAGATTTTCCCCATCTTGAAAATATTTTTCGGCTACGTATTTTGTCACGGGCAGCTGCTTCCTGATGGAAATTCTGCTCATACTCACCGGAGCGTGGAAATTTTGTCATGCACAGTCCTGCAGGTCCTTTTGGCTGTATCCGTCCGGCCACCAAGGTGATGCAGAGAGCTTTTCTTCCTCCATTTATGACTCTTTTCTTACAGTAGAAACTCTTTGCTTTCTCATGCCCTCTATGGAAAATGAATTCGGTCCTTTATGGGGACTTGGTATAAAAGGCAGTGCTCCTCTGTAAATTAAGAAATGCAAATTAAACCAAGGCATTTCGATCTGAAACATGAATGTTGCCACCTTCTAGACAAGCCTCCTGAGCTAAAATACAGTTGCCTAATCCATGTTATTTGGGGTTACTCTGGTACTATTTTTAAAAGAAGAGACCGGTGTATATTTACAGGTTGGTGTATTCTTGTGATAAACCACAGTGTTTACATTAAACTTGAAATTGTTCCGACTGCAGTAACTGCTGTGTAGATCAAGAAGTGTATGGATTAAGGCCATAGCATGTAATTTAATTAGTTTAATATTTCAGCTACCACTGTGAACGGAGTATGAACAAAGTTGTTAAGGGAAGGGAAAGGAAAAAAGGGGAATTCTTCACTGTCAAAATGGTCTTTGAATATGCTTCCAGGGTTGTATAGCTGAAAAACTGCTTAAATATTGAACGTGAATTTTTCACTGTGTGACAGTAGTGCTGGCATCTGTGATCGTGCTGGTACCTGTTATCAGGGCGTATGCGTGGGTTTTATTTTCATGATTTAACGTTTTCATTTATTAAGTAGAGAAGTATTTAGGATTTAATCAAGACCACAGAAGCAGAAGTATGGAGGGGCTCCTGAGTTCCCCACTGAGCACTTGGGCTTCCTGGTGCTTCTTCCCACCCACGTGGGATTTTGCAGATTTCCATTCCTCTGAAATGCCTCAGTAATGACAGTGCAGAGAAGTACACTAAGAATTAAAACAAACTTTTGAGTTTGACTAAGGGGCAGGGTGTAGCTTAATGGAAATAAAGAGGACTAGAAATTGGAGAACAATGATCTTGAATCCCAGCTATGTTACTGATTTGAGGATGTTTCCTTCGATGTCTTCCAAGACTGTAAGACAGCTATTTTGAGCCTGAATCACAGAGAAACTGGATGAAGAGGTGCACGTACAGCTTTGAACCAGCTCTTAGTTCCTTCCCAATGCTTGGTGTTAGTGATGTGCTGTTAGTATATTGGGAAGGGTTTGCTGCAGATGCCCCACTTGTAGCAGAGTGGTCCCACCTCCACAATGGGAGTTGTTTTCCCTTTCATTCTCCCTGTATTGGACACAGAAAGGTCACCAGGAGAGATGCTTCAGGCTGCTGTGTGGTGCAGCATTTTCAGCATTTTGGGAAATGTATTCAGAGCCTCTGAACCAGAAGATGCAACTTTTGTCTTCATTTTGGCTCCAGGAATGTTCAGGGTGGATAAAACCTTGTTTTTCTTTTTAATTCAATCACGTAATCCGTTCAATGGGTGGTAGGGTTTCTTTTAGGCAGGAATAGTCTTTATTTGTATCAGTAAAACCAGTATTTTACTTAGAAAATTTGTTTTCCACACTAGAGAATCTGCTGTGTTTTGGTACTTCTTGGCGAGCTGTGAAAAAATTGTCTTAGCTTTTATCTCAGTGTCCTTTCTGTAAAATGAGACTCTGAGGGCTTTCTTTTTAAGATACCTTGAGGACCTCCAAGTGGGACGTGCTGGTTGCTGGTGATGGAAGTGCTATTTATTTGTAGTGTGATCTTTCTCTGCTCTATTTCTGCTTATTGTACTCGGGTTCTAGGGCTTTCCCCCGTCTGTCCCCATGCATTTATCTCCTGAAGACGGAAGACACCTTCACACACTGACACGGATGTTCGGATGCACGCTTACATCATCCCGCTGCTTCTGTAGGAGACAAGTGCGTTTCAAGTACCCCTCATAAACTCAAGTGGAAAAGGTTCATAATTTGGACCGAAGCCAAACAGTTTAAAAATCCCACGCACGAGCTACGTGAGTACCTTCTGTGCTTGTGTGGTTCCACATTTCACAGACGCTCCTGCGTGAAACTGGCTGCGTTTCTTGCGTTTGTCAGTGGCGCAGGAGTTTCAGGCCAGAATCTTCAAATTCCTGACTTCTGGGATGCCAGGACCTGACCTTTCTGTAGGGCAAAGCCTCTGTAGTTCCCTCTAAAATCTGTGGGGAAAAAACAAAACTACTAACAAATAAGATAGGTGGTGTTTCCATGTGTTTTTTGTTGGTTGCATATTTTTTTAAGCTGATTTTTCAAAATTACGTGTCATTTCTGTTTGCATAATGATGTATGTGTACTGTACGGGGATGGGGGTAGGACGATGCCCCTGAGCAATGGAGATCTTCTCGCAGTAGATCCGCCTGCTGTGCTGCTTGGTTTGCTGGCTGAACCACGCACGGTTCCTCCAAGCAGGAATCCCTGCAGTGGGGGCAGAAACTCTGAGTATGCCTCTAATTTTTACATCTGCTGAAGCTTTTTAAGGTAGTCACCATCAGAAGTAAAGGAGTTCTGTACTGCAGAGCTCCCAAATCCGTACATCTTATTAACTTTGCACCAGCCTGTTTCTTTGGAGAACTTGTTTTTATCTTCTCATCTTCTGTGAGGTGACTGCACTAAATCCAAGGTGACTTTGCTAAATCCCCCACAAGCTGTTGCTTATAAAACATCCTTGTCGTTCTTCCCTTAATCTTTGTTCATGGTAATGAGAGCTGGAGAACAACAGAAGGGGGTTTTGCAGGGATCTTTTGGAGGTTGTTTCTCCTTAACTGTTCAGGTTTATCCACGTAAGAGGGAGCAGAAGGCAGGGTGCCACTACCTGATCGCTCCTTCCCTGTGTGCCGTCAGTCACAACAGGTACAGGCGCTGCATCTGCCAAACCTGAAAGGCTGCACCTCGTTCTTTGTGCGAGCCCCCATTGAGACCAGCTCTGGATTGCTATTTTTAAATATTTTGTGTGTGTGTGAGTTTGTGTGAATACTCGGTTTTGTTTTCATATAAATATTTTGAGCGTTTATGCTTTATTTTTGTGGGATTTTTTTTGTTTGTTTGCGTTTAACCTCTGCGAAATCTGATGAATGTTAAATCCATGGTTAATGTCTCTTTGAAAGACAGCAAAGCTGAAACAAACAGTGCAGAAGAGAGGCCCGGCTTTCTGGTCTGGAGGCCAACACCCTGAAGATCTTCCATCTGACAAATGGGCACCACTGGTGAAGGATTTGCCGAGGATCAGTTTTTCCCAAATGCCTACTCCTGCTTCACATTAACTTGAGGGGAGGACACCTCTTGTTTGAGGTCTTTGCATGTCTTGTCCAGAGAATCTGATGCCATCTGGTTCTTACGGTCTTTTAAATTTTCTTTTCCAATTACTGCACAGCAGGTATGCTTTTTTTCTCCCTAATATTTGCCCAAGTTACACGCCCTTTTCATCAGCCTCTTGTCACAAAAGGGCTCCCATCCGTTTCTGTGCAGGACTGGTGCCTGAAGGCTGGCAAAAAGGGAAGCCTTTTTGCTTCTTTCTAGGTCACTTCTGCATCCCCTCTTCTTTAGCAGTGAGCAGGAATAATAAGTAATGAATGAGCAATTAACACAGGCCCTTCAGAAGCTGATATTTGTAGATATCAGCAATGTATATTTAACAAAAAGGTTTTTATAAGTGATCAGAAGTTTGTTGAGGATGTCCGAGTGCAAGTGTCCGAGATACTGTACTTCCAGGGATGCTTCCATTCACAATGGATTCATGACTTATATTTTCTTCCCAACTATTCTTTTTCTTTTTTGTTTTTTCTAATCTATTTCTGCCTTATTCATCCAGCCTGTAAAATCTCGCAGAGAAAAACGCATGCCCTACATTCGCACAGCACTTAAAGCAATGGGCGTTTTGTTTTACCCTTTGATTAACCGTAGTCACTTTTTGGTCATGCTGCTCTCCAGGTCAGAATGGGAAACCAAGGAAATGGAATTTAACTTCATTTTACTGATTCCCAGAAAATTTCAAGACCAAATTAATAATTAAAAAAAAAAAAAAAAAAAAAAGGAAAAAAAATAAAGATCCTGGTTGTTTTCCTTCTAGAAGCTCCCTTTCATCTCCTGATTTATTTTTTTTTTTAGTAGAGAACATTTGAATTTAAATGCAATGGGAAGATAACACGCACACTTAATAAAACAAGTGCTTCTATACTTAGGAAAGACCCAATTGTTATCAGTGGAAAATTCCAGGCGCTGCTGCTTTTAACGTCACGCTAAGTGGCACCTCGAAGTGTTTTGTGTTCGTAACGTTTGCCAGAATATAAATGGAAAGGATTTCTGACAAAAATAATATTGGCGTTGTGCGGAGCGCGAAGGAATGCTGTAGCAGCGCATAAAAGCCAGGGATGTGCCAGGGCTGATGGCGAGACGGGCGGCAGAGGGTGCCCCGTGCTCTGATGAGCGCGGTGGTAGCTGAAGGTGGCCGAGATGAGGAGCAATGGGGACGGCCACGTGCCTGCACCTTGCAGCCAGACCCTCCTGCAGGCAGCAGTGGGTACCTGCGGGGATCCTGCCCGGCCCTCTGAGCTGACATTTCTTTCAGCTGCCTCGTTTGCTGCTGGAGGCTTTTGCCTCATACCCCTGCAGGTGCTACAGGGAGCGAAACCTCCTGGTCAGGCGGTGGCCATCGCTGCAGTTTGCATCCCATGCCTCCGTGCGATGCCAGCAGGAGCAGAACCGCTTTTTTTTCCCCCGTGGTGATCTGCATCCCTGGCCATGGGGGTTGTTTCCCTCCGGCTCAGCTTCCCAGCGACTCGCTGTGAGCTCCCGTGCCGGGGGACGGCTGCAGGGGTCAGCGCTCGCCTGGGGCAGCTCAGCAGCCGCAGCCCAGGGCGCTGGGAGAGGCCCTGCAGAAACTGCGGTGGTGCAGAGGCTCCTCCCTGCTTGCTGTGGGACAAGGCCATGTAAGGCTGAGCCAATTTTGAGACTCCAAATGACCAAGATCCTGTTAGCCTCCTGCACATGGGGATAGCAGTTGGCACATCCGTCGTGCCGGCTGCCTGTTCTTCGGCACTCCCGTGTGTGAAATCCATGCAGCTCAACTGGGGCTATGTACGTGTAAAACCAGCCCCTTCTTAAACGAGTTTCAATCTTTTCAGCCTGTGGGGCTGGTACCTCACTGCCATTGTCCTGATGGGTCATTAAGTAAGGGAGGGCTTGCCCTTTGGTTCCGAAATTTTATTCACTGTAGCTCTTAAAATTTGCATCTTCTTTCAGCTGCTGGTGAGATGCTTTAGCTACTAATCCCTATCTCTTTTACTTTGTTCTTTATTCTCCTGACGCTCTTATCCCCAATTTCATTCATTCTGTATTTGCCTGGTACTCTTATTCCAAATTTCATTCCACCGGTCCTGGTCATACACATACTCTCAGCCTGGGAAGCAAAGCATTTGCTGTCTCTTCAGCCCATGTCCATGGCGTTTAGCTCTTTATTCATAAATCAGTTTTTCTTAGCTTCCTAATATTAGGCTTGCTCTTCTTTGAACATGTTCTACTATTTCAGTGACTTTCTGGTGCTGTGATGCCCGGGACTGAACATGTTTTTCCAGCTGGGTTTGTGCCAGAGCTATTTAAAGTCGCTGTTGTATTCCTTCCCTCTCCCCCTTTCTCTGTGACCCGACATACCGTGTGCAGGCAGCCCAGACTTGCACGCAGCTTGTTTTCAGGCAGGTTAAACTTTGAACTCCTGGCAGGTCTATTCTCCCTGTAGGTCTGTAGTCCTCTAGTATTCATTACTTTGCAGTTTACATATCTCCATAGAGTATGTTTTGGATTTTTTTCCCAAGCTTTACTGATTTTTGGTACTTCTTTCATGTTGTATTTCACCGCTTCCTGGTGGTTTGATGCTGACCTCTCCCTGATACATCCGCATCTCTCAGTACCTCAATTTAATGTTTCAATTTTGACTTCAATTATCTACTTCTCCTCATTAAAAATTCCCCAAGGAACACCTCACTGACGGGGTGAGGGTGCAAGGGCACAATCAGATGTTCTCTCTCCCCCACGACTGCTCCAGACTTGCGGCAGAATAGCAGGACGTGATGCAGCCAAGGTGCTCCTGCCAAGAGTTTTACGGATTGCATTCGGCCGAGCAGAACCACTGCCTCCCCTAAATGGCAACGATGGAGCAGAGAGGAGCAGCAAGTAGGTGGTGGTGAAATACAGACACCACAAGTCAGGGTTTCTTAATTCAGACCGTGGCCTTGTTTTTACCCGTCCGGGAGTCTGTTTGTTTTTCTGGCTGTTTTTTCTAGTGCCTTTCGGCCAGGCACAGCATCTTTCTGTAGAAGTGATTCCTTGCAGAAATACTCCTTGCTTTGCTTTAAAGTGATTTCGGGGCTGACTCAACCGTTGCAGCCTCATCTCGTTTCTGCTGTGTGAAGGTCCCGAGCCCTGCCTTGCCGTGCTGGCAAGAAGCCGGATGACCTTGCAGGACTGCCTGAACTAACGCTGTGTGCCGAACCACTCGCCTGATGCTGGGAAGAGGTCTGGGTGGGGAGGAAGGGATGGGTGAATCCTTCTGCCCTTGCTCTGGCTGGGAGCTCATCAGCAACCACCGCGCAGGCTTTGCAGATCTGATCCCTTCCCCATCACAGGGGCAGCCCCAAGGCACAGCCCATGGAAGGAGCCACTTGCTGTCTGGTGACTTTGGTTGCACCCATTCTTTGTGGTGGTTACCTTTGGATGCCCACAATTATTTGTCTCCTGAACAGGGAATGCCTGTGAAATTCGCTGAGAGAAGACAGGGCCCTACAGAGCGGCCTTTGCCCAAAAGGGATCATTTGCTTAGCTTAAATTCTGGCTCTCTTTGGCTGTTAGTAGTGGGCCGTAAAAGCTTTACTGACGTAGTATAGACGGTAGTAAACTATTTCAACTGCAGCTTTCAGAAAAAAATCTTTAAAATCCACTTTTTTTTTTTTTTTAACCATTAGCTGTCATTTTGACATTTTCAGATTCCAGCTCTCCTCCGCGATAGGCCGTGTTACTAGGTGGGGCGCTGTGCTGCTCTGGGGGCTGAGACACCGAACGGTTACAGGCAGAAGCCACAGGCATGTCTGGAGGAGATAATTGTAATTAGTGCAATTAAAATCCCAGCCGTTACTGGCCTAAATTATCCAAAGGTTGCTATACTCTTGTCCAGAGAAAAGTTATTTTCCCACTGTTAAGGAACATGATGGAATCGGTCAGCAATGTGTGTTCAGAAACAAATACTTGAGCATAGGCTAGCACAGCAAAGGCTTTTTTATTTTATTTTATTTTATTTTTTTCCCAGCAACCAGCTGAGTCTCAGCAGTGACTTGAAGGCCTGCCAAGTCATGAAAGTCAAGGCCAGGACCTTGTCAAAAAAACAGCCTAGTGAGGGCCTTTGGACACTGCTGTGCAAAGGATACTGCTTTAGCAGAGCAGATGTTCTTAGTCCAAGCTTGATACGCTTGGAAGAGGTGCCAGTCGACAAAAATAGTTGTATTTTCTAGGGTAGATGGGGCAGATGGAAAAGAACGCCGTCTGTTTCAAGCTAGTTCTTTTTTTGTATTTGTGTTTTTTTCTGTAATTGTGGAGGATTCAAGTTGATTGTGGGTGGCTTGCTGTATACGAATCCTAAAAACGTATCTTGCCTCGTTACTTGGTTTGATTTCCTTAAGAGACAAAACACTCGAATGTAAGCGGACCACCTGTGTGTTCCGCACCATTCGAGGCATCCAAAAAGTCTGGAATGGTCAACACCACGCGCCCACAAATGAGTAAAGTGTCTTGTTATTCTGGGCAGCGCTAAGAAGTATTTTTAGCTCTTTCTTTTTTTTTTTTTAATTGCTGAAACGTGATAACAGAAACAGATCTTTTGTTGTTGTTTTCGTCTGTTCAGAGTGATGACTTGAAGCACACGGGCAACAGAGATAATGTAAAATAATGTTTTGTGGGTCGTTGTACATATGTACCCAGCTGGCATGTGCTCCATAAGATCAGATATATTCCAAAGGCAAACCATCTTGATCAGCAGCTAAGGAGGCCTTATGTATTAGACTTTTTAGGAACTTAGGAACATGTAATTGACAAAATATTGCTCTGTTCTTAACTTCGTTGCCTTGCTTTTCAGCAGCCTTAATATTTCATTGACTTCTTGCATAGTTGGTTGTACCAAGCTGAAGGCTTTCTTTTTAATGGTAGTGCAAACTACCATTACCAAACTACCATTAAGAGTTTACTTAAACCTAGCACATAGGCAATGTGCTTGCTTTGACAAATTTTGCTAGGGAAACCACTGGTGGCTTCCAAAATATTTTCAGTTATGATGGGTTCATACTTACATAACTGTATTGAGTCTCATCCCCTCTCTATCTCCATTCAGTTGCTTTTCCGAAGAAGATTTGTTTTTATTGTTCAGTCTTAAGAGACAAAATTTGCCTTGCTCGGTGAATGGGATGATTTGGCTTTTTAACGCCATGGATCTTCTGTTTATCACGTCAAACTCTTGTGTGGGTTGTTGATTTTTTTTGGGGGGTAGGGATGGAATTTCTGGCTCAGAGAAGTAGGGAAAGGAGAACAAAGATCTAATCCAGCTGTTTAGGACTCTTTCATTCATTTTTACTGTACCCAGTGCTGCTGAGGTGGCTATATAAAACAATTAGCTATGGCGGGATGAAGGAAAGGAAGAATTTTCATGACACGAAGTACAGTGATAGTTAGTGATGTTGTCACTTTATACTGCAGGGCATGGCATGTGTGACTAAGAGAGGCTTTCCCTGGAGTGGTTTTGTGTTTGTGCTGGTGACTATTAATTCAACCAGTCACGAGTACAGCTGTCAGCTTTCAATATGTGACCATCCTAAGGTATTCTGTAAGAACCGAAGACTGCTTTGAAGTTACCTGGTCTGGTTTCAGCAATGCCGACAAAATTAATTTGAGATTTGTAGATCTGTAAAGATTATGCATGTGTTTTACTTATAGGAGGAATCACAACTCGGTTAACACATCTGTAGTAGATCTTAATCCATGCAGCACTTGGCTTTTCCTTTCCCCACCTCCCAGTAGAGTACGGTACCATCTTCTTAGTTTCCCTGAGCAAGCGTAGGTTTAATGGACTCAGTAGAAATGGCAGATGTGACAGGTTTTATTCCCACATCGTTTTCAAACATAGAATGTACTCCAGTAAGCAGTTGTATGAGGCGCCTTTTTTAGACATGACATTTAAGAGAATTTCCAAATGCCTTCAGTGGTTTTCATTGCTTGGGGGATGCAATCATGAATGGGCATAGGGCAAGAAATGGCAATCATAGTAACCAGTGAACCATTTCAGAGTAAAATTTGATTTTAATATTATTTCACATTTTACTTTTCCTCAAAATGATTCTATGAAAAGGAACTGTTTTTCATGTCAACATTACCTTTTCAATAATAAATAATGCTTAGTATTGTCCAGCAAGGTACATGATCAACCCTAAACCATCTACAGGCTGGATTCTGGATGAGCGTGTTGATTTTTTTTTCCTTTGTTTGCATATGACTGATAGTATTCCATTAGCTGGTTTTTATTTTTTATTTTATTTTATTTTATTTTATTTTATTTTATTTTATTTTATTTTATTTTATTTTATTTTATTTTATTTTATTTTATTTTATTTTATTTTATTTTATTTTATTTTATTTTATTTTATTTTATTTTATTTTATTTTTCTCAATAATTGACATTAAATGTGTAGTTTGGGGGGGGTGTAGATTGGTTTCTTTTTTTTTTTTCATCATACCAAAGTAATTATAGTACTGCAGCTATCCGGTTTGTTAAGCAGAGGAAGTATTCTGTGGAGCAGATCAGTTGGACTTGTTGGGATTTCCTTTTTGTGACAGTCTTAAAAGATTCTTTAACTAGTTGATCTCATATCTAGTTTTCTAGTTTTAAGTTATAAATTTAATGAGGGAAAATGTGTTTCTGCCTTTTCAATTTCATTTTTATCAACAGGCAAGTTAGGGATTGAACTAGACTGAATGGGGAAAAATACTCCTTCAACATAGAGAAGAGACCATGGATGTCTCTCACCTCATGACTTCAGCGCGTCGTGGCTCTGAGGTTTAGGCAGTGATTTCTCTCCATTCAGTAGAGCTTTGACAAGAAATGCATAGTACTCGAATATTACATACCTGATTTTAATAACTGATGCTATGTTTCGGTCTTAATGTTAGTTGTTTGCTCTTCTTCTAGGGACATGGTTTAATGGGTGACATTGGTAGTAGGGTTGGACCAGATGATCTTGAAGGTCTTTTCCATCCTTAATGATTCTGTGATTCTCTGATTCTGAACCATGATGTTGTTGGCTCCTATTCACTATGACTGTTGTCTACAGATCAGTTTGTGGTGAGATGCACAGCCTGGCCTTTGTGAAAATTAATGGCAAGCCTGAAATCTGTTATTATACGAAATTTTTATTCTTGGGAACAGTTAGAATTTAACCAGAATTGTATTTCCATATTCTATATTCCAAATGCACATGCTTATAGAGGTATTTGTATGCCAAAATTGCAGGTGGGAGTTGTGAAAGGAATGGTAAGCATTATCTGCAAGTTATCAGTCAGTGTGAAGCTCTCTCATTTCTAGTGCTTGAATAATTGCAGCAGGATATGAACATTTTGTGTTGTTCGCATTAATAAGTAAAGAAGTTTGTTGCCTTAATAAGTGTTTAAGTTCTAAATGAGCTTTTCATCTCAAACTGCTTTCAGAGCTGTGAATTCATTAGTACAGACATGATAAAATGGTGTTTAAATCACTGATGAAGTTTGTTAAAGAAAGTCCTTATAAATCCATTTTTTTTTCTATAAAGCAAATCCGAAGAAATTACAAAGCATTGTTACGTTTCTGAAACAACAGACTACTTTGTAAATTACCTGATATCTAGGAGATTATCTACTCTTACTGTTTTGGAGGCTAATGATAGAAATGTTTTATGCAGGTTCCGACTGGAACATCTCGTCAGAGTTACCCAACTACCAGCTATCAGGACTTCAGCAACTGGGAATCTCTAATGAAAATTAAAGAGGGGCTGCTAAGACAGAGAGAGATCGTGATCGATCGGTGAGTAAGCTGCTCCTGCTGCATGTTAGATGACATAAAAGCTATGGTGTAGAAACTGACTTTCAGGAGAGCTGCTTATTCAGTAAAGTTGTTAGGTTTCAGTCCAGCAAATGTTTACGCACAAAATATGTGGTACCTAGACCTTGCCAGGAGAGAAGACAGGCCACTTGCTAAAAGTCTTTTACTGATTTGGGAATGTACTTAGGGGTCTGATGCTTCTGCAGTGGAAAAGAGAGAGCAGACCAACAGCCAGTCCTGCTGTCAGCCTGCCCAGCCTAGCTTCTTACACATCTTCGTGTTTGTATCAGACATTTTTCTGCTTGTGAACGGGTCTTGGGAGTGATGCAACATGTCAAGTAGTAAGCTGCATTGAACTCATTTTCTTCTCCGTGACCAGCAGAGATATGCAGTATATTTGAAACCAGCTGGTAAAGCTTTGAGAACTTGGTCTTTGCAGAAACATGGAGTGGTAAAATCCTATTTAAATGCTCATACAAATTGTGTAGATAATAAAATACTAAATTCTGTATGTCAAGAAATACATTGTTTCTAATTGAAATTGGCATCAGTCTGAGATAGGCCTTGGCAGCAGCTCACTGCTTTAAGTTTCTAGTATAGTTGAAGTAATTTCTTGAATTCTTGAAGTTCTAACTTAATGATGAAATGAAGCCTTAATGAGGAAAACGTGCTTTTATGAAAGGGCTTGAGCTTAATGAAGCTTACACTAAATTAGCAGATGTCATCAGGAGCTGCAGTTTGGATGCAGGACATTTAGGAAGGGCATTTTTATATTTGATACAATTATCATTTGGCTAAGTCTGTGTTTTAATAATAAACTCTTGGCTCGTGGCTGAAAGAGGAGTGGTTGTTCTGATCTTGAAATAGTTTTGCCCTCTTATTGCTTCTTTGCTCCGCAGCCTGAGGAGAACCGTGTAAAGCAGGTGCATGCTAATCACAGGAATGTCAGGCATCCATGATGAATGTTTTCATACTTCATCTGGTAGTTACTCTCCCTTAATGGGTGGAGATAGACAGCTTCGGCACGATTTTCTTTGGCAGCAGAATTATGCACAGTCTGTTCCTTCCTCTGTTGCAACAGAAGAAGGAGCTGCAGTGGTTTACAACGTTTCTGCCCCCAGCAATCTGACCGGTGCCTCTGCTGTCGCTGCAGTGATGGCCAGCATCAGCTTCCCCGATAGTAATGCTGTGTAACATGCAACACGCCTTTCGGTGCCCAGGCTGTCACCAGCATTTGTAAGGACGTTGTGCGTGATGGCCAGGGGCTGGCTTTGGTGCCTCTGCCGAGCAGCTACACTCTACGTGAAGGCTTGTTAGACAGTGGCAACTAAAATGTCAGTTCACATTATTCTTCTCACACTGAAAACGGATTTATAGTCAAGGGTGAAGTTTCATTTTACTGAAGTGACAGTTTGCAACCTAGTTACCTGCTAATGTTACTTGATACAGTCCATCCTGAGGAAGAAAAGCTATTTTTTGACATCCCATGGCATTGTATTTGTTCTTTTTTTTGTACAAAACATACTTCTGAATGACTTAGAGATAGCGAATACGGTTCTCTCTGGATTTAAGAGAGAAGTCAGTTGAGGTGATTCCTTTCCATTCAGCTGAAAAGGCAAAATATGCTCTGAAAGCTATTGAAGTGAACAAAGACCACTTAGTGATATTGCAGTCATTTGCTTTAAGTAGACACTGGGAGTTACAGTTAAGCACAATGTAAATTGCAATAATGCAGTATAATAATGCACCACAGGGAAAGTGTTCTTTTAAATATTGAGCCTGCATTTGGGCAAAAAAAAAAAGCCTTAAAATTTATGATTTAAAAATGAAATAAAATAATTTCAAATAGATCATTTATGTTATTTAAAGTTAGTACAAAATGATATTGCATGTTTGGAAGGATTTTGCAAAAGATTTTCTTTTTTTTTTTTTTTTATAAAGAAATACTGTCTTCTATGCCAAAAAATATTGATGATTTCGCTCACGGAGCAAATAGTACATACATGCTGTCCAAAATCCTAGAAGCAGAGAACCATTATAAAGTGTTAGTGTTTATATTTATTATTAGATGGAGTATTCACAATACTTATGTACGAGTAATATCTTTTTTCAAGGCTATCTGTATTTTACCAGGGTAGACACGAGACATTGCACTGAGAATCAGGATGATGTTTGGGACCCAACCTAGGTCTGCTGAGGGTTGTGCTCAGTGGCACAGAGTCTGGTTGGAGGCCTGTAGCTAGCGGTGTCCCCAGGGGTCCATACTGGGTCCAGTCTTGTTCAACTTACTCATTAATGACCTGGATGAAGGGATAGAGTGCACCCTCAGCAGGTTTGCTGATAGCACAAAGCTGGGACGAGTGGCTGAGACACCAGAGGGTTGTGCTGCCATTCAGAGGGACCTGGATAGGCTGGAGAGCTGGGTGGAGAGGAACCTCATGAAATTCAACAAAGGCAAGTGCAGGATCCTTCACCTAGGGAGGAATAACCCCAAGCAGCAGTACAGGTGGGGGCTGACCTGCTGGAGAGTGGCTCTGCAGAGAGAGACCTGGGGTTCCTGGTGGACAGCAGGCTGACCATGAGCCAGCAATGGGCCCTTGTGGCCTAGAAGGCCAACGGTACCTTGGGGTACATCAGGAAGAGTGCTGCCAACAGGCTGAGGGAGTGATCCTCTACTCAGCCCTGGTGAGGCCACAGCTGGAGTCTTGTGTCCAGTTCTGGGCTCCCCAGTACAAGAGGGACATGGAGCTCCTGGAGCGAGTCCAGCAGAGGGCTACAAAGATGATGAGGGGACTGGAGCATCTCTCTCATGAGGAGAGGCTGAGAGAGCTTGGCCTGTTAGCCTGGAGAAGAGATGGCTGAGAGGGGATCTTATCAATGTGTATAAATATCTGAAGGGAGGGTGTCAAGAGGATGGGGCCAGACTCTTTTCAGTGATGTCTGGTGACAGGACAAGAGGCAGTGGGCACAAACTGAAGCACAGGAAGTTGCGGCTGAATATGAGGGGACACTTCTTTGCTGTGAGGGTGAGAGCCCTGGCATAGTTGCCCAGAGAGGTTGTGGAGTCTCCTTCTCTGGAGATACTCAAAATCTGCCTGGGTGTGATCCTGTGCAGTGTGCTCTAGGTGGGCCTGCTTGGCAGGGGGTTGGACCAAAGGATCTCCAGAGGTCCCTTCCAGCCTCAGCCATGCTGTGAGGCCAAAAGGCTACTGGTCTACTTGGCCTTACCTTAAGCTCCTCAAGCCGATTCAAATTCTGAATACTGGCCTAAAATAATTGTACAAAGCTGGCTAAATTTTGGCTAATTAGAATTCAAGATGATGGTATTTAAGCTGCTTATGTTTCTAGAAAGTGGAAGAGGAATTCTGCTGCTGACAGAGGTCTTGGTAGGTGTTGGCCGAAAAAGCCCTTTATGATTGTAGTTCTTGAAGAGTTTTAAAAGGTGTGGTCTTCTTAAAACATGTCTCATGTTGAATTTACTGTCTGATAACTGGAGGATGTGAGCAAGACTTGTTTAATTCTTGAGGGGAACAAGAGCTTGGGAGAGCTGGGTTACCCTCCTGCTGTCTGGAAGCTGAGGAGCGGCACAGCAAACAGCAGGATACTGGAGGGTGGTGCTCCGAGCCCTGCTGCTCCAGCCTTAGCTGTTTGCTGTTGACAGGTACAAGGAAGAGTTGGATGAGAAGAAACATCCCGGGAACACCCTTATCTTGCTCTTGTCACCAGCTGCCCTTTCAACTGCCCGGGTGCTGTCCAGTTTATTTGAGGTTAAAACACACTCTTCTGCTGTGAGTTGCGCCAGGAGCCAGGAGGTGGAGGAGCTGAATGTCACTTCGCACCACACACCTTGTTCTGTGTGGAGTGCTTAAGTCTGTTAATATGCAGGAAACAGAGGCTGTGGATGTAGCAGTCTCATCGAGCTATTTCACCTTTATCTTGTTATAAAGGTGGGGGGAGGAAACAAAAACCTGCTGCCTGTTCCCCTTCTTGCCCCACAATGACAAAAAAAAGCAACAGAAATCCAGCTCTTCAGGACTAGATTATTAGAATCCCAATCTTAACAATTTGGAAAAGCTGTAAACAAATTATTGTTTAAAACAATTCAAGGAACACCACTCACTGTGTAAATCACCTCACCTGGGTAGGTTGGTGTGTCACTGGAAATTCAAAGCCATGAACAGGATTGAAAAAAAAAAACAAAACTCAGCCACTTGCATTTGTGAATAGAGTAAGTGGCTTGATATATGTTCTATACACTGTGATGAATATCAGATTTTCTAGTAGATGATTTAAAATCAATTTGACACATGTAGTTGAACAAGTATAAATGAATGTAGTAGCAGAAATGGGTGGGTATAAAAGTGGATTTATTTTGCTTTCAAAGCTACGGTAGGAATTGCTGCCAATTTAATGAATCAGAGATTGAAATTTGCTTTTAAATCTGCTCTTAAAGAATGGGGAAGACCTCATTTTCAGAAAGGGAAAATGTGGCATGAGGGAGGAAGCCCAGCGTGTGTGTGCACACAGGAGCACGTTGGCGCTTCCTCAAAGTGTGTATCGCATTTTTTCCACTTAAGTTCTGTTGGTACAGGCTGTGAATAAGGGTCAGGGGTCTGAAGGGTTTTGTCTGTAAGAGGAAATCTGCTGCTGTAACAATTACTACTAGAATGTCACCCGCTGTACAAAATAATTGGATTATGTCATTGTCTTACTTCTCCCCTAGTTTCATATGTAACACTACATTGTGTTTAGCACCAGAGGGAGCCAACAGTGTTTGTGTTGGTTTAGAAAATTACAGCATCGCGTTCGAATTCTTTGTGTTGTTTCCGTGTTGTGTACTCTGTTCGGTACATTAACAATACTGAAATTACAGTGTTTTGGTGCAATTGGGAATGTGTTTTAAGGCTGGCCAGCCGCTGTGGATGTCTCCAGTGTGGTATTGGCACTGTTTGTTTGGCAGGGATCGCGTATAGGGGGGTATGTGAATAAATGCCAAATATCTGAACATATGACATAAGCTGCTGAGAATAACACTCCGCATGCAGGGTTCTCTTCCAGACAGCTTGAGGGCATTTGAACTGCTTTTTAAGGAAAGGCAGATATAAAAGTATAATTTTAGTGAATAGCTGTCATTCCTTGAGGCACAATAACATTTGCATTCTTAAAACAGTTGCTAAATCATTAGCTTTCCATCCAGAGTTGAATTACACTTCAATGTTTTCATTGGGACAGTTGTATTAGGTTTTCTGTCAAGTTGGCCTGCCTTGATTTGTTGACATCAAACTGCATGTGAGCTGGTAGTGTTCGTGTTACTGCTGGCGTAAAGCTGTAATTTGCTTAATTTGAGCATGCTCCGTTAAGATTTGCAGCCTTAGTATGTTCACTTGAGGGACAATTTGATGCCATTTTTGATGAAGTCAAAACAAACAGCTCTTCCTTAGGTAACAGCCTGAGTTGTGGCTCTAATGAGGGAAAGTAGGGCTGGAAAGGACCTGCCTGATGTTTGTGCCAGGCCATGGAGGATAAGCTGCAGTGGTATCGCTCCTGATCTCTGTAACCTGTTCTTGAAAGCCTGCAGTCGCAGATGGTCTACAGCCTTTCTAGGTAGGACAGTTTGCTGATTAATGAGCTTAAACATTAGAAAACTTTTCCTAATATGTCTTAGTCTTTCCTCCCAGGTCACGTTTCCTAGACCTCTGGTAGCTTTCATTATTCCTTGAATTCTCTCCAGCTGCTTTTATATCTTCCCCAAAGTGTCCAAAGCGGACAGCTGAGGCCTTCCTCCTGCCGTGTACGTGCCTCTCCCACAGGCCACCCCTCTGCAGCGCCTGGCTTTGCAGTACCGCCTCGTGCAGTTGTGCTCAGCTCTAATCCCAGACCTCCTTCTCTGGAACTGCTGCTGCAACAATTTCTGCCCTGTGAATTTAAATGTTTTTAGGCAGTTTCAATATTCGGCAGAAATGGGAACAGCAGGGGAGCGGCACAGCTTGCTCTGTATGCATCTGGTCAGGAGTCTGCAGGAGTTGCAAATCTCCTTGCAGAAGTAAGGGTGCCGTCCTCTGTGGGCAGACAGACGTGTCTGTGTCCCGCTTGTTCCTTCCACCCCCTTGCTTAAATAGTGGAGATCATTTGAGAAAGTCTGGTGAGTTGTTGAACATGCTTTTGCCTGGCCTCCCTTTACATCAGTGCTAGCTTACCTCCTGTGAGTCAGGCTAGCATGTCAAAAATATTCAAAATAATCATTTAAAAATGATTTGAGGGGAAAAAATCCACCCCAAAACCCCACCAGACTTGATTGCATTACAAAATCAGAGACCATCTCTTTTTTTTCCCTTTTTTTTTTTTTTTTTTTTTTTCTCATGAGCTTTAGTGGTGTCAGAGCTCTTTGGCCTTATCTTACAAGTTATGGAAAATGTATTTGCATTGTTCTTAAGACTTTGTTTACTGCTGATCTCTCTTCCTATCAGTACTTTGCACGTTTGGACTAGTGGTCCCAAGAGACGGTGCCTTTAAAACAAAGGGATATAAAAATTAGTATCCAACTTCTTAAAGCAACAAAACAAAGCAGTATATCTTTAACTGCAGTGTGGAATAAGTAATATTGGTACTACAGAGGGACCCTTTTTACATTATACTTCATGGCCTGATTCTGAGGAGATCTGCAGAAGCATTTTCATCTAAAGCACTATTTCTCAGTAACCTTTGAAGGTGAGCATCAATTTTCATTTGATTCATTATGAAGTTACTAACATTGCTTCAGTGAGAGAAAAGGCTGTTTTCTGCAGTCCCTGAAGTGTCTGAAGATGCCGGACCTTTATCTTCATTTGTAGTCTAGGAGTCTTAGATTTATGCTAATTTAAGTCTCTTAAAAGTTGAGGAGAGAAAATGCTTCTCTGGCAAACGTGGGTTTTCACGTTAGAATAAGTGGAAGATAAGATGGTTTTCTAGAGAACAGATTGAGCTGGTCCCAGGTTGATGAAAATCTGGCTTGTTTCCAGACGAATGTAGATATGAGTGTTTGTCTAAGCATGTGTGCACAGTTAGCTGGTCCTGCGTGAATACAAGAAAATTATGTGAATGTCATTTATGTCGTACTAATGTTCTGAGAGAGGCACAGAAGCAATTTGTATATTAAACAGTTTATTTATTATTAATGTTGGTCTCTGAAGGCAGTCCAGGCTCTTGCATGCGGAGCTGAGTTGCGTCTGTGCTACCCCATGTCCTTTGTGCTGACTGTAGTTTTCAAAAAGGTTTGTTTGAGCTGAAGGACAGAAATACAAGAGAATTAAAACCAAGATCGCCCTCAGCTGATATTTCACAGTTATGGCTGTAATTTTCTTTTTGTCCATTTAAATAGCTCTAGTTTGTGTCAAGGACACCTGTAGTTTTCCTCTGGATTCTGACCAGCTTCAAAAGGAGAGTCCTAGTCATCCAGGACAAGGTGGGCTCAACTCAGAGGAAGCTGTGTGGGAATATAAGTATTTTTAACAGGCAGGCAGTCGTATAAGGTGAATGATTCCCCTTAAACTCCATGATTATCTTGATCAGGTAGCCTAGGCTCTAGTGCCAGTTGTTTGTGTAAGGACAGTAGTTGGTAATTCCACAGGAAAGGCAAGGCAACTGTATGAACTGCCATGACAAGTTTGTAACTTTTCCTTGACTTATAAAGTGTCATTGATCTTTGGTAGCAAAACGTGATTGAAGGCTTGCAATTTTGCATCAAAAAGAAACGATGATTGAGGAAAAGTAAAATAAATGAATAAATAAATAAAAGGGAGAGAATAAAAGATGTGTGCATTTTCCAAGATCTGGAAAGTAGGCAAAGTCATTACTTTGCAAACATGATAAGGTTTTCACTAAATAATCTAGCTAGCATGTAAATAACTAACATGGGGGAATCAGGATGAAAAAACTAGACAGGGGAATTTAGAGTACGTAGCCACCAAGTTTATCTCATGTCATGGATAACATGTCACTGCTGCTGAGTCCCATGAGAACAAACGCATCTGGGAGCAACACACAGATGAATTGGTCTTAGGATAGCTATAAATTATGGCTGAAAGTTCGAAAAAAGGTGGTGAAAAGGCATAGGGTGAAACTCCAGGCCATCAGTGGAATTTGTAGAAGAAAAATAATAATAGTAATGAAAATATGGATAAAACAAGCAGGTTACTTCTGAGAAGAAAGAAAAAGAAAAAAAAGCACCCGAAAAATCAACTTCTCTAAAGTAAACTACAACAATGCCAAAGTGTCTGTGGCATCTTCATTGCAGAGCTCTTCTGTGGGCAATTGAAGTGGTATTCAGTGTACCATAGTCTTCTCCTGCTGAATGAAGGTTTGGACTTAGTTTGCTCCTGCACCCCCTGTTCCTTGAGATACCTATATGCCTTGAAGGGGAGCTGGAAAGATCTGTCCAGAGGTGTTTCTGAAAATGTTAGTGCTGTGTTTGTGTTAATTGGTTGGATATGAGAGTTAAAGTTTATACTTTTTTCAGTGACGTTTTGTTCTGAACCATCAATTTAAGTAAGGAACACTAAGGAAATCCTGTGAGAAGTTTTGTGGTATTCATATAACATGCCAATAGGTCTTAACGATCACCATAGAATTGTAACACTGGCTGATAGAAAAATGGAATTTGTGAATTAGAGTTATTTCTGTGGTATTAGAGGTGGTGTTTCCACCGAACCTGGCTGTGCTCTGGTGTCTTTGCTGAGATCAGCCAAAACATGTAGAGAGCATCGGCCCGCTCTGGCCTGGCCGCCGCCAACATGGAGGACGCGCGTGAGGTAAAGCCTCCAAGGGGAGGCGGCCCCACTGCCCCGAAGGTGAAACCTCTCCATCTCAGGATTATTTTTATGTTTGTGGCCTACCCAGAGCAACTGTCACTGCATACCTGATCAGAAATATGAAAGCATCTGAATGATGAATGGTTTTGTGTGTTTTTTTCATGATGGATTGGTAATAGGGAGCTTGTGGGGACACTGTCCATGCGGCAGCACGCAGGCCGTGTTTGTGAGAGCGCTTGAACTTCTCCACGCTCCTTTTAAATAATGCTTACAGCCCGTGGTTATGCAGCGGATTAATAGTAACAGCTGTGGGGTGACAGAGGCTTAAAACTGTCTTAGCATATGAGAACATCAGTGAGAAAATGCATCTGGTATGAAGCCTCCAAAGACTTATAGGACTGTATGTAAATAGTAAACATGTTTCTATGGTGCTTATCTTTCACTCAGCTTGTGACTGCTGGGCTGTTTGCAGGATTTTTGTTCCTGGGTGCCATGAGGTTAATGATATTTTGAGAGAGGCAGTTATGCGGAGAAGCTGTGCAGGATCCACGCAGACGTGAGCCATTTGCATGGCATGTTTTGCTGGCCAGGTTTCAGATGGGGGCAGAGTTTCGTGCTTTGCAGAGCAAAAAGAAGTAAAACGGTTACACTCTTTGCTAGCTCAGCCCTGTTTCATCACGGATTAATTTGTCTCAGCTTTTTTCCTGCATGGATTTGGTAGGGTAGGGAAAAGATTATGAAAGAAAATACGGTAATGTAGTTAGAGGTTCAAAAATATTTTAAAACGCTTACCCCGCTCTGTAGGGTTTGGTTCAGGCCACTAATTCCTGTCTGTTAAGGAAGGCGCTGCTAAGATGAGCCACAAAGAGAAAATCACGTAGTGTTTTCAAGGGATGAAAGGCAAATGAATAAATAATTTTAAAACAAATGGGGCAAGGATATTTTAATAGCTATATCTAGTAAGTAATAAGGTAATAAAAAATGAAAAATGACTTCTGTTCAGAGGTTAGGACAACTCATAGTAAATGATCCTGGTGTCTGTGATCAAGCATGCAACAGTAGGCGGCAAGGCTTTATATTTTCTCACATGATTACACAAGCTCTTGAGCTCCTGTACAAGTTGTGAGCATATTCTTTTTCCTGATTTTCAAATCTGCTTCTTCCAAAACAAGTTTGAAGCTTTTTGCCTGTAGTGCCATTGTACAGAAAGACACCAACCAGAACAGTAGAGTCTGAGTGCAAAGTTTTTCAGTGTCACATAATACATTTATGTTTATAATGGTTTGTTCCATCTGGATAGAAAAATGCTAACGGAAAGCCTCAGAATCACCTGTGATGATACAGAACATTTTAATACTTGCTGTGGAGTCATGCAGCTACATTCAGTTGCTCTGTTTAATGAATTATGTTGAATGAATTGTCTTAAGGCACACAAAGTGCAGCTTATTTATACTGATTTCCCATTTGTTACAATTTTTTATTGGTGTAGAAATAGATAAACATTAAAAAGATTTGTTTTGGGCACATGCATCATCTTTTATGCTCTCCTGGTGTAAAAAAGACAATAAAAAACAAAAGAAGAAAATGGAAATGAAGGAGTACACAGACTCACAGAATAGCTGAGGCTGGAAGGGACCTCTGGAGCCTGTATGGTCCAATGCCCAGCAATCACCTACAGCTGGTTGCCCAGGAAGGACCATGCCCAGGCAGCTTTTGAAGGTCTCCAAAGAGGGAGACTCCACAAACTCGCTGGGCATGAATGAAAGCTGTTTGTAAATTGGTTGAGAAGGTTGCTATGTGTTTCTGGTGCAAACTCCATTCCGGTTAATTACTGAGGTGCCCATCTCTCCCCGGGGAGTCTCTGCCCAGCAGACCTCAGAGTCCTTATCTCCCGGGTAACTTGGGCTGGGGTTGAGACCTGTCTTGTATTTGCCATCTAGTCATGCTAGCTCAAATGCAGTCATGATTTAAATAGTGATAGAATGTATGATATAATTAAATAGTGATAGAATAGCGATACTGTTTCTGCTGTACACTGGCCAAATGATTGGTGTAGGAGGTTTAATTCTGGCTTAGTTTGCAGTGCAGTATTTTACTGCAGGGGTGGGAAATATTTTACATAAAGTAACTGAAAAGGTCTTAAGCAGAGCAAAAAGAAAGACATTGCAAGGGAAAAAGCCATGCTGTCCAACTAGTATAATCACCTTCTCTTTTTAAATTTCTTTCTGCTCCGCATGATTTCCGTGTCTTTTTATATTGTATCAAAAGTCAGCTCTCACAGAGAGCGGGTCCAGAGCAGGAGAAGCCCCAGTGAAGTGAAAACGTGAGTTCTGTTTCTTTGCATTCTGCTTTCCAGATACTTTTTTTTTCCAGCTTACGTTTCTGGCTGTAGGAACAAATGACAACAGAAGCGGCTCTCCAGCTCCCACAAAACTGTGGTAGAGTTTTCAAATACATATTTATAAAAGATTAGTTTATGGTTCCCTGTTGGATGCAGGCCATTTGAGGTATGCTGAAATGAAAGGTATACAGCAACTTCAGTTTAATAGCTCATATCTTGAAGAGGTTCCAGTTCCAGTGTTAAACTAGGCTAGTAGCAGTCTGGCTGCCTTGGAAAAAAGCCCACAGCTAAAGTAGATTCAGGATTATGAAATGCTTAATCTGATTCTATTGAGTATTCGTTACTGCTTCATTTGGCAATGTGGAAGAGAGAAAGTAAGTTGAATAGCATTTTTACAGCATTCCGTGTAAGTCTTAAGATCAGTGTTTTTAAAATCTGTTCTATTCTCTTCCTTTTCAAATAAAATCTATTTATCACAGGCAAAAGCAGCAGATTAACAATTTACATCAAAAGATAAGAGAGAATGAATTACGAGCTCAACATGCAAGACTGAGCCATCTTGTGAACTGCGAAGAACCTTACATGACTAATTTGCAGGTAGGATGGATGTTTTTCTTTTAGTGAAGCTTTCCATTACCCAGTAACTGCCACTTGAAAGGATGCTCACAATTTACTGCAGGATAAAATACAGAGCGTTTATGTTTGATGGTTGTGTCATTATATAGCTGTAAATTGCATAGAGTACAATATCCTGTAAATATTGTAGTTTATTTTAGATCTGCAGAAATTTAAGTTATGTTAATACAAGTATGTACATACCTGTTTTGAAAACGGATAAAAATAGGGGAAGAATGAGGTATTGCAGCACTGTGCACGAATAATTCTATTAACAGCATGCATGTAACACAGCTGTGCAAGGAAATATTAGGAAATAAATCGTTTGATAAGGGAGTATCTGGAAACTGATGAAAGGTTTTCTGAAAAGGAGAAGGAGGCAGTACCCACAGGAATAGTTAGGGAGCTAGTGTCGATAGAGTAGATGGAAGAGAAGTCAGAAAACAAAGAGACTGGCAGAGTACTTCTGTACAAGTCATCTGAAAAGGATATACGTTTTAGTATATAGGGATATAATATTTACTCTGAACTACTTACTCTGAAAGGGAACATGTTGAACTCTGAGCACACCTGTCCTAATACTGATCTGTGCTGTAGCACACACAACCCATCTCAACACCTCCAGGTATATGAAAGGCCAAACAAAAAAAGAACGTTAAAGGCAGGTACACAGAGAAATAGCTTTTTTTGTCCCTCTTGTATTACGTTATCATTTCTGTCACAAACACTGTACAAGGATCTCAGCTAACATGCTTCAGCGTGCCATTAATAATAACACAAGCTGCAATAACACAGATGTGCATCAGGTGAGAATCTGTTTTTGAGAAAGGCAAGAAATTCAGGTAGCACCTCAGTGTGAACTTGGGTAGAACTTTTTCAGACATCTTAGAATGTGGCTGTTGGTACTTCCAGAAGTTCTTTTTTAAAAATACGTACAAAAATAAATTGTCTAGATTAAGATTTTGAAAAAAATACTGCAGAAACTGAGATGTGAACGTACATATATTAGTGTACCGTATTACACTTCAAATAAGACAGCAGATGCTTTCATCTTTCATAATTTATAAAGTACAAACAATTTATAATGGCTCTTAGGAATTCTGGTTGATTTGTTTGCCTTCCATAAGATTAATTTACAAATGAAAATCTCCTTTAATGGAGATTTTAATCTCTTCTAATGCTTTGCAGAAGGAATACTATTATTTAAAAAGCTCTCTGTATAATTTCTTTAAGGATACGGGTTTATGTTATTAAAAGAATATTGAAACTGAAAGACTAATGGGATGCGTCTCCTTTTTCATCCCGCATGCAGTTGATTTCCATTTTGTGCTTGTCTCTCCATGGGCTGTGGGAGTGGTAGAATAATATTGAACTGCAGGAGCTGAAAAGGGAGGAGGATTTTCATAGACACAACAGAAGGCGGGAGGCCTGCCGTCTGGTGTGGCTGTAATCTCAGGCTAGCCCCGCACCCTTCTTATCTCAGCTGTGGTAGCTCTGAGGTTTAACTAGTTGACTAATGTTCTGATTTAGCAAGGTCTGTGAGATCAGAGCATATTTTACTTTAACAAATTCACAGCCATTTTATGCAGTGGCTTTCTTTTTAGGGGAGAATATGGTAGTGTAGTGGCAGTGAAACATTTTTTCTTTGGATTTTGTTTTTGGGGGAGGAAGGTTGGGAGGGGAAGTCATACCTCTTCCATAAATCTGAGGGAGAAATAGTCCCACAATGTTTATTTTCATCTGTTGTGAATGGAAGTGTCCAGCTTTTTTTCTTTTCTCCAGCAGATTCCTGGAATACATGCTGTTAGCACATATTTTAATGTTCGAAAATCAAACCCCACCCTTCCTGACAGTGGAAAAAAAAAAAAAAAAAGCAGGATTGTTTTCTGCTCTGCTGCTGAAGTATGCAGTGGTATGTGCGTGTCCATTTATATGATTTTCTTTCTTTTTGTAAGCAACCACAGTATGAGGGCACATCACTGCAACCTCACGTGTCAGAAAGATCAGCTTCCCACCTTGAGGAGTTTGAGAGAAAGATTGCAGCAGACGAGAATAAGGAATTACAATTCAAAGAACTTCTAAAACAAATTTCTAACAAATCTAGCGAGGAGAAAAAGAAGATGGAAGAAAAAGTAAGTGTCTTTCTTGTTCTGAATTTCCTTTTGTCACGGTCACAGGAGCATGTGTTTTGCTTGCAGGTAAGCAACTTAGTAAGTGGGCTGCAGAGCTGTTTTCCAAAGGAAGCTAAACTTTATCTATGATAAAAGTTAACAGTGGTAGTATAAGTGGACTTCTAGTGAATACATTCTAGAAGTGAAACCAGAAGAAAAGGCAATCAAAATGTATATTTCCAACCTGGTAATGACTATTTTAACAATATGCTGGTTAAACTTGCTGTGAAGAAAAGCTGCTCCCCTTCACTAAGAATTTATTTGGGTTGAATGTTTATTACCGTAAATAAAGTGTCGTTTATAAACATCGGAAAAGCATGGAAATTAAATCACTGTTTTTAACATGGCCTGTAGAAGCAGGCCTCCTGCTTTGAGATGCACTTACCAAACTGAAGGTGCCTACTCAGCAGAAGTGATTCTCCTGCAGCTTTCCTAAAACATGCAGAATAGACTTCAGTCTGAGACGAGGAAGGGGCTTAGATAGCTGTGTTGTTGGAACTGTCACGACAAGAGGTTTCTTTGGAAGCTGAACCAATACCCAGGGTGGCTTTGTATGTCCTGCCAGCCTGCCTTTCTTGCAGGCAGGAATGCATCATTGATCAATGGTTCGTAATATTTTGGGGGCTGTTGTCACTGTTACCTTTTCTTTGATCACTGAGCCTTGCTGCTGGACTTGGATTTATGTTTATGCAGGTTCAAGAGGCAGGAGCAGTATGGCACAGCGAAGTGACAGGTAGGAAGAAAAGGAAAAAATCACAGTTAGTCTTAAATTCTGTCCTCTTGTGTCCAATAAACCCTGCAGTACGCCTTTCACTAAGGGCAATGTTCAGGAAGGGCAGAAGCCGGATTCTCCTGCTTCCTCCTGTCTATTTTAGTGCTTCTAGTGCTTGTGCTCCTTCCTCCCTGTCAGAACTGCTGCTGGGAGTGGTGGCAGTGGCGGGGACCTGCTCAGCAGTGCCTGTGTCAGCTGGATGGTTGGCAGCCAGCAGCCTGACTCACCCCGTGACACCCACCCCACCCATTCTGTGCACTGAACAAAAGGCTCTCAACAAGCAAAAACAACAGGAGGGAGAGGATATGTTGGAATCTTACATTCAGTGTCCTCCAGTTTGAGGGAAGCCTGCAGGGGGAGGAAAGAGAGGTGGTGAGGTCCTGCAGCAGGCTGGGAGGCTGCGCAGCGTGCTGGGTGTGGAGCCTGGGGACAGCCCCCTGCAGTTC
The DNA here is from genome assembly GCF_009819795.1 of Aythya fuligula. NCBI lineage: Eukaryota > Metazoa > Chordata > Aves > Anseriformes > Anatidae > Aythya > Aythya fuligula. The sequence continues at coordinate 75,064,324 of NC_045561.1, read as the reverse complement.
CTCTGCTGTGCTCGCAGGGAGGTGAACCCACAGCCCAGAGGCCTGGGGTGTCTGTGCTTAGTGGGGCCAGACATTAGGGGGCAAAAAAAACAATTTCTATACCAATCAGAGAGGATAAGGTTTGTCAGTCCAGAGCCAGCTATGGCCAGAGAGTGGGGAAGTGCTAGGAAGCTGAAGTAAATTAAAGTTGAGATGAGCTTTTCTTTTAAGTGCATGCCTGAAGAAACACACAGTTTAGGTTAAAGTTGCTGGCATACGTATCTAATTCTCTGTCTGACCCAGTGTTGCAAATAATATTATCTTTTCCTCTGCTGGCATTTTAAACATACAGAATTTCAATACAGTATGGGACAACAAGGGACAAGCTGTGACTGTTCCGGTGCAGGTGGGAGGAAAGAAAATAAAAGGAACACTCCCATTTCCTTGGCCATCAGTCATTAGTGGTGAGAGGTCTGGAAGGTCTCCCTCATCACAAAGACAGGATGTGCCTGAACTGGAGAAGGTTCAGAGAAGGGCAACAAGGTAGACATCCATCAGAAAATCACAGAAGTCATAACTGCCTCAGGAGGGCCTCTAAGTCAAAAGCAACTGGGGGCTGGAAAATGTGTTTTCCTTGTTCTTTCCCTGCTGAAGACATCTGCTTATGGCCACCACTGGAAACAAGGCACTGAGCTAGAAGAACACTTGGTCCGAAGTGCTTGTGTCACTTCTCATGTTAGGGTGGATGTACTGGATGCTTTCCTTCTGAGAAACAGCAGGGCCAGCAGAGGTAAGAGGTGCCCTTTGCTCACTGCTGGCATCATGCCTGGCTGTGCTACCTGCAGACGTGCCAAGCAAAGGGAGTATTTGCACCCCGCTGTGGATGATGCTGGTGCCTGAGAGGAAGGGTTGTTTTCTCCAGGCTCCACGTGTACTCGGTGTGGGACTGAGGGGACTGGAAGCATTTCAATTGGCACTGAACTTTCAGCAGCCTGAAAAAGCTTCTCTCCTGTGGCTGATCAGCAGCCGTGGTGGCTCCTTGCAGCTTCCAAGCTGAGGGAGCTTGCTCAGGTCGAGACTGCAGTGTTGTCCACAGTGCCTGGGTTCCTCCTTTCCTTCTGCCAGGCACGAGTGTGCCTCTTGGTATCTGCAGATTTTGCAGCACTCGCTTTAGTTCTGAAGCATTTAATCTGTAAAGTGAACTGCTGAGCTAGGAATTATTCAGTTCAGATACCTGTACCCTGCTGGCTCCTTCTGCTGTGGTTACTTGCGAAGGACTCCTCTAAGGCACCACGGATATCGCCTGTAGTAGCAGTAGTTCTGCCTTACGTTTTCTATGGCTTGCTTTAATATTTAATTGCCAGGAGGTGAGAACTTTGCTATTTTCTTCCTGCTTCAATGAATCATGTGCGTTAAGGAGGAAATAATAAAATAGAAACAAACAAAAAAACAGCACAGCTTTTATTTCTCCTCAGCAGAGTGAGCAAGAGTGAATTAAAAGAAATATTTATTTTTTTTTCATGTCAGGAGAGAAAAGGTAGAAAGAGCCCTTGAGCTGATGCTGGGGATGTAGAGGGGGCAGGAGGAATCCTAAAGCCTTCCTGTAGCTGTGAGGAGAGAAGTTGCAGGAGAGGAAATTCCCTGGAGTATGTGTGCAAGACAAGGACATGTAAAGACTTCTGAATTTTTGGCAGTCCTCAACTTTCTGGCCTATTCAGAAGACTCTTCTTCTGGAAAAACTTTTCAGGTACTATCAACTTAAGCTGTAGGCTGCGTCCCAGACCTCTGACATTGACACTGTCACACGTTCATTCCTCAGCAAGGTGGATGTCTCAAGCACCAAAGTGAAAGTACATTTTGCATTTACTGCCATGAAAAGTATTTATCTCAGAGCTACTGCACATTGTTTCAACCAGTAGAGATACTGACTGTAAAATACTCTTTTTCCTGCCATCTTTCCACCCTTTTTTTTTCCACATAGGTAATAAAGCAACTGAGTACCAGGAATGCAAGCAAACATGATACAATACAAAAAGCCTTTTGCAAACACACAGACAGTGAAGATGCCTGTGGAAAAGGTGCTTTAGGAAAGCAGCCGTTCTGTTCTGATGCTGTTTGATGTAATTGTCAGGCAGCATCAAAGTCAGGTTTTTGGCTGTGGTTGTTACTGGGTTAAGCTCTTAGGGCTCCGTGTTTCAAGTTGTTTTCCTAGGCCAAAGGAAGAGGAAGGACTAAAATATTTCCTCATTATTTTTTGTTCTGGAACAGGCTTCTTAGCAAAATGGTTGATGCCCCAAGCCTATCAGTGTTCAAGAGGCATTTGGATGATGCCCTTAACAACATGCTTTAAATTTGGTTAGCCCTGAAGTGGTCAGGCAATTGGACTCAATGACCTTTGTGGATCCCTTCCAACCAACCTATTCTCATTCTGATATGAACACGCTCCCTTATGTACTTTTTTAGCCATTGAATTGTAATGTTTTCAGTTCACAAGGTACAAGGGTGCCTTCTAGGCAGAGGTGAAGCAGCTGTGGTTGGAGGTCACTTGTAGGTCTGGGACTTTGAGCTACTGAGATTAATCATTCTTTGGTTTTGTTTTCCTGCAGTAACCAACAGGTGCAGCTGAGAGCACAATTCCCGAGGAGTGACCAGCCTCTGCTCCCAAAGCAGGTTTATTTTCCATTGCAATTGTAAAACATGTACTCTTACTTTCTTCTAGCTTAAAACTAGAGACCGATATATTAATAGCCTGAAAAAGAAATGCCAGAAAGAGTCTGAGCAAAACAAAGAAAAACAGCGACGAATTGAAACCTTAGAAAAATACCTGGCTGACCTGCCAACGCTGGATGACATAGAAGGTCAGACTAAGCAGGTAAGGTGAAAGGCGCTGGCTTTACTTCTTAAAAATACCCACAAGCTCCATAATATCTGTTGTGAAAGGTTTTACGGTTTCACTGTGTGTTTTTTCCCCATCTGCTTAGTATTAGGAACCACTGCAGCTACTAGGGCTTCCCATACTTAGATCTAAGCGCAGTGGGCCTAAGAGTATACAGGAGGTGGTAACCACAAGGCTGTGGCCTGCTGCAAGCCCTTCTGCTAATGCGGCACCGTGCCTGACTAATGTAATCTGTGTTAGCTGCAAATTCTAGAGGAGCAGAACAAGCAACTTCAAGAAACTATGACCGAGTTGGAAAAGAAGCTTGGAGAGGCTCGATCTCAGTGCAGAGAGCGAGAACTGCAACTGGTGTGTCAGAAGAAGAAGGAAAAAGAGCTGGTCACAACAGTGCAGAGGTATGAGCAGCTGCCCGAACTGTGCCCTGAAACGGGTGTGCTTTCCCAGCTGATGTCAGGACATGATGGTTTTTGCTCTTACAGTCTAGTTCAGTGCTAGTGGCCTCTCAGAGCACAAATATATTACCGTGCAGAATGACAGAGTAATGCAAGAGAAAATCCAACAAAATTGGATTTGTATCAAGTCAAGGAGAAGGCCCTGGCTAGAAATTCTTCACTGTCATTTCTAAAGATGTTTGACAACACCTCAATGGCAGCAGAGTGCTGCCGGGCAGAGGACAGAGTAAACGTGCAGCAAAGGAGCTCTGGATAGAGGCTGTCAGCACTGCTACCCAGTAACTAATCCTGTCACGAGCTGTGGGAAAGCTCCCTGCATATTGGCTGAGGGTATATCAGGGAAGGGTCACAGATTTAAATGAGCTGTTTCTCACCTTTTCATCAAGGCTGGGGGATATTCATGGGGATATTTAGCTGCAGCTCATCTGCTGTCATTGAACTTGCGTGACCATAAGAAAACAGCAGTGGGACAGATAGCTGTGAGAAGATTCCAGATGAGGCACTGGGATATTGATCAGGGGAGATAATTAAATCCTGATTTAATAATAAACAAACAAAAAGGGGCAGGGAGAATCACTGTTAATAATTTATGGGGATGTCACTGCAGTTCAGTGTCCAGCCATTGCGTAAACATGCATGCCACAGCAGTCTGAAAGTGTTTCCATGATGAAAGGCAAGCCGGTTGGGACACCTTGCCAGCTGAATTGTTGTCACATTGTTTCCATCTTACCAATGAAAGGCCTTTTTTCTTCGTGCCCTCATACTCTAGAGGGGGATCATTTTGTCTTTTCTGAAAGCCTACACATAGCTGAAGTGGTCCCGGTTTCTAAATTAGACAGCAAGATGAACACTATTAAAATGTATTTTCTTTCTGAGTGAAGGTGAGCAGGCAAAAGCTCCAGCTACACCTAGGAGCTTGAGCTGAGCTGCAGAGGGCCTGAAGGTCATGCCCTCGTATGGGAGCAGCTGGCAGAAGTGGAAGTGGCTTCATGACCTCCCTGACAAGCCAGGCATGGAGGATGGGCCACCAGTACTCAGAGCAGCCTGTGGTTCTGGACTCTGCTTAGAGTCATACATACCCCAGTGGGAGAGCCAGATTTTAAGGCTCTCGTAATTTGGAGAAGCTCAAAAACTGCTCTGACAGATGTTGGTGGTGGCTTCACCTCCCACAGCAGCACAGAGCAGCTGTGTGTACCACAAAGGCGTTCCTTGCGCCTCTCTGCCCTCTCACTACGCTGTCCTGCTGGAGCTGTGCCTTGGGGAAGATGCAGCTCAGAATCTGGCACATTAAACCATTCCCACATGAGTCAGTTCAAGCCAGCGCCACAGTAATTTCAGTAGTTTAGGATTTTTACATCATTCATCCACTGTTGGTTTGCTCATTCATTAGGCTGGATTCTGCCAGATACAGTTTCACAGTTTTGGTTGGAAGATGGTGCAACTTCCTAATTTTTTTTTGCCAGAACACACAGCCCTTTTGGTTTCTGTCAGTACACTCATTTTTTCTTTCATGTTGAATGACAGCTTGCAGCAGAAAGTAGAAAAATGCCTGGAAGATGGTATTCGCCTTCCCATGTTGGACACAAAACAGCTTCAGAGTGAGAATGAATGTCTCAGAGAAAAGAATGAGAAAGCCAGTAAGGTTAGCCTGCAAATTATCTTTTATCTTTTTGTGTCATCTTTAACCTTGAATCCTGTATTTGTTTGTTTGTTTGTTTGTTTTTTAAATTCAGAAATCAGTATCTCACTAAAGATAAAATAATAATACATCTCTAGCTAAAACAGTTTTCTCTTCAATACCTGTTTCTGTTTGAGGGAATTATTTTGCATTTGTTTCCAGTTGTGTGAGAGTTAGCTATTTCTTGTCATCTACATTTTCAAAGATTCTGTGTAAAATGTATGGCTATCTCCCATAAGTTGATTTTTTTTTTAAACAAGCTGAAGAGATTCAAGCCTTTTAAATTATTCAATTTTATATTCTAGGTCATAGACAATCAACAAAAACAGATAGCTGGACTGATTTTAGACATGCAGGTAAGGAACAATGTATATTCTGTTTTTTATTCTGTCCATTTTTAGCTCATAAAGATGACATGATTAAAATTAAATTTTCTTCTTTTACCTTCCAAAATAGGAGGCAAAGATAGAAATGCCAAGAATGTAATCTTATGGTCTGTAGTTGACCTGCATTCTCTTGCAGTCTTATAATGTATTCATTAGGGAAGTTTCTGTGGTTTAACACTTTGCAGCTATTTGTTATTAAGTAGAAAACTGTTGCTATATAGCATCCTTATCCAGCTGGCTTAGTAGATGTTGTATCAAAACTGCCTTTTGCAAGTCTTGAGAACTGCCTTTGTAAGTAACAGTGAAGCCTCCCCTCAAACTTTGGGGTTCAGATGCTAATCCGAGGTACAAAAAGTGGCATTGGTTAGGATATCCACTGCTGAGATCCTTAGCAAGGCAGGTGCCTTTCTAAACCATAGCCCTTCACATTGCAGAGCTGAAGCAGGTCCCTCTTCAGATGGTTTCCAACATGTCACTCACTTAGGTATCTTAATTTTCTTGGTGGATCTTGGGCACCCAGCTTAGAGCCAAGGGTCTTTCAAGACAGCAGAGGTTACTAGGAGTCAGTGGCAGCACCGTGGATCAGATTAACACATCAGGCTCTTGGTCCTTGAAAGGTACTTAGTGACCAGTGTTTGTTGTGGAGAAAAGGAAACATTATACAGGTTATAAGGAAGAAGGTGTGACTTGCTCTAGAGAAAAAAATGGACAAAAAAAATCTGTTTTCATTAAAATTTTAAGCCAAATTCAATAAATTCTGTGTTCTTCTTCCAGTTTGGCATTTGCCTCCACATTTCCTCTTTCCATGCCCTGCAGCAAAAATGAAGTATCAAGGTTTTCCCTTGAGGATAAAGAGGGTACTTCTGCTGTGGCTCAGTGTACTTTATGTTTGGAGAGCAACAAAATGGTAGTAAACAATCAGCTGAACGCCTGCTCCTTCTGAAGCAGAGCTTCTCTGTGGAGCTAGAGTCCAAATAGCAAAGATACAGAACTGCTCGTGTAACGCTGGGTAGGAGAACATGCTTTCTTACTTGCACTTTGCACGCTGGAGCCAGGTTTGCTGATTTATAGCTGTTAAAAGTAAATTGTCTTCCCCTATGAAATTGCTCCCTTTTTGAACTATGCAGATGAAAAAGCAGGCCTGGTGTCTGTTGACAACCATATTTTTGCTTAATTAAACCAGAGTGTATTAAATACATCTGTAGAGAAGCAGTAGGGGGGCATTTGAGTTGCGTGTATCTGTTAACTGAAAAGCAAACCCAATCATTTAGCCTCTCCCAGGTTTGAAGCAGACAAAATTTATCAAATGGATGTTTTCACAGAGCAGCCTGCTGTCTATTAAAATTATGACATGGCGAATAAAGCTCTTTCATGTCTTTCATAATTCAAGAATAATTCAAGAATAAAAGTCACAAACTGGACTCCATAACCATTCTCAGCTTCTCTGTCCCTCTCCATAGTTCAGGTTTTTTTTGTTCTGATAAACACAACTTGCCTACGTGTGTTTTCACCACCCTAAATCTTTTCATTTTTCCAAAATTTTCTGGTCTTTTTCTTGTTATGACCTTTGTCTTGAGATTTTAAAAACATTAGTGATTTTTGTGCACATTTGTACAGATGGCTTAGTCTGAAATGGCTTTAGGGAGCTGAGGCTGGGAAATGCTGAGTGGTTGTGGCAGACTGTGAACGGGAGAGTGTTCTGTTCTCCAGGACTTTCTCTTTCCCATTTTGAGGTATTCTGTATATGGTCAGAAAATAAGATTTGAAAGTGGTGTTAGCCCTCAAGTTGCATGTAGGACTACAGCAGTTTCATTATATCCTTGATCCTCCTTGCTGTCCTCATTTATTCCCTGGGAAACATTGAAAACTAGCTCATGAGAAATTGAAATCTGCTATCAGCAGGGAGACATCATTTATCTTCAGCTGAGATCTTACTTTACTCCCTGTCTTCTGCCTCATTGTAAGGCTGTGCTTGAGAACGTCTTTCAGTTCACTGGTATTAACTTGCAATCCAAAACCAAGGAAATTCTGCTTCAGATAAGTGTATCGAGCAGTACTAGTTTCTGTTTGCTCATAATCATGACGGAGTGATTTTGATCTTCCTCGTGTGGTTTGGCTTGGTTGATTTGTTCTCCTGAGCATGAGGGCTTAAAATTATGGTTGGTCATGACAAGATGTCATGCTGAATATAAAGCACATCTTCCAAAAGGCAAAAATTACTGATGAGAGTGGCTTTTTTTAAAAAAAAAAACAACAACAGCAAAAAGTTGGATGATTAATTTAGATATTGCAAAAATAGCATTTTTTTTGTACAAAACAGATAGAAATCTGCTTGTATGGTGCGTGTGTTACTCCAAGTACATCTGCCAATCCTGTCAGTCATAATAACCCAACCTGTGCCAGGGCTGGGAGTAATGCCACCCAATGGTAACTTTGGAAAGCCAAAGGGAAAAGTCAGGATGAGCTACAGAGTCGTGCAAGGTTAGTGACAGGTGAAGCTCTGGGGAAGGTCTTATTTCTGAGCACCCCTTCCCCACCATGTACCCACCCTAAGGAAGGCTGCGTGGTCGAACCTTTAATGTGTGTCGTTGACACAGATGTGAAACGTGTAAGTGGCACTACTAGAGCATGTATCCTAGTTGGCTCAGGGTGTTCCTGAACTTGCTCATGAATAGAAATGCATCAGAGACTATCAGATATCAAGACAGAGCTCGATGGTCCTTCAGTCTGACCGAACGTGGCTGTTTTTTTCAGTAGATGGTGTTTAAAGCAGATGAAAGAGGACTGTTCAAACCCACTGCAGGTTACGCTCATCTTCAAGCACAGCAAAGGAAATACATCAAGCAGAGCTATTTCCTGCTCTCTCCCGGCCCGGAGTGTTTCCTTCGACGTGGAGCAGGGCCTTTTTTCTTCTTCCCCTTCCTCTGCAGCATGAAGCTGCGCTTTCTAGCAGAGCTTATCTTTAGGACGCACACCATTTCAGCACTTCCGTGCTAGGGGCATGGTGTGGGTGAACGGAGGCACATCAAATGTGTGAAAATGCTTTAAAAACAAGTAGTCATTTCTGGGTTTCTGCCTAATGAGTCTTATTACTTAGATGAAAATAAAGGTGTTTTTTTTTTTTTAGTCCACATTAAATGTGTAAATTTTAGCACCATTGTTTTGCATTTTTGAAAAAGGTGAGACAAAGTGCTGGCTTTTCCTCAGTGCTTGTGCAACATTGAGCTGAATGTGCTAGGAAACCTCATTGGGGCTGCATACCACTCCCTGCTGGCCCTGCCTTGCTCCTCACTGCTGCATGCCTCCTTGTCAGCAGCGTCCTTACAGCTGGCAGGTCAAGTTAAATGGCTTCTCCTCCACTCTGTGGTATAGGGCAGGTCCACATATAGAGATGGTCTCCTATGCGTTACAATCTATGGGATCAGGTCCATGAAATTTCCATTCTGCATACCATTTAGGAGTAGTTCGTGGAAGGGTAAGTTTGGTTTTCTTCCCAAAGCTTAATCGCCTTACTGAGACCCCAAAACCAACACAGTTAGATACAAGTTGCTGTGTTATTTCAGGTGGGGAGCTTGATTTCTTTTCTATCTTTGAATAAAGTTACAGAGTCATAGCGCAGCAATTTGAACTTATCTCTTACTGAAGAGTGACTTTGATCTTCCTGTAGTATTTCATTTAAGGCACCACGTAGAATTCCGTTTAAGAGAGTTCCCTGCCTTGGAAGATGAATCTTTAGAATTTTAACTACAGAAATTCAAGAGAAAACATTCTTCTCAGGCAGTGTCATTCTGTAAGTTGAGATCCATTGGTTCATGAAACGTTCCTTCTCCTCCTCCCATCACGGTCTCTGGTTCCACTCTGTGGAAGGTTACAATCAAAATGGTGCCAAAGCATGCACTGTTGTCACTAGTGCTCCAGCTGTACTTTGAGCATGATGGGATTGGATTTACATCTTATAATTGAAATCGGCCAACGGGTTTTACATATTAATGTGACGAGCTAGGGATGGGGAAGACACTGTGCTCTGTGGTAGCACAGCATCAGATATGTAAGTAATACCATCAACGACAAAAGAGGATTTCTCCTTGTGACAGCTGAAAAGATCTCTTTGTTCCAAAGCATCAGGAGTTTATGTAATTAGTATGCATTGCTATTAGTGTTCACATAAGCTGGTTGGAATATTCCCTTTTCTGAATTTTGCCAGATGACTTTGAAAGACACGCCTCCAGGTCTGAAAGCCAGACAGTGGAGTGAATGTGTGTGCTTTTGACATCTAAGATAACTGTGGTCATGCTGAATTCATCAGAAAAAAAAAAAAATCTGCTTTAGAAATATCTCCTGATCATCAGTTTCAGCTCTGTAGGTGAAAACTGGGGAACTGACAGCAGCTGATTCCTTGTGCAGGGGTTGTTGGCTTACTGCTGCTTGTGACTCATCTGGAAATCAAACCTGGAAAGTTCCAGTTCATAAATATAGCAGCATCCTAGAGACTTTTTGCTGATACTATTGTATCCATTAAAAATGACCCTGTAAACTACAAAAAAGTTGCTTTTTTTTTTTTTTTTTTTTTTTTGCCTGCAGTAGTTGTTACTTCAGCACCTAAAATTGTAGTGTGCTTTTCTGATTTATCCTGTGCATGACTGGTTTTAAAGAGGTTGGCACTCTGTATCAGCTATCAAAGCCTTTTTTCTCAGCTATATAGCAGATTCGAGAAGTAAATTCAGTGTTCTGAAAGGTTGTGGCAACTCCTGCCATGGTTTCCCTGGAAAATAGAGGCCAAAAAAAGTCTTCAAGTAACTTGGCAAGTACACGAGTAAGTTCAGTTGTCATTAATCTGCTGCTTATCTCAAGTGAAATAATTTGGATACAAAAAACAAGATGACATGGTTATTTTAGACTTCATGGATCCCATGTTGGAGTGATATTTTGCATGCGTACAGTCTTCTTGTTTATAAACACATACTGCTTATCTAAAGGCTTTCACTGGTATTTGGAACAACTAAACTCCTGAGAGCTCTTGGGGTCCAGTTGAACATCATGAGGTGGAACTTGGTAGAAAATAAAAAAAAAACACAAAGGTGTAATCCAAAAGCAATGAGTAACAAACGTACAGAATTATTGAGGACACGCTTTTTTGTCGGTGCTAACCTGCAGTATGAAAATGTAAAATCATTATTTGTGCTTTCATTCAATTTAGTCTATGCAAGAGAAGCTTTCGCAAGAAAAGCGCACAGTTCAGAAGATGGCAAATGAGCTTGAAGAAAAAGAAAGGAATATAGAGCAGTTGAATAAAACTTTCTCTGAAGTAAGTAAAAACTCTAAAAACCCAATCCATCACTACACCCACTAAGAACAAACTTAAAAAACCATTATGATACCATGTGGTAGGGCTTTAGGAGCTTAATACGTACTTCACTGTGTTTGATGCTGTGCTGAAATATGATAGATGCCATCCCTACCTCAAGAAGTGAAAGTTTTACGTGTGAAGGCCACTGAGCAATGGTAACATGGAAGAGAGAGCTGTGTAGAAGCTGTCTATCTACCATTCTTTGGAGGGGTACAAAACTATTTTTCTGTGTATGGAACTGGTTTTAGTTAATATTGTTTGTGGTTTGAAACAGGAAACTTCCTGCTACACTGCATGCTGCAGACTAATTTGCCCCTTATTTTCCTTTTAACTTTCCACAAAGAACCAAAGACTGATGGAAGAGAACGCCTCTCTGAAGGAGCAGATCCGGCAGGTGGAGCAGTCCCGGCAGCCAGTATCTGAGAAGATGCCTGTAGCAGACCAGCTGTTCAAGGAGATGTCCCATTGCTTGTTTGACTTGAAAGCTCTGTGCAGTATTCTCACCCACAGAGCTCAGGGCAAGGAGCCTAACCTTTCCTTACTGCTAGGAATCAGATGTAAGTGATCTCGTTCCAGTGCTTATTCATGGTTTGGACATAGAAGAGTATCAATCTTTGGGGGGAGGCGGTGGGTGTTTGTGTGTGTAAGTCTGAGTGCCTGGCAGCTCTGTCGTCTGAAATGCTAGTTGCACGTCCTGTCTTCTCTACCTCCTAAGCTGTTATCCAGGAGGTGGAAACCACATCCTAAAGCCAGTCAGGCAAACCTGCAGTGTAGTGAGTTTGTGCTGTTTTCCCTCTTAACAAGATCTTTTTTTTTTTTTTTTACTTGCATATATCATATACAATTGCTTTCTGAGTGTTATTTAGAATTAGATAGACCAGTTGCTGAACTGGACCTTCACCAAGGTAGAGATGTAGAAGTACAGCATCCTGTACATGCCACATAGCTTCATCTGCACTGGAAATCTCTGAAATTCTGGGCAGGGCAGCATATACCAAGTCTCCAGGTCCATGAGACTGCCATCAGCCAGCAGGGTGAATAGTGCAACATATCTGTACTACCACCTTGTAGTCTTACCTGGCCTCATTTCCCAAGCCCTCCTGCCCCTCTTCTCTGAGTGTCTAGGAACTTCCAAATGGTTGTTCTGTCCATTTTTTGTTTGTTTGTTTGGTTTTTTTTTTGCTGTTGTTGAGAGCCATTAGACTTTACCAAGCCTGGATCTTGGTGCAATCAGAAAAGCATGTCTTTCAGCGAAGCAGGGGTGGGCTCTCAACTGTCTTCAAGTTCACACCGTACCTCGTTTTGTTGCCTTGCATCATAGTGAAGCGTGATTTGAGTTAATTAAAGTGACCTCCCCTTTATTTTGAGAGGGGCTGATCGGTTTAAGTATGCAGAGCACAGCTGTTAGAGCTTTAACCTTGGCTTTTGCTTTTTGTAGCACTGAGCTGTTCAGCTGAAGAGAACGAAAATTACCACAGCACAGAGACTCTTTCGAAGAAGCTGTCGGACGTTTGTCAGTTACGAAAGGATATCGATGAGTTAAGAACTATAATGTCAGACCGTTATGCTCAGGACATGGGGGACAATTGTATTACTCAATGACAACATTTCATCTGGTAGCAAATGACTTATTAAATGCTGCTGTGTCACAGGTCTTTGCATTTCTATTCAGGAGCCATATTGGAAGATTGCAAATAGCGCTGCACACGCATCTCTGTGAGGATCGTGCGTATTTAATCTCGGGAGTCGGGTGAGATGGGGAGAGTCACGGTTGAAATAGAGTGGTACAAACTACAAGAAATCTTTTCTCCAAACTACTGAATGTAGGAACAAGCTGTGAAGAATGTTTCGGTTGGACTCTGTTTCTTCCATTAGGACTCGTTTTATCGCTTCAACTAGTTTCTGGAATCAGAGCATCAGAACAGCCGTGCTGCTGCTACTCTCAGTCCTTCCCTCCTTCAAGGGTCTGAATGGTATTACATGTACTCTGAAATCAGCGCACAGGGTCAAGGGAGACCTGTAGCTGTATGTGGTGAAGACGGGGGTTCTGCAACTTCATTTCACTGTAGGAATTGTAATCAGAGCTGTCTTAGAATGCTACAAGCATTAACCGCTCTTCAAGTTGCCTAAAGAATTTGATACAGGAAATACATTGGTTTTAGTAATGTATGTCTGCCTTGTTTTCCAAACAGTGGAAGAAAATCAAGTTTCAACTCCTCTATGCACCTGAAGTCCATAAAATTTACCACTATCAAATTGTTTTAAGCACTATCACGTTACCTTGAGAAGTTCCAATAGCATGGAGTCTGTAACAAACCCAAGAAGCTGGGAGGCAGGAAACTGTAGTATATAGTACGTGGCTGTCTGAAAAAAAGAATAGACTGTATTGTAGTGTTCATACCACACTTACCTTTTCTTTCTGCCATCTCCATTTCAAAATGTGGCTGGTCTGTATCCGTGTCCCTAAAGACCTCCGACAAGGTTGTAAACAACTTCAACCATTTTCTGCTGCAGCTACAAAGTGAGTGTTTGGCACTTGTCAAAGTCAGGGCTCAGAACAGAATATTTCCCTTTACCAGTATTAAATCCTGTGTTATCTGAGGGCTGCAAAATTTTCCACGTCGTTTGGTAATTCTTGATTTCTCCCTTTCCGTAGGAAGAGATTACACTTCAAAAAGAAAAAAAAAAAAAAAAAAGATCATGTTCCATAGTTTATTCAGTGAGTGTCACTTGGCAGTGCTATTTCACTGCTGTGGGACAGATGAAATACTAACGCGTCCAATTTCCTGGAACATTGCTGAAAGGTAGCTGAACAGTAGTGCATGATGTAAAATACTATTTAACTGAAGGAAACAAGAACTCGTAAGGAGCAAAACCACTCTCAAATCCCATTATTTAAAAAATAGATGAGCATCAGTCATAGTTGTGATATTAAAAGAAAGTTTCAAGTGACTACGGCACAGGTCACAGTGTGCTGACCTGTAGTGTAGATAACAGCAGAAATCGCTTAGAAAACATAGCGGTTAGAGCAAAGCAAATCCTAAGGTAACATTTTTATAGCAAAAGGGTCAATATCTTCAGTTTTCTGATGATATCTATGTTAATAGAAAAAGATGGTTATAGCAACATAGCCTGCAGTTAACTAATTTTAACTTGGTGATATTTTGCTTTTTGTTCATTGTTACAGCGTTAATGTTTTTATAATTTAGTGATTTCCTTTTTATTTTTTTAAACTATACGGACTTATTTATTTGATGTTTTTTCTCTATCATGAACCTACACGTGAACTAATCTGTGAAAAATGGCGTTACAATTCGTATTATTGCTATGTGGCATTTTCAGATAGATTGCTCTGACTGGTCCAGCTCCTGTCAGTACTGAAACATTGTCTAGGTGAAATCTCCAGTGAAATTGCGTAGTGTCTTTTACTTTCAGGTAAGAAAAAAGAAAGGAGGCAATTTTATTTTATGTTTCTATACGCTGCTCTTTCTATAGTTTTGAAGGTGTACTTTTATACTAGTGCAAAACTGAAAACAAGGAGCTTTGCACAAATTGGCTTGCTCAGTTACCCGTGCCTCTGACAGTATGGGCTTCTGTGACAAGGGCCTTGGCTTAGTTCCCTTCACATAGTTTATTGGTTTGGGCCCTGCAGTGAAGGAACAGTCCCCGGTCTATGGCTACTCTCTGGTATCATAAACTCAACAACAGGATTTCAGTTAATAAACCAGAAGTATCAGGGAGAGACTAAATACCTAAGTAGCACGTTATTATTTCTTTAGATGGAAATGTACCTGCAAAAATTACCATGCAACACATTTTTCTCAATTTTGTGGAAATAAGAAGCAAGTTTAGTAGGGTAATTAGAAACAGGAGGTTTTTTGAGTCACTGTGTCCTGTTAAGCTGGTCACTTGACTGGTGTGGCTCCACTGTCCCAGCTGTTACGTAGTGATACTGTGCAGCAGATTTGAGATCAGTAAGTTCGTATTTTCAAAGCACTTGAGGAGCTTTTCTGCTCTGTAAGTATTAGTTGAAAGTCCCTCAGGAAGGAGGTTCCATTTTATTTGTAATACCTGGATTGCAATGCTGTAATCTTGCATTTTAATATGTTTTTAGGGAAACCTGTAATATTTATGTTAACTTTAAAGCACTTGATATAAAACAAACAAACAACAACATCACAACTGAGTTTTACCTGTCTCAGTCAGATTCAAGTAGGGAGGTAAATGATGGATGTTTGAGCCAAAGATACAGGCTACCGACTGAATATCTAGAGTGATACAGTATTTTGCTTTGATTTCTTAAAATTTGGCCTGTTGTAGGAGTAGCAATTACTATATATGCATCAGTTTACAGATGCCTCTAAATGGAATAAGCTTTGTCTACGATATGCATGACAGTTTAATTGGTTAAAATGTAGTGTGTGTGGTCTCATTCAGCATATTTAATACGCAGTTGATTAACGAATGTTAACGTTGGAATCGCTTAGATTTAGTCATGACAACTTTTGGCTGTAGCTGGTAGACAATCTCAAGGGCTGAAAACCAACTGCTAATGAATGAATACTGTACCGGTCTGTCTGCTAGCAAATTTGTACAGTGGCTTTTTTGTATAGTTTCAGATGGAATTTATACAGTCCTTTTAGAAGATATTTACAGTAACTACTGTATTCAAGAATGTATTTTGAAAAAGACAGAAAAGTCTTGGGACAAGCGATAGATGATGCTATGTATTTACTATATAGAAGTAATGCAGCTCGATTGTGTATACGTGATTTAGGTTCCTAGCCTCCGCTGTGTAGCTTTATAGTGCGATAGTTCTGTGAAGTTGCTGAGATTGCTGTCACCACCCACTCAGACTTCAACATTTGAGACTGCCAGTGGCTCTGAAATAATGGCAAGAGCTGAAATTTTGTCCTTTTTGCTTCAAAAGGTTTCTTTCCTTCCTTTGCCCTCACTACCTGCCTGTTGTTGCAGATACTTTTCTTGCAGGGTAAGAGCACGAGGAAGGAAGGAAAGAAAGAAAGAAAAACCCTTCCTCCATGACCCGTTGCCCTAGCACTGGTAGCAGTGGCACGCTGCAGTCTGTCACCGTGGGCTGAGTTTTTGTCCCTGTTGCTGCTGGTTATGTAGGTGGGATTGCAGGTGGAATTGGGCTCTTCCCGCTGGTGTAATGAGTCCTGTCAGGAGTGGGGAAAGATCTTCAGAATTAATCTGCATTCATAGGCTGCAAACAAGTCAGTGGTTAGTACCGAAAGGGATGATTTTATTCCAGTAGCTTGTTAGCAATATTAATTCCACAGCTGCATACCTTTGTGCCTTTTTTGCCTGATGTGTGTATTCCCTTTGAACTTCAGATAACTCGTTAGAATGCTGATGACTGCACCTTGTTTTCCTCTTACCTGCCTATATTTTGTTTCTAGACTTCTTTAGTAAGAACTCTTGCATAATATCTAGAAGCATAAGTACTCGAAATAGGTACTAGGTGTACACTTTGAATGTTAGGCTGGTTGTAGTATGCAGCTTTCTTGAAGTGTGAGCAGGAAACTCAAACCCTAATGTGTTTATTTTGTATATATTAATTACAGTCTATCATTAGTTCAGTGGGGAGGAGTGTCTGGAGCTATCTTTTAAAAGCACAGCTGACATATGTACTGGATCAGTCTCTGCAGACTGGTAGTCTTGTAAATTGGGTTCAATTTTTGAACCGCTCAGAATACCTCATATGTAAATAGAGTTGTCATGACTTAATCCAAATGTGTTCATTGTAAAAAGTAAAGGAGCCACTGGCTGGCTCAGCTTTAGGCTTGTTGTTCTTGCCTCTTTTTGTAATTTTTTTTTAAAGTAGGGTTTACAGCTAGAATTTTGAATGCCAAAGTTCTATTTATTAAATAATAATAAAAGTTTTCATTGTTAATGACTGGTATTTTTCCACTGGAATTTGTTTGTTGATGTTTGGGATTTGTATCCACAGAGCAAAAATAAATTTTGTTACAAAATTGACTTCTTCATTGCTGTCGTTTGTCTGATACGTGGCATAAAGCGGAAGGGACCAAAGCTGGACTGATGGCTGGAGGCAAGGAATGAATCATCCAAGATCTTCCCAACACCCAACCAGCGTTCCTCCGGTGATCTGTTTGTCTGCCTCATTATCAGATGACCAGGCTCTCGTCCTGCCATTAGTTCTTATTTTAAAACCAGGGCATTGGCAGCAAAAATTCTACTTCAGTGTGTAATGAAAGGATTTTAGAGCAGAGTTGCTTGTAAAGTCTCTGCTGCTTTTCTAGAAATTGCTGCTGCTGTTCCTTGTCAGATGCTAACTGGAGAGGTTATAGGTTGGACTTTTTAAAAAGACTAAATTGGCACAAAATGGTAGGAAGAGGTGTTACGATAATTGGTTTGAGCTGCTGAAAGATTCATCAACTTTGGAACAAGTGGTTGTCCCAGAGCTGATCATAAAGGGCAAAAATTTATATGTATATTATTATATTATATTATATTATTATATTATGTATATTTATATGTATATTTATACATACATGTATATATATATATATATATATATTATATATATATATACATATGTGTATATATATGCATGTATATATAATCGTGAAGCAACAGTGTGTCTGGTACCAAGGGGGAAACCAGGGATCAAAAAGGGCAAGTGTTTTTAATTTCTGTTTTTCAATTAGCATGAATGACTGACTGGTCGGACTGAAAAGCAGTTAAGGCAGACAGAAATCCTGCCTGCCTGAAGCACCACGGGTCACCGTAGCCCAACATAACCAGGCGATGTCAACTCCCCCTCAATGTCAAGTTAGTACAGTTTGAGGAAAGTGAAAAGTTGCAATTTTAGAAAATCTTGAGAAGATTCTTTCCAAGTGTTGAGGAAAGTGTGGTTACCCAAAAACGGCTTCTTTTCAGGCTGTTCCCAGGGAGAAATCTAAGAGCCCATTAGGAGCACCGATTGCTGGATGATCTCTGTGCCTTGACTCGTCTTCTCTCATCCCCCAGTGCACTGCACTCTGCAGAGCACGAGAGCTGAGGATCTCTGCTCTTCTCTTCAAAGGTGCTGGGAAATTCATTTTAATTAGCTAATGCATTATACATGGTACAGCTCACTTGCTTTTCTCAGACCTTGTGACTGAATGTTGAATGATGTGCTTCTCATTCAATTAAACCCCCTCTGCCCTGTATAAATGTATGTAAAGGGCTGCACAGGTGCCAACTTTCCGTGAGATTTCTGAGGGTGACCTTTTGTGAACTGTTCAAAGTCAGGTTTAGGTTTCAAAGTATCATGATTAAAGCACTGCTAACAATAGTAGTGGTAGAAAATGTTCTGTTGCCTTTACGCCGCAAACAAAATACAAGTCCAAATGTGGTTAGAAATAAAACTTCAGACAATAACGCTGCACATAACGCTGCAGCCTCTTGAATGAGGACACCTTGCAGCAGCTAAATCTGCAGTAGATCACCTGCTGGATGGAAATTAAACAATTCTGCGGGACTTGCTAACAACCCTGGGTCATTTGTTTTGTAAATGAATGGGTTCGGTGTACTTGGAGAACTTCCAAGTGGTGAGGGAAAGCGTATACAATGAACTATGATTCTTAATTATGTTATAGTATATGCATATTTCTCTCCCTCTCCATGAGTTACTCCCCCTTTGGGGGACGCTGCTGCTGTTTCTGTCTTTTCTTGATGTTTCAGGTCCTGATTTCATGGAGGTGAAGCCACACTTCAAGCCGTGGAGTTACAGCCTACTCAGCTTGTAGGGAACCCGATAGGTTCAGCTAATGCTTCTCGGCTCTTTCATGAACAGCTTGGCAGCTACACCGAAGAATGCAGCCCGTGTGTATTAATAGAGCAGAAAACTGATTTACTGGTCTGTGTACCTGTGAAAGCATTTGCCTAGAAGAAGGAGAAAAGAAACCTTTGTCAAGCTCTGGTCCAGAGTGAATTGTAATGCGAAAGTTTCTGGTAAGAGGGTTTTCTGACTGAAGTTTCCCCTCAAGGGGGAACCGTGTAGAATTTAATATCACAAAAGCTCGTCTCCCTTGCATTACCAGCTGAGAACACAGCAGCACCTGGGAGCCAGAAGATGTCCAAAACCCCTGGCTGCTCCTGTTGCACTGAGCTTAGTGGTACCCCTGGGTACTGGGATGGGAAGCTGGTGCAGCCCCGCTGCTGTCAGCCGCTGTGACAGAGGGGACCCTGCCCTGCTGCTGGGCCACCTCCTGTCACCCCAAAAAGTCCTTTCTGGTGAGGTCTGGCTTACTGAAGATTGTGGTTGCCTGGGACGTGAGTGCTGCAGCAAATTGCTTCAGTCAGGGAGCCTAAACCTAAACCACGTAGGGTAACATGCAGCAAGGCAGTGTAAGAAGCCAGATGAGCCTTCTAGCTGTCCCCTGGACTGCCATACTGAGGCAGGAGAGAAAAATAGTTCAAAATATTTTGGAAAGTGAAGAAGCAAAGGTAAGGAAAACAGGACCCAGACCCCAGCTTCCTCCTGCCACTGCCACTTCCTCAAATGAGACGAGATGTCTTTATATTTATAAATTGTAATGATTTACTATTAGCAAAAACAAACAACTTTGATCACCACATTCGAGCAGGTTAAAACATTTTTTCCCCAGTCTACAGTATTGATTGTCTGACAACAAATTCATTGCTGTTCTTCCTTTATGATGCCTGTGTTGTGGAGAAGGCACATTGCAGAAACCAATTTGGCTGGGATCTTGAAGCTAATGCGATAATTTGCGCAATGACTCATTGTGCTCTCCATAATCGTACCCACCTTCATTCATTGTCTGCACTATTTTACAGGACTCTGCAGTCACTTGCAGACATGTTTGAATTTGCTGTTGTGTTTCTGACCTCGGCGATCGGGCGCTGCCTGCCTGGGTTTGGGGCTGGGGGAGCACAATGCTGTGGGGAGAGCAGGAAGGTCGCAGCTCAGAGCGAGCTCGCTCAGGCTCGCAGCTCCCCTGTAGGATGCGGGGCCGCACGAGGCAGTGCTGGGAGGTGCTGAGTGATGGTGCCGTCAGCCCAAGAGCTTTATTGCAGGAGCCCCCAACAATCAGGTCATCAGGTACGCTGCCTCCTCCTGCCTTAGTGCCTGTGAGATGGCGAAGATAAGTAATAGGATATTTTGAGTTTAAGTTACGGCCCCAGCATTTTAATTAAAAGCCGATTATAATCAATCTGTTTCTACCACCCTTTCCCCCCACTTGCAGTCATAAAAATTAATTACCGCCGTAACGAGGCAGTGAGTGAGTATGCCCTGTTCCTGGCCCCTGACAGCTTCAGAGCCCAGGTGGCTCTGGGCACGGATTCTGCCACCCCAGCAAAGCGATGGCCTGCTCAGACCCCACTATCAGAAACGTCCACTTGTGTCTTGAAGGAAAAGGAGCTGGATACGCTCTGATTTTCCCCGATGTAAAAAGCAAGCTGTTTGCTCGAACTGCTGCCATTTCCAGAAGTGTCCCAACCCTTCCCCAAAGCACTGCAGCAGCAGCTCCGAAGGTCAGCACGCAAACTGCCCCAAATGGCTGCAGGAACACCTCTGGCATCCCACACCGCTTCAAACTGTGGGCAGCCTGACTTCAAAATTTATTGAGAACGTAAGAATAAATACAAAACTGATCCTTTTTTAAAAAATTAAAAACCCAAGTCATTGGCTAAACATTGCCTTGACCTTCAGAGGGCTCATCGCTGATCCCAGCCTGCATAAACAGGAGGAGATTTGGCCCTGAAAATTCCTCACTTGGGAATTAAACTTTTTCCAGCAACTCTGTACTCTGAAGCAGAAATGCTTCCTCTGCCAAAGAGAAATCAGCAGTTTTGACAGAGGGCTTTTCTTAATTGTGAGGGAAAAAAAAAAAAAAAAAAAAAAAAAAAAAAAAAAGGATACTGTTGTTATTTCATGCTGGAAAGGCATAAAATCATCAAATCATTAAGGTTGGAAAAGCCCTCCAAGATCATCTGGTGCAACCACCCGCCTACCACCAATATCACCACTAAGCCATGTCCCTAAGCACCACGTCCAACCTTCCCTTGAACACCCCCAGGGACGGTGATGCCACCACCTCCATGGGCAATGGGCACCTCCATTTTCTGTTTTAGGATGTTTAAAGCTGGCCTTAAGCTTCAAGATGTGCTTAGGATCTAATGCTAATGACACTGAGAGGTGTAAATACCCAGCGATTAGACACTTTCTCCCTCCTTTTCATGCTGCAGAAGGAAGGCCACCAAACTCCCTGCTCGCCCCATGAGCACGCTGCTCCTGCCCCCTCTTTGTTCACCGAAGAGGACCGAGTTCCAGGGAAAGCATCCTGCCCACAACCCTCATAGCACAAACCCTTCCTATAAGCATCCAAGCTGCATTTGCAAGTTGCCACGTCTGAAGCAGGACTTCAGGCATTGCTGCACTCCGTGTGGAGGTACCTTCATGGCTGAGGCCACTTGCTGGATACTGAGAGGGTCAAAGCTGTCTGGGGTTGGGACAGCTCAGCTTCTTCGAGCATAGAAATTTTTGTCCACAGTTTTCTGAAGCCCAAGCAGTTTTGTTTGTACAACATAGAATTGGTAATAAAACCACCTGCAATTTCCACAGGTGAAGCAAACTGGGATCATTTGTAACATCCATTGCAAGTGGTGACCTTACAAAGCAAAAGAATAAGCTAAAGACTTTGATCACGTAAAGTAAGAACATCTTGTACAGGAGGGGAAGCCAGGTCTTTTTCTCCAGATAAGCGAAGAAGCGCGCTGCTTGGCTTACAGACAGATTAAGTGGTAATTGCAACAGAACCTGTAATTAATCAGTTTGTCTATGAGGCTGTTAAGGGAGACAGAGCTGAGAGCCTTGCTGAAGTCAAGATAAGATCATTCATTGCTCTCCCCTTGTTTACCGAGCAAATCATTTTGTTGTAGAAGTCTGGCAGGTTGGTTAAACATGATTTCCCCTTCATAAATCCACATTGACTACTCCCAATCACCTTGTCTGTAGTATGTGTGGAAACTGTTTCTAGCATAATGTGCTCCAACACCTTCCCAGCGATCAAGGTGAGACTGGCCAGCCTGTGGTCACCTGCATCTCTCTGTCTTGCCCTTCTTGAAGATGTGAATGACGTTTGCTTTCCTCCAGCTCTCAGGACCCTGTGCTGTGACCGTCCAAAGGCAACCACGAGTGTCCTCACAGTGCTTTCTGCCAGCTCGCTCAGTGCTTGTGGGTGTATCCCATCATGGCCCGTGGATTTGTGCGTGTCCAGCTTGTTTTAATGTCTCACCTGAGCCTCCTCCACTGAGGGTAAGTCCTTATTGCTCCATTTGACAGTGAACAGATCCCAGACTTTGAAAGTGAACTACTCTCAGCCAGCTACAGCTGCATTTAGTGCTGCTGCTAATTTGTTTGTATGCACCTTCCATTTGCTCACAGTTAAGTCTTTCCCCAAGCTCTGAGGACAGTACACATCACACCAATATTTTTTCTCACTTATTTAAATAAGTTAAACTTTCAAGGCATGTTGCAGGTGGTAATGCTAGCTTGATTTTTTCCCTGTCGCTGTTTTTCTTCCAACAACTTGACCCTAAATATCAAAATAAAGCCCTCTCAGAGGGCTTCGTGTTTCTGTGCTGAAATGTGAGCACAGGACCAAAGCCGTCCCATAGGTTTGCAGGAGACACCGCGCTGTGGGGCCATTCCTGAAACAACCTGCAGCAACTCTAGAGGCTTACTTTCCTCTGGGGAACACTTTATTTCCTTTGAGAGCTGAGCACATGTGCTTAGCATACGCAGGGCACCTTAATGAGCAAAACAACCCCCTGGTGTAGCCTTCCATTGCTAAGCACGGAGCCAGCCATGCTCACACTGAGAGCTGGCGGTGCTGGGTGCGCTGGCAGATCCGAGCCTGCCCCGTTGAATATACATGAAGGAGGTAAATGCTGCTCCTCTTCGCCAGCCTGTGGTGGAGCGATTAAGCAGTAAATCAAGCGCTCGCTGCCTCGCCATCTCACAACTTGGAGCATTTGTAGGGTCTTGATAAAGAGCTGCATTGCAGAGCTCATCACGCAGGCTTCTTCAACTCAGAGGGGGCGAGTTCTTCGTATCTGTATCTCTCCCCATCATCCCACCTCGGCTGAGCAGCAGCGCAGCCCTGCTCTCTGAGGCTTGAAGCACAGCGCTCGTGCAGTGACAAAGCCAGCACTCGAAATGAAAAGGTGTTGAGGCAGGAGTCCCTCACACTGTGTGATGAGGAAGGGGAAGACTGGACAGGTACCAAAACAGAGCCTGGGGAGCTGGCGGCGTCCCTGTGGTCACTATGGCAGAGCAGGGAAGGGGAGAGGCGTTCACCAAGTGGTGGGAGGGCTGTGCCAAAGCTTCTCTCTGCCTTGGGTGTCTACGGACAAATTCCTTGTGGGGCAATTCATTCTCAAACAAGGGAAGCACAGGTAGGAGAAGGCCTCTGAGAGGCAGTCTGGAGCAGCAGCAGTGGCGTTTTCTGTGTCTTAGGCTTAGGGCTTTGCACAGGCGTTCAGAGAGGATCTTTAAAAATATCACAGCACCATAGTACTAGTATTTGTTTGCACATTAATACAAAGACACACCATGTTTTCTGCTTAATTAAAGAAAAAAAAAAACTACTATATAAACTGACTTTTTAATAAAAAGAAATTAATTATCCCTTCACTTACACATCCTAAATCTGACTCCTAAATGCTTTGACTTCTTTGACTGTACGGTCCGAAGAATGCGTTTCTACCTGATAGGAGCAAACCAAGAAGAGCTTGACCTTGCATCTGTGGCATGCCTGAAACATATTTCAGAAGCACCACATCCTGGAAAAGAAGAATATTTGAATAGGGCACAAGCTGCTCAAATGCAGTGCTGCCTGCTGTGTTTCAGATGTGCTGGACAGCTTTGGGCAATCGCTTCATCTCGGTGCCTTGGTGTGTGCATGTGTCAAGTGGAGATTGCACAGCCTCCTTTGGAAAGCATTTTGACACATCTGGATGACAAATTCCATGAGAACTGAACAGCATCGCCTCTAATCAGCATTTGCATGTAAGAAAATTGAAAATGCATGAAATTTGATGCTAAAAAAATACAGTGGTTTTTAAGATCTACCCACAAAACTGGGGTATTACGTCTCCAGTCTTAAATTGCCCACCACCCTGTGGCAGTCAGCAGCATGTGAAAACTGCATCCTGCTTCCAGGATCAGGATGAGTGGAGCTGCACAAAGCTAAATCAGTTCCTCATACAATAAGAGTGAAAAAAACTTCAACTAGTTTCCTAACTGGACACAAAGGAGCCAGGTTCAGCCAAACAGTTGTCATTTTGTGTACACACAGCACATTTCCCCTGGATCCATAAGGACCTTGCGTTTGCACGTTGTGGTGGAAAATTGTTGCCTCACATCCTTGCAGAGGAATGACCAAGGCAGTGGAAAAAGCTAGAGCATAGCTCAGGCATCTGGCTTTTTGGGGAAATGGTTCCTTGGGAACCAAGCACCATGGAAGAGCTGTGTGGCTGCCTGGATTGCAGATTTACCTCTTACCTGGCAGCTCCTGCTCCCTTTCCTTCCACCCACCCCAGCCTGGCACAGGTCAGTCTGCCCCATCCACCCCCACCAAGCCTCCTCCAGGGCACGAGGCCACACACCAGATCCTCAGAGCAGCAGCTCCATGCGCCCCTTCCCATCCAGTACCCAGCATTTCCTCCCCGTCCTGCCAGGAGCCCCCGGGTGCCACTCGCTGCTCCAATGGGACACGAGTGGTGGCCACCACCACGGCACAGCAGCTGCTGTTGTGTGCCAGAGCTACTCCTCGATGCATTTCTCCTCGCTGAAAGGACCCTGCACAGGTATTCAACAGCCCATTGGTGCTTGGTGCTGAGTGTGCACAGTGTTAAATGGAAGAAGAGCTAGAAAATGTTATGAGAAACTTCCAAAGCTCGGGCACAGCTGTCTGATCCTTTGACAAACAGCAGACAGATTACACTCTCTCATTTCCTACAGGGAAAATGAACATCAGGAGTACAGAAATGAAGTAGTTTCACAAGAAGGAGTCCTGGCCAAGCAAACAGATTTGCGGCAATGATTAGGACGATATGCACAGAATGAAACGTACAGGATTAGTTTAAGTGGATGGATGCTGGGATTGCAGTGCTTGCAGGTGATGTTTTTAGTGTTGTAATTTCCTTTAGATTAAAAGACAAACAGCCATTGAAGCTGACCCCCTTGCTTCACACAAGTGCCAGCAGCTCCATGCTTTTGGGAGCAGAAGACCCATCACGAGGTCCTCCCACCTCACATCACTTTAAGTCGTCAGGGGTGGCAGATGAAGAATTGCCTCAGTGATGCAAACTACACTTCCAGCACTGCCAGCATAAAGGGCTGCTGATGCAGTGCCTTCCATGCTGCAATCCTTGCTTGCTGCCCACTGTTCCTGCCCACTAGGGACATGGCATGCACATCAACATGGTCACTGTATTTACTGCAAGAGCTAAGGGGAGAGATGCAGGGATGCTCGATTGGTTTGGCCCGAGCAGCAGGAAGAGTGGAGGGCAGCTGGGCGAGTTCCTGTCACTGGTATCTGGCACAGACAAACCAAAAGCCATGGTGCAAACCAATCCTGACTTAAGTCTCTGTGCATCCTGCTCTCATGCACCTTCTCCGTGTACCATCGATTCCTCTTCTGCCTGCTTGACATTTTGCTAGCTAATGAACAATGTGCCTGGCCTTTTCCTCAGGAAGACTCAGCAGCACAGCCCTTTCCTACTATATCGTGCAATGGTAAAAGGAGACACTCTCAGACTAATTTAGAAACATCCAAGTGTCTCTGGCTGCAGCAGCATAGACTCCGTTCACATAAAGGCTTCTCCTTCATAGAGGGGCAGCCTTGAGGAGCAGAGCTATAGGCAGGCTTAATGGCTCATCTAGTGACGGGCTGCATCTCAGAATGCAGATTTTTGTTTTTGAGTGCCCTTTGGCCAGCATTCAGGGCTGGCAGTCATCACTGGGCTGCCCAGCGAGGAGTCTGTCATCACCACAGACTGCTTGTACCACTGCTTGTTAAAATGGTAAGGGCATGTGGATAATGGTCAGGAAGGAGTAAATTTACTCTGCAAGTGAAATAGCTACTGCGAAGGAAAAATGGAGAAATGACTATATCACCTTGTGAAGAATTGGTTTATTAATACGTACACATCAGTATCTTCCAAGATCATTATGAAGGGGCAAATGAAACAGGAAAATGTTGGTACCACCCTTCAGACCAGCAGTTTCTTTAGAGCAAAACAAGCAAAAATTAAATTGAGGAAAACTATCCAACAGTGCGGTTAATAAAATAACATAATGAATTCAAGTGGAAAAAAAGTGAATTCACCCAAGGAATAAAGACTACCCA
The DNA here is from genome assembly GCF_009819795.1 of Aythya fuligula. Taxonomy (NCBI): domain Eukaryota; kingdom Metazoa; phylum Chordata; class Aves; order Anseriformes; family Anatidae; genus Aythya; species Aythya fuligula. The sequence goes on along the minus strand of NC_045561.1, from coordinate 75,038,179 downwards.
TTCATGCCAAGAAAATCCTGTGCAATACAGCTCCCTAATTCAAAGTGCAGGCAGTGTATGCCATCAAAGTCTTTCTAACAAGCAGATCCTATTCTTTCTCCAAAGGGAGAGAAAGAAAAGGCTGGAGAGGCTTCATCAAAAGCATCACTAACTCAGAGATAACCCATTCAGTACCTGCCAGGATTGCTCATTCCTGCGTGCCTCACTGTAACTCTGAGCTTCAAAACCTAAGGGACCTTCCTGAGGGGCCTGTCATTCTCGGAGGCATCACCTGCAAAAAGCACGGTGTGGAGGAGGAAGGCAGATAAAGCAAAGGGGGGAGAAAAAGAAATACAACAACTCCAAGCAAAGCCTCAAGGTTCAAGAGCACAAACCGTGGATGTTATGTGTCTGGTGCTTTGAAAACCCCAAAACTTAAAGAAAGAAAGAAAGAAAGAAAGAAATAGAACGTGTGAATGCAAGGATTCCCCCAAGTGATGTCTTTGTTTGTGAACACGCAGGCCTCCTTGCACGTGGCACAACAAGCACTGAACACAGGGCTGGCTGTGACCATGAGCCTCTGGAGTGAGACTCTGAGGCATGCCAAGGCTGTAGCTATATTTCTTCTGCTGCTCAGCGAAGCATGGCCATGATGGAGAGCAAACTTGCCATGGGGCACCATCACAGCTGGGGAGACACCACAGCTCTGGCAGCCGGGCTGTGGTAACTCTTACCGTGGCCACCAGCCTCCTGCTGGCTCTTACAAACGTGCCTGTGTGCGAAAGTCCTCTCATGAGGTGACCTTTCTCTGTCAGCTTTGGTGTCCCCCCAAAATAAGATTGCTATGAAGACCCCCCAGGTGAATGGCAAGCAGTCTCGGAAGGCCTTGCCACACCGGGACCCGCTGGAAGCAGCAGCGACACGAGGGAGCTCCCTGTGCCCTGGGCCTCCCTTGCTCGGTCGCAGGCCATGCTGTCCGGCCGGGCTCTGACACTCGGCCCCCTTCCTGTCCCTGTCCGAGCGAGGTCCCGCACAGGAAAATGGAAACGCTGGGCGGCTGCCAGACACGTCTGTGGTGAACCCGGAGCAGCGCTTCCCCCCGCGCTCCTTCCTGTCATGGAAACCTCCTGGAGGGGCCTTTTTGGGTACAGGAAAGCAGCAGGGCTTCCTGCCGATCTCGCCTCCTCCCACGGAGAAGCCCTTCAGGTGCACTCGTGCTCCTGAAAGAAACCCCGCTGTTGGTGTGCTGTGTCCCTGGGCCAGGTAGCTGCTGTGGCTCTCAGCAAGTGTCCCAGTGGCCAGTATCAGCGAGCGGGAGCAGAGGTGGATTTCTGGGCTCCTTTGAGTCAGCAGTGCTGGCATGGCTGTGGAGACAACCTTGGGAATAGCAATAATAATAAAAATAACAATAAAGATTCTTTCAGGATCCTTCAAGCTTCATTTCTGCTCTTCAGTTCTCCCTGAGTACTCAGCAAAACTATTCAGGTGCTTGGACTCTACAGTGAGAAAACAAGGAGGCTGGGATCACCCTTTGTCTTGGGTTAGTATTTATTGGTATTAGTGATTTATCTCCAGCTGCTGTTTAATCACCAACAACATTTACCCTAGCAATGGGCACGCCAGCTACATTATCGATGCGGTAAGGAATTTTTCCTCCTTTAGCTGCCCTGTTCCTCTTGCAAAGACAATAAATAAAGCATTTAAAACAGCCTTTGGTCCTAATTTATCTCCATAACAACAGCTGTAAACTTGTTTTTCCTGACGGCAAGCATGTGTGTGGCTGGGCCAGCTGGCCAGGCTGACCTGCCCAGGCTCCTGCTGGTGTCTGACGCCCGGCGCGGTGCTGCACAGCCAGTGCTTGGTTGGGGAGCAGTGCCCTGTTCCTGCTGGGAATGGCTGAAAATGGGAGACACGGGAGGTTTACTCAGCTTACCTGGGTTGCAATGCAAAGGGAATGATGCCTGTAGAGGGGAAGAAGGGGAGAGAAACAGCTTGTCAGGAGCATGCATCGTGCACGCTCATTTGTACAGTGCACTCGGTCTCTCCCTGGCTGAACGTTTGACCCCTCTGATGAGGCGTGGGGTAAAGAATGGTGAAGTGCAGAAAGGTGTTCCTCCCCGGGGGACGAGCACTGTGCTCTGCTCTCTCACAAAAAGAGATTCAACGTTTGTGCAGGATGACCCAAATTTCTCTTTTAAAAGATGCATGAAGTTTTAATCTTTTTTTTCCCCCTGACATTTCATTAAAATTCAGAGCAATGGAGGTGTCTATATCCCGACAGACACTCAGCCTATTTCATTCAAAGGTATTCATAAAATATTTCACACACTAAAGATGGCTGTCACTACAAAGAGCAATTCTTACAAAGCAGTAGAAGTTATTAAGTTAGCATTGAAATTTATATATTATTTTCACTTTTATTTTTTTTCCTTGCCAGGCTAAAGGTGCTAGAAGAAAAAAAAAAAAAAGTAATATCAGACAGGAGTGGAAATGACTTCATGCTAAATATGTAAGCCTTCATCCTGTAAGTTACAGACAAAATTTAATCTATTTGCTCTTCACATCCACAATGGACCTCTCTGTTTTCAGCCACTGTCTGGGTAGTCCTGGAGGCAGGGACAAGGTCTGTGGCTGCCAACCTCCAGCAGCTGAATGCAGAGAAACAGCCACCTTGATGCTGTCTTTCCAACTGGACCTGTCAAACCTTGTGTCCTGGACCATGCTCACAGCAGCCCCCGAGGTTACCTGGTTACTGGTTTGCAGACTCACCCAGGGTACTGGGGTAAAGATGATACAAATCCACTTTGACTCCAGCAAAGGCAGAACGCAAAATTTCCAAGTCCCAGGCAAGTGCCTTTAGGTTTTTACAAGGGAGGAGGAAAAAGAGTGAAGCACAAAGGGACAAACTCTTGCCTTCTTGTTATAGAGCTACTCTGGAGATTCATAGAGGTGTGTTTTGTGAGGCCTTGAACCAGGCAACTGTTCAGATCTATTTCCATGCCCAGGACAAAGTTAGCAGAAGGCATCCATGAATTCACCGCTTCCAATTAGGTCAGTTCATGGCACTCACTCCGTCAGTGGCCAATTTCACCCCTGACATAAGGATCTTCATCACTCCTAATAGTTTCCAGGAACTCTTCTATTCTCCATTGGTTATATTTATTACCTGAGCTGCATCCACAATTTTAAATAGTAGAGAGAGGAGCTTTGAACTGATAAATATATCGAAGTCCAGTCCCTCTGGACTCAACAACCATGGTCAAAAAAAAAAAAAAAAAAAAAAAAAAAAAAAGCCATCTAAAATCTATTAATTTTAAATCTACTTATCTCTCTGTAATTGAAATGCAAATCTCAGCAATACATCTTGTCTAAACTAATGAATTTCTCACATGATGATGCCATTCTTACAGAACAGTATTAGACACAAAGCACACAGGCTCTGGAGACCTCAAAATCTACCAGCACTTAAGCATATGTATGTTAAAAATTGCCACATCAAAACATGAGAAATGAATTGCCACTTGCAGCAGGACTTGTCTGATGTATTTAATTTAAATTGTGCATCTTTCAGAACCATAATCATTGATCATCTAATGGGCTTGTACATATGTTATGGTTTTGGCTGGGATAGAGTTAATTTTCTTCATAGAGGCTCATATGATGCTGTGCTTTGGATTTGTGATGAAAATAGTGGTGATAAGACACTGATGTTTTTAGTTGTTGCTGAGCAGTGGTTGCACAGACAGAGCCAAGGACTTTGCACAGTAAAGTTTAATTAAACAAAAGTAAACCAGCAACTTTTAACATGATTCAGAGATTCTTGGCTATATATATATATATTTATATAAAAGATATAAAGATGCTTGAGTTCCTATTCAAAAGCTATAGGACATTTGGATGTTGGATTGCTCTGTATTATTTATATGGTTATATCTAATATTCTTTTTCTTGTTTTAAGGTCAACACCTGAAAATCTCCAAGGCAAATTCTTTGCACCTTGTCTTTAAAATACCAAACCACACTGCACAGCTCAGTCCTATCCAAGACAGCCCCCGAGCTGAGGAGCTAACAAACCAAACAGCCAAGATAAGTAAACAAGCAGAAGGAGGGAGTACGTTTACTACATACAAGAAACACAAAGGCAGAATTCCTTAGCTGTTGCAGAGCAGGCAGCTGAATCCGAGTGTTGCTTAGTGCAGATCTAGTGTATTAACCACTGTGAAATCATCTTTCTTGCCTAGATAGAAAGAGAATTTGCACTGACTGTCATTCAGGGCATTTTATGAAGAGTACTGCCCAAACTGGAAATAATTTGATGTCACATGACATTAGAGATGTAGGTGAAAAAGCACAACCTGTGCTGGACAATGCTTGGTGCTCATGATAGAGGACTTTGAAACTGAGGCTAGAATCAGAAAAAGAAAATGAAAAAAAAAAAAAGTTAAATTATGCAGAGATCCTCAGAGAAAAAATGATACGAACTACATTTTTCAATAATAGGATATTGATTTTTCAAGTAGACTTTAAAGTGCTAGAAAACACTGCAAATTCATATCCTACAGGTGGGTTGTCTACTTGACCTCATGCTCCACAGTTACTTTTTTTGTGCACACAGCAGGGAGCAAAGAAGAAACAGCAATCCTGGCCTGCAGAAAACAAACTGCCACAGTCACAAGAGTCACACCCACAAGGGAGCTTGTGGATGAACCCATTGCAGTGCTAAGGAGATACTGCATCTACAGAAAAAGAGCCCTTTAACCAAGATCAATGGAAAGGCTTCCACTGACTTCCCAGCTAATGAATGTTTGTTAGTACGTTCCAGGAGAAACAAACCTGCTGTTGGTCTCTGACTAATGAGATGTTCACGTCTCACAACAGAGGCATTGTATATTCCTCAACATCCACTTCAGAACTTCTGGGACTTTTTTGACACCTGAAAGGCATGAAATAGATCAGGGCAAATTCACCTGTGGTGTAAGCCTATTTATTTCATTCGATTTAGATTAGATTTGAAATTGGTTCCTGCTGGGATTTTAAATGATGATTAAATTTGAAATGTCACTATCAGGCCTCAGAAAAGCGAGTGCTCCAGCACACGTGTGCTGCCCAGGGAAGGAAGTGGTTCAGAGCCACTTGGGGAACAGCCATCCGTCTTTGTGAGAGAAAATCATTAAACTCTTCAACCAGAAGCTTATCAAGTTACAGGACTTTTAACAAAGCAGTCTTCTCAGCATCATACTCTGTCTCTCTGAGAATGGCAGAAGTTGCCAAATTTCGTTACAGCAAGGATAAGGTGGTTGGGCCTTGTGTCCAACGAGGTGTAGCAGCTGTACAATACCTGCAGCAACTGCTGCTGGTAGCAGCGCAATTATTTCTCACTTCAATGCTGCAGCTAGCTGGCAAATTCATGACATGGCCGCAGATGTTGGCAGACAACTGTTGAGCAGCGCTCAGGGTGGTATATGGTGTGCAGATGTTCTGGCTTGAGTATCTTCAGCCCCAATGTCAACCTCTGTCCACTCTCAGGCAGGTGGCTTTCACTGTAGTGCCACACTGGTGTTCATCAGCGACAGGGGCAGGAAGGAAATGCAGCTGTGACGTGGTTCGGATGGGTGCTCAGCATCACCCAGACTGCAGCTACATGCTTTGCATGGTGAATTGGTCGCTACTGGGGAGAGGGAAATGCTGAGACCTAATGGTTGTCACTCCGTGCCCCAATCTTTGTAAACACGTTCTATGTTACCAGGAAGTGAAAACAACGATAAAAATTCTTTTGAAAATTGATAAAACTCCTGCCTTTGCAGCCCTATTAAACCACTGCCCACCCTAACCTTTTGTGACAGCAAGTATGGGAAACTTGGTTTCAGTAACTCCTTTTCCAAATAAAAATTAATTCCCCTCCTTGTGTCAGTAGGCAGTTATGTTTCCCTCCCACTGAAGATTAGAGCTGCTTTTATGTGAACACACACACACACCCCAGCTAACAGCATCATGGATTTGCACTGTGCTGCATATTTCAAGTGCCCGGTCATAACCCACCCTGCCTTTTCCATGAAGCTGAAGTAAGTGTTGCAGAGCAGCTTAATGTACTGTAGAGTCATGCCTAAGCTTACTACTTGCTCGTAAGCCACAACAGAGGCGTTTTTCCCTTCTTGAATGTTATTTCATCTTTGCTGAATGCTGAGCAGCTGCAGGCTTTGCTGCTTCTTTGCCAAGTGCTGGGTTGTTAGCAGTGAAATGTTTTGGAGGCACAACTGCCCCATTGCAAAATGGGGTGTCAGAAAGAACAAGTGATGGGCAGGTGGGAGTGCTAGGGTGATGGCAGTATATGGGGAGACCCTGCTTCAGCAAGGTTTGTGGGAATAAGTTTTCACAGAATCATAGGCTCACAGGGTGGTTTGGGTTGGAAGGGACCTTAAAGACCATCCAGTTCCACCCCCCTGCCATGACAGCTTTCGCATGAACCAGGATAGGAAAGTAGCTTGAGGTCAATGCTTAATTCTTCTTGAAATGGTACCCCAGAGTGTATGGAAATAGCCTGGCATGGGTAGATAACTTGTTAGAGGACAGGAAACAGAGGGCAGAGCTGAAAAGATATTTTCCATGGTAGAGTGAGATCTCACATACATCTGTGCTCAAGCTGATAGCATCCAATACATCCACACACGATCTGGGAAAGAAAAAAGTTAAAACAGTTTTCTTCTGGTGCTAGAAATCAAGATATTATAGATGGGGGTCAAGAGAAGAACTGTAGAGGGCTGTTCGAGGACTTTGTGATGATGAGCAATTGCATTATGGAACAGAAGATGAAGTGCAGTTTCCCACTAGAATGTCAGCCCAGTAGTGACAAAAAAAAAAGGGAGGGTGGGGAGGGGGGAAGAAAAAAAAGAAAAGAAGAAAAGAAAAGAAAAGAAAAGAAAAGAAAAGAAAAGAAAAGAAAAGAAAAGAAAAGAAAAGAAAAGAAAAGAAAAGAAAAGAAAAGAAAAGAAAAGAAAAGAGAAAAAAAAAGAAGAGAAGAGAAGAGAAGAGAAGAGAAGAGAAGAGAAGAGAAGAGAAGAGAAGAGAAGAGAAGAGAAGAGAAGAGAAGAGAAGAGAAGAGAAGAGAAGAGAAGAGAAGAGAAGAGAAGAGAAGAGAAGAGAAGAGAAGAGAAGAGAAGAGAAGAGAAGAGAAGAGAGAAGAGGACAGAGTTATCCGGAACAGGATACAAGCCCCAAACATATAGCCGGGATACTGGGTGCATCTGTACCCTGAGTGCTGTGGGAAGTTCTCAAAGATGGCAAAGTAAACCTGGGTATGTTCCATAGGAGGACACTCAAATGTGTGGAGCAGCTTTCAGATGAGGAACTAAGACTCTTCAAAACAGAAAATAAAAAAGAGAGATTGAGAGAGAACTGTCATCTATAAAATTGCAAGTGTTGTAGAAGAAACAAATAGGGATATTTGCTGTCCCTTCCAATACAAACAAATGGGGCATCAACTGACACTAGCAAGTGTCTAGCTCAAAAACAAACCACAAAGAAGAGTTTGATCCTCACACAAAATGGAGACAAGATAATAAACTTAATGAGTAGTGTTATGGATGCTACTTCTGGACGTTCATTTTGGATGCCAAAGCTTCTTTGGGCTCAAAAAAGCATGTGGAAAAACTGGCTGAAGAAAAACCTATCACGTTCTATCACATACAAGTTACCACCTCTGACTCAAGGTCCTCACACAGCATTTCTGCCGGTGGCTAGAAATATGTTCTGGGAATTATTGGTCCTGGCTTACCCTGCCCTTTATTCTCTCCTCTATGCATCTGCTGCTGCAGGCAGGAAGCTTGGTTATGGGTATTTTTGCTGTAAGCAAGGAAAGGCTTTCTTTTTCTCTGATTAGTCTAGCCAACAGTAAGGACAGTACAGACCTTTCTTAAGAAGAAAAACAGCGAGATGCGTAAATACAATTAAAGAAATCTATTATCCAAGTGCAAGACAAAAGACCGCATTGCATCCATGAAGCACCACATAAGCAGCTTCTGTTTGTATTTCTAATCAGCTCCATTTTCATCTTTCACTTTGGAGCCTCAAACCCATTACTAAATTTCAGATAGGATACTAATCACTGGAACAGGGTAGATGTGCAATTTTTCCAAAATGGGTCAGAAACAAGTACAAAGAAGGTTAGTTGGTGGTGTATATTAATTACTCCTTCCAGTGGCAACCTTATCCAGAAGATGTCACCAAAACACAAGTTGTGCTCAGCATTCCTAGAACAAGGCACGTAAATGGAAGGACTTCAAAATTGTATAACAACCACAGAAAAATCAAGACAGATGTTGAAAGAACACCTTAAATAAAATTACTGTTTTTCAGGGAGAAGATTAAACCCTTATATCATCATAGCAAGAAGTCTGGAATATAGAATCCATGTACAAAGGGCAAGTCAGGCACACAAAATATCATGATATTTTGAGCAGAGATCACATTCTTGTCAAAATTCTTCTCTCACATTGACAAAACAGAGGCATAGCAGCCAAAAAGCTGATTGCTCTATTTTTCTATCCTCACTAAATCCCGTCACTATTTGTCTTCTCTGCTTCCCCCTTATTGATACCTTCCTTCCATCAGGGACTTGCATAGTAACAATCTGCTATTTCAGCTACTGTTAGGGAGTGTATCCACACACACACTGAGTCAATACTTAATTGCTGCAGTACAGTGATCAGCTGCATGCCCAGCAGATCATGTTTGCCAACTGGAACTCTGTTTTTGCTATTTGCCCTTGCATGGTGACTGTAATTTTAAAGTACTGGAGATAGTCTTTGTCTGAATACAAACAAAAATCCAGAAGGAAAAAAAAAAAATGAAAAAGAGTTTTATAACCTGAAGGAAAGCAAAATGCAGCAAGTAAAAAATATTAGTTAACACAAATTCAGAGCTATTGTAGTGGTACCTGTTGTTAGTTAAGGCCAAATCAGTGTTTGGAGCAAAGTCTCTCTTAGCACTTCCAAGAGGTTGGTCTAGCATGACAGAAATCTTACTGCTCTAACCTCAAGCAGATAGCAATCAGCCCCTGATATCTGACAAGTAATTATAATTTCTTCTCCTTGTGACAGCCAAGCATGGGAATGAGCCAGCATGGGTCGTGTTAACTAAGCTGACTCTGGCTCAGGAGATGCTGCTGTGGGAATAGGTAAAGCATAAAGCATGTGGATCAGGACAACAGCCTGCAGGAATTGTCTGAAATCTTGAACTTTGTGTTTAAAGGTTCTATTAACCCTCTCTGGCACCAGAAGACAACCCCATGCCATGATGCTTATTCTTCTCTAAGAAGAAACCAAACCAAATCTAGCTGGAAATGACAAAATCCATAGATGCTGTAAGGACAAATCATGCTGAGTACCACTTTCCATGGATATCCCTGATAAAGATGTTCTAGGAGCAATAACAGAGTATGAACCACAGCTTTCAAACTCTTTTATTCGGATTTTGTTGGTGACTGCCTAAATGATTTATACATGTACCATTTTGAGCATGAAGCTAAAAATACTTGCTCTAGTGGCATTTGCACTATTATAGGAAGAAGTTTTATAAGTGCTGCTAGATAATAGGTGCATAATGTGAAGAGTAACATTCTTATAATTCAAATTGATGGAGTTAACCTAATCTCTAGGAACTTTAACATAATGGAAAGTATGCCCTTTCTCATTTTGGATCTGTCAAAACAATGGAACGGGGCCAGGTCTATACTAAAAAAAGTTTCTGTTACCTCGAAATCTGAAAGAATTTCAGCATGAAGTTCCAGTGTCCTGAATATATCTGTAGTCTAGACAGATTTCGTTATAGGTTTCAAGATTATATACACACTGCTAGGAACAGTCCATTTTCTATAATTAGATTTTCCATCTACCCACTGTAATATGGAAGTCTTCAGTAAAAATAAACAATAAAGTCCAAACATCTAGCACCTATTGAACAAGAAATGTTTCACAATTTCTAAAAGTTAAAAAAAAAAAGCCAGTGATGAGGAGAAATGAGAACTCTTATTAAAGAGGAATTTAATTGGATTTCAAAAAATGAATAGTATGCCAAAGAAGTTCACAAAGCAGAGAGTCCTTCAAAAAATCAATGCATGGAATCTAGCTTTGTTGCTTGTTTCTGAGCAATTAAAGCACTGGTGTGTTCCTGGTAGAAAAGCAGTTTCCTTAGCAATCTGTGGAAGTTAAAAAACACAGAAACAGAAAAAAAGATTTAGTGGCATACATGCTTAAAGTAGTAATAAAAATGCAATTGAACTTTACTAACACGTTGAATCCCAAGTCACGACTAACAGATTAAATCTGCATCTAAGACACCACATAGTCCCAAGCTACCCCATAGCGAAGAAACTCGACAAGGAGCGAGGGTCAGGAAGTTAAAAGCAATCCCTGCAGAAGTCAATGGTGTTGTAAATGTCATTCTCCAGTGCTAATGATGAGCACTTGTCTGGTTCAGAGGGTCTTCTTCAGAAAGGTCTTCCAATTTGCCTCTGTCCGTAACAGGAGTTAGGGTTGGTTTTTCTGAGTGAGAATAAACAGAGGTGGAAGAAGGGGGGTGGGCTGCTGTTTTAATGTAAGCTAGGACTGGAGATCAGGTTGAGTTACTGACAAAGATTCTTCTTTCTGTCACACATTAAGAAGATCATATAGCTTTATGTAAGGGTAGATTTTTACATCAAAGTCTAACACCTGATTAGAGACAATTTAGGAAGTCAGGCAATGTGAACAGATATCCAGCCTGACTGGGTGGAACAAAATCAGAATTTCAGGCTCTGGAAAGTTCGGTTTACAGATCTACCAGACAATATATCACTGGAAATGCACAGCTTTGTTTGTTTGTTTTGTTTTGTTTTTGACAGAAATCCTCCTCCACAAAAAAAATTCTTGTCTCTGTCATAGCCTAAACAAGAATGCTCAACAGTAAGCACACTTCTCACTAATTTGCTGCAGTTTGTGCAAAACCTTCCTGGTTTCCCACAGACCTGGAGGAGCAGTATGGTTAAGGTATTAGATGTTGGGACCAACCATAACTGACATGGTTATCAGCTGGGTGACCGCTGAGATCTTTGCCATTTCTAAATTCAATAAGCTTTCAGTATATATTTCTATGAACAAAGATATTGCTACAGAGCAATGAAAAAAAGCCAGCAGATGCTGAAATCCACTTTTTCTCTTCTGTTATGTTGCAAGTGGATCCATGTCCTGCTCTCTGTACACATCATGTTTGGGTCTGCTGGTAGAGCTAAAGAAGATCTACCATCCTAACGCTGTGGGGGAAAAGTGCTTCCATATGTAACAGCAAGTAACCTGAGCTACTGTCAACTAGAAGCAATTGAAAAGTCACATTTTATTTCGCATGCTGATCATTTAGTCTTCTGTATTTTCATCCAGTGCTTAGCAGTATTCACAGGCTGTCATACACATTGCAATTAAAAGAAGACACAGTTATGAGAAAATTACTAGTTCTTTACATCTACTTTTAGTTTCTGTGCTGTTTTCTATGTCGGTAGAGAATACAACATTGCATATTGCTCTTTTATCAAATTCCATCAAGTAGCATTTGCTGGTACTGATTTCTTATATCTTAAAACTCTTCACGTTCTAGGAGCTACAGTCATGACATTTCTGCAGCTGGCATACCCACAGCACTGATTATTTAAAAATAGGATGGAAAACGTGATTGCCTAAGTGTACCTTCAATTTCCTTCAGAGCCCTCCTCTTGATGAGGGACCAAGGTTAGGTTAAAGCTGACCTCCTGGCCTCTTCTCTGAACGTTTCTCTGCAGGCGATGGAGCAGAAGTGTCAGTTCAGAAGCAATACCATCGTGGGAATGATGGTTCAGTGCCAAATTTGGCACTGGTGCCAGTGACAGAGATTCAAGCTGACACTGAGACGCAAGGTCTTTTAAATTAGTTTGGCATCAAACATCCAAAATGCTTGTCGTCATTGTCCTGTAATGCAAACAAAACAGCCTGGCAGACCCTAAAGGCTGTGGTGTTTTTCTCTTGTCAGTCTGCTTTCTCAATGTTCACTTTTCAAATGCACATCCTTTATCTAAGTGCCTTGTTGGAGCTCTTGGAGGATGCAGAGAAGGTTCCCACCTATGGCACAACGAGTGGGACTCTGGGTGAGCTTTCCCCCAGTTTGTTTCCTTAGTTGAAACAGAGTTAGTGATTAGAAATGGCATACCGGAGAGAAAGATATGAAAAGTCTGTATTTCTCTGACAAAGAGGGACGATGTCCCAGCCTGTGATGAGATGTGGCTCTTACAGCCACCACCCTGGCAGTGGTGCCTCCAGCTCCAACCTTCTGCCTTTAAATGAGGAATTCCTCAGGGGCAGGTATCTCCTCTCAAAATTCAGTGAGGAAAAAGCTTTCTGAACAGCACTGTACCTAATTAGATGCTATTAGTAGGGAAAGTGGAAAAGGTTAACTGAGTTTCTATCACCATTTAGATGCCTAAGGACTTGCTGGATCGAGGCTGGATAGCTCTCAGGCTTAACCTGAGGTATATAGTTAAGTACGTGTCTGCATGAAGACCTGTATCTTTAGCTGCTCTGAGTCACTGGGTGCACCCTGGTATTTATAACACTTTGTGATGCTAAAACTAGCCTGAGCCCTTAGATTCTTTTCCAAGCAAGCCAATGAAGTAACTTTGATTTTAATGATTTTCTGTTAGCATCAGTGTAAGATGGGTTTAAATAAATCACAGTAAATAGCAATGCACTAGACAGCCTGTATCTTTAGCCATCTCAATTTACATGTCTGAAAATGAAAAAAAGAAAAAAAAAAAAGAAGTAGAAATATGCAGGAATGCGGGATCATTCCTTTCTCTCTTTGCTAAATGACAGCACTGTTTCATATTAAACAGCAAAAAGAATCAGACTGATCAGCCACCCACACACTTTCTTTGAAGCTCTCATAAATTGGATCAACATTTAGAAAGCACGGCAAGTACTGGCATTTAAGTAATATTATAAAAACAGTCAAGCTGCGATAGTGAATATGTATCCTTCCTTTGTACATTAGCTTCCCCGTGCACACATGATGTTATGAGACACTGCTCAGCAATACAAGAACATGATTTTTATGGGAATTTTGCAAACAGAAATCATATCTTCTTTTATGTGCACGAGAAATGCAGTTAATCTCCCTCTCTCCCCAGCACCAGCTATGCACAAAGCTGCTCCCTCTGGTTATGTAGTGTGCTCTGAGCCCGGCATCTGCATCTCCCAACGCAGGAGGTTAGCCAGGAGCTTCTGTGTGCAGCCTGCTTCTTGGTCCTCCCACGCCTCCATTTAAACTGGATTGGATCCTGGCGAGCCTTGGGAACAGCCACAGCTATTGCTGAGCCATATTCCCCCCTCGTCGAAAGTGACGGGCAAGTTCATTGCTTCATCGGTGGTATGTATCCTCTGCTTCCAAAGAAGGACAAATTAAATAGAATAAAACTGTTTTAAGATTTGTTCAACTCCAAGACATATAGCTGCCTTTTCATCCTTTTTTTTTTTTTTTTTTTAATATATATATATATATATATATATATATATATATATATATAAACAATGCAGCTGCTTGAAAACAAGCTTGTGCTGTCATTTTCCCTCAATGATATTTCAAGGAAAAGTCGCTGCGAACAGGCAGTGGCAGTCTGTCATTCTGCTCTTCTGCCTTGGGCTGTTATTTATGATTTGTGTACACACACAAAAAAAGATTTAGGATGATCTCTTTATCATAAAGAGGCTGGTCAGATGCATTAATATCCTTTAAAAGAACACCTGGCCATTAATTTTTACCCTTTTTAATGTGCCAGTCCCTCATAGCAACAGTCTCATCTCCATTCAGAAAACATCAATTTTGCTGTTGAGACTCTTTTTTTTTTTTTTTTTTTTTTTTTATCCTTGATTTTTCAATTGAGAGGAAAGTTAGCAAGTTATGGTGACCTTGTTCCTATTCCAGCTGAAACTTTCCAAGCCAGCGTGATGAACCCTCATGAACGCATTGTCCAGGAACACGCACTGGTGGCCTCCTTCTGAAGCCACCCCACAGCTGGTTCAGAAACTCACCATGTGTGCAAGTCCTATCACAGAACAAAGCATCAACATGTGCAAGAAATATGTCATTCAGTTTGAGTCTCCAGCTACCTCACATTTGAAGCCAGGATATATAGGTTAGCACAACATATTGCAACTACCTGAACTGTAGGTTTTCCACCAAAGTCCTTGTCATCCCACATGGAGCACTTCAGCTCCTAGAGGAGGGCGACCAGCAAGGTTTTGAGTGTAGGGAAAGTTGCTTTCTACAGAGATGGGTGGAGAATCAGTTCAGTTAATGATATTCACAAGGCTCCCTTTATTCCAGCTTGCATGCTGATGCTGTTTGTGAGCCTGACAGCTTGCTGCAGCTGTTTGCCAGCGATCACCAGAAGTCATAATTCTAATTTCTTTGGTCTGTATTATCTGACTGCCTCATCTGTGCAGGTTACGGGAGCCAGGCAAACGTGCACCGCCCATGAGCAGCCGTGAAACACGAGACTTGCTTGCAGTGTGCTGAATGAAGGGTTCACGGCATGCAGAAAAAGCTCACCCCAAGGGCAATCAGCGTCTCTGGGAGAGACAGTGCTTCCCCCCCTCCACCCAAACAGGCACATGAATGCCTTCTGCCTGGGAAGACTTCTCCAAACAACTGTTGCTTGTGAAAGTTAACGAACAGAGCAGGCCAGGGAGCATTTTCTCTTCGAAGAGAAGTCACGATGCCCGCAGTGTCACGCTGGATCCTATCTTCTGCCTTCAAGGCAACAACGTTTATCCGCTTATTAAGTGGCCCAATAGATTTGGTCTGCTTGGGCTAAGCAGAGACCATGCAATTCATTTCACTCCAAACTGGAATTTAAAGCAGAGTTTAAAACTGCAGACCCAGAAAATTGATCTTAAAAAACCCACTCAACTCTGCGAAGAGCTCGTAAACCTAAAATTAAAGCTTTAAAATAAATGCAAAAGCCATCATCTCCTGCATTATGTTTCTCAGTTATACCAATTTAAAATTTTCACACCGAGATAATCAGAGCAGCCCAGCTCCGTGTCAGCAATATCACCTACACTAATGCCCTGCAAGCACCGTCACAAACCCTCTCAGGCGGGAGGCCAAGTGCCAGCATCAGCCACTGGACTTGTAATCAATTTTTTCTCTCAAGTGTAACTTCATTCTTGTACTCTGTGAATCTATCACTGTGTACAGGGACAGCTGTACACACATTTTACAGAGATAAGTGAGATGAAACCACTGACAATGAATTCACTTTCTGTAGATGCACAGTACTTCTCCCCTGTGCATCTGTAGCAAAGGCAGGACTGGAGCAAAGTAATGCAAAGCAGGAGGAAAGCAAAAGCAAAGAGATGTTTAAGACCTGTTATTGTTTCTTGCTCTGGAAGGGAGCTCTGTTTCCCTATTGTAAACTTTGCTGTCTTAGTGAGGGATTGTTCTGAATGTTTCCACCACTGTTGTCTCAAGGAGGTTGACCCACCCCAAGCCGTTCGATGATGATGATGACTACAGTCTTCAGTTTCTCACTGCTGTCACCCATGCAGGCAGCTGGTATTTGTATTCCTAGTTCTCCTCTCCCATATCACAAAGGTTTACCAGGTCTTTAAAGTGCCCCCAAATAAGCTGGACTTGGAGGAGGCCCTGTAGTTTCTCAATAAAGGGAAAAGTACAGATGAACTACACAATCCTCAGAGTTAAGCGATGGAACTAATTATTTCCAATACTGAACCATGTCATATGAATTCACTAACTAAACAGTTACTTAAAATTAGAGGGGAAGAGAAGAAGGAAGAAAAGGTGTTTTCAAAATAAAGAGAGATGGCTACAGAGGCTAGCAGTGAGTGCTCTGTTGATAGCAGGCTGAGTTATCTGCATTTATTCTAAAGTCTAGCAAAATGTGAATAGGCAAGTTCTTATGTGCTACTGAAGTAGTAGAAAATACCCCATTATAACCTTTTTTAGTCTTATCATTAATAATATGAATATCTTATTTTTTCCTCATGTTAGACCATTTGAGCCCAACCAGAAGTTCTTCAAGGTTCTCCATTCACCACACGAGCTAGCAAATGGCTCTCCCTAGCTCCAGGGTCACAGATCTCAGCTCAGTTCAAGACCATGCTTTTGGCAGAGGTAGCCCTCCCAGCAGGCAGGTTTGCTCACCGCTGTGACCATTTGTCGATCCTGGGACAAGCAGAGACGTTTAGGCAGCAGTGCCGTGGTCGTCTTGTTCTAATGCCTTAGTTGTCTGGCACGATGCCTGGCATCTTTTGATGCCTCGTTATCTTGTAAAAGCAGAACAGCCGCACACGTGGTGCAGTTTTCCAATGAACGAGTCACAAGACTCTTGGAGATATGGCTGGTGAAAGACTGTTGAAATGCTCTTAGAATTATAATGACAACTTATCAATGCTTGGAACAAAATCATCCTTTTACTGATTAATTCACAGGCTCAGGGAAGAGTGTTTGCTCATGAAATCTCTTTGTTTTTTTTTTTTTTTAATTATTATTTTTTTTATTGGTGATCTGTAATAAGGGAATGTTAAGAAGAGCACAGCTGTGGACTCCTCTAAATTTAGCTCTGTTATCAGACAGCTGTCTTGGGAGACTAATAGATAAAAGCAAAACATGACTTTTCTCACCAAATAACAACTGCTTTGACATGCACAGCTTTGAGAGATAAGCTGCCTGTACATGTCTTCATCTCCAGAGCTGTGATCTTTATACTGTGGCTCTGTAGCCCACTGGGTAGCCAGCTGTACAATGTGGGCATCGGACCACCTGTAGCCATGCAGAAAAGGAAACTCTTTGGGACTCTTCAGCTGAGCAGAGGTTCCTTTGCACTATAGCTAGTAATATAGAAGAGCTCTAGATGAAACTGCACCTGGCTTTTATCAGCAAACAACAGTGAGAACCTGTATTTCAACCAGCAGCCAGTAATGAAAGATTCCTTACCCAACTTACTCGACCTCAGGCAAAAAGTAAAAATCCAAACTTGTGCTGGTCATTAGCAGATGTCCAGCTGATGAACAACCATTTTGAGAGATGCCACTCTAAAAATTACACTGTAAGAAAATTGAGATGAGCAGAAGAAACTCAATGTTTCTTGATAGATTTATACATGGAGAACTTCTGTATCTGACAGACCTGAGTCACACTGTTGGAGGACAGACAACTCTGCATCCAAAATAAGCTACAGCACAGCTTCTTTCAAATAGAGGAATGACTCAGAGGCACCCACTGTCACCATGTCTGGTGGTGAGTCCGTCAGAAGTCACGGTGACACCCCCTCTGGCTTTGAACACTGGACAACAAAAGCCAGAGCAATCTTCACACTTCAGGCTGCAGAACAGCAGGTGGCTTGTGTTTGTATTTAATACGACCGGCACAACCGCACATTTAATATAAGCACACACAGCTGACAAATGCCCCTATGATAAACCAAAAAAAAGCCCCAGAAGCACTCCCCTCCCCTTCAAAGGCCCATGGTAAGGACTATGGTAGCAAGGGTCTGTTCAGAACAGCCCCAAACCCTGACACCTAGGCAGTCCCAACACTTGTTTGCAAGCAGATCACCAAGAGAAGAAAAGGACAAAAACGCATGTTCCAGCTTCCCTAGTTGGAAGAGGAAGCATGCCACAAAGATAAGTCTCTGATTTTATTCATTGCACTTCTACTTGTCTCTTGCATGGGGAAATCCCCAAAGCCAGTATTACAAGGCAACACTATGGTTACCACTAGGCTATCAGAAGTCTCTTGCTTTAAGTAGTGCTTTCTGCTTCTGGTCCAGCTACAGTGCAGGGTGAGTGTCCCACCTTTTCTCTCTCTCTTGCTAAGTTTCCGATCCATTTCATTTTAGTCCATTTTAGCAGTTGACTTCACTTTCAGTTCCAGTTACAAATACCCAACACTACATTTTTGTTTCTTAGCAAAAAACCCTCTGTTTGCTGACCATTATCTATCTAGGGTAAATTGTCTGCAGATGCCCAGTATGTGATTATGAAAGATTAAACAAACAGTAAGGGAACAGCTTTAGGAATCCAAAATGCCAGTGCTGACGATGCATACAATCATGGCTTTATTATTGAAGGGAACACAACATTAATTTGAATATTGAATGCTGCACAGCCTCCACAGATCTTACAAGCTACAGTGGCTTTCTGCTAGTGTCTCACAGTGGTTCAGGAAACGAGGGAGATGCTCTTCTACCCAGCAATACATAATGGAAAAAAATATATATATGCAAAAAATAATGTCCTTGCTACTTACTACTTCTCTTCACTACTTACAATTCTGTGATAATTAGTAAATACTGAAAATATATTAGAAACAACACCTCACTAGAAAATCTTACTTGATGATCCTATTCCCGAAATTTGAAGGGCTTCTTCATTTCCTAAATTCCTGGTAATCTTAAGTAAAACCAACACCTTTCTCAACACTCAAGCCAGGCCCCTCGAACATGAACAGTGCTGTCACAAAAAAAATATATATACATATATATAAATAAAAATAATCTATGCATTCACAGGTTAGAAAACAAACAAGCAAACAACTCTCACATCTGTAGGATTAGCGACAGTAACTTCCCCCAGACCGGTTTGCTCATTATCTTTTCTGACATCCACACAATATGACAAGATGAGCAAAATCAATTCTGCCTTTTGCTGAGTTATGCAGCAGGTGGTTCTCTTTGGAATGTATTGACCGTCTCCTCATGCTTCGTTTGTTTCTTTAGACATTTTGGCAAGGTGGATTTTATGGATGTCCTTCAGAATAACAGATATTGGGTGAAAGAATAAGTCTACAATAGAAGAAAGGGAGGTAGAGGAAGTTGCATCTTCTCTACAATGACAGAACTCATAGGAAGATAATCTATGCTGACTCAAATGGGGTCATCTACAGCTT
The DNA here is from genome assembly GCF_009819795.1 of Aythya fuligula. Lineage (NCBI taxonomy): Eukaryota > Metazoa > Chordata > Aves > Anseriformes > Anatidae > Aythya > Aythya fuligula. The sequence goes on along the minus strand of NC_045561.1, from coordinate 75,019,234 downwards.
TCTTTTTTGGCCTTCCCTCTCCTGAATCTTCTTTATGCAACCTTTGAAAAGTTTATGATACGATGACACCATATTGATAAGAATCACAGAGAACAAAGTGACTTAGCGGGCTCTTTCATCTCAAAGCTGTTTCCAAGAAACGGAGGTACATATTGATTAAGATCGAAAATTACACTGCCATTTGAACGCTGACTGAAAGTTGAGAAGACAGAGGAAGGAATTTGTATTTATATACCAAGATCAATATTGTTTACTTGCACTTTACACCAAAAGATGTCAGTATGCGTAGAATTTTTATTTTTTTCAATCCCGTTGGATCAGCCATTGGCTTATCTATAAAGAGAGGTGCTCCAGAGTCCAGAGCAAAGGGACTCACGTGGGCAGGGTAGCTCCTGAAACAGCTCTTCATCTTGAAAAGATGTTCCCTATGGTCTAAATGTGATTTTTAAAATTCTTTTTGGCAATAATTAACCTCAGTAAACTGCAGAAATTAATCAACTCAGTAAAACTCTTGGTAAGACAATAGTGATGTGGCATTACTAATGGGGAAAAGCACATATTGCATTAAGATATGAAATGTTTTGCACATAATCTGAAACTCACAGCTCACTGCTGACTTCTAATGAGGTTTTGCAATTGTGCCAGAAGAGGTTTCCTCAACAAGGGAGTAACATTCTGAGCTGTTTATAACTTACCAATACATACAACTGTTAGAGACAGCTTCTTCAAAATCTAATATTGTAATATATACTTTGACAATGGTAATCTTGGGATAAACAATAATGAACATAATGTAATTAGTAGCTGTAATTTCCATTTCATGTGAATGCAATAACTCTAACTCAAATCTAAATCAGAAAATGAGTAACTATGATGTTTTTGGCCAGCCAGACCCAGAGATATAATTAAAGAAAGTACCCATTTCCATTTGGAAATGATCTGAAGCTCTTGAAACTAGATCAATTGGATCCCAAGAAATATCCCTTCCAATAAGATCCATATAAATTGCTCATATTAATTTAACTATAAATTACATAGGATGTTTTTGTTAGGAGAATAGGGAAGAACTTTCCAAAGTCTCTGACTATTTCCTACTGTATTAGTTAGCATAGGAAGAGGAACTGATTCCAAAAAAACAAATGTGTTATTATTGCCAAACACCACTCTTGGAAATCAGAGACAACAAGCACCTGGTAGCTTATCAATAGTGTGGTCTAGCCAAAGAGATTTTCTTATCACATCCTTTTTTTTTCAGTTTTTATTCTTGAGGGTTTTTCTTATATAGCTTTAAGAATGATAATGTGGCTTCTTCAGCATGTTTTAGGAATTCATTATAACTTGATAGGTAATAAATCCAATTTATCTGCAGGCTATTTTTTTCTGTTAATTAGTTTAATGCCATTGATTTCAAAATATCTCCTTCCTATGAGATTGAAGCCTCTCAGGTACTCTGGAAAGTGCCTATCAGTGGACAGAAAGTGTGTTTTTGCCCACTTTTATAAAGCCTTTTTTTCTCCCAAAACAATCATTCCACTTTTCAGACATTTCTGACAGTCCCTCAAGACTTCTTACCCTTTCTGCAATTACTCCAGTTTGCCAATACCAATTCTTTGGCAGTCAGGGATCAGAGTCTGGTCTTCATGCAGCTGTAGACAAACTAGCCCTGGCTGAACTCTGCCAGCCATACCATGTGGCACACATCCGAGGAAGAGAAAAATCTTTATAGGATATATTGTTTGTTCATTTGTTTTTAATTTATTTTTTCCAATTTTTCTCAAAGTCTGAAATTGAACAAGAAATTACTTTCTTAGGGACATGGTTGCTATTGTGGAGTGAAATTTAAAAAGCCTCAGAATTGAAGGATATGTACTGTAAAACACAAGATGAATACGAGGAATGTAAAAAAGGTCTCCAGTGGTGTAATATGTTTCATTATGCATATGATATCAGATTGCAGGTAGCTATTCAACCCTGGACATAAAAGGTCCTGTGAGACCAGCAGCAAAAGACAGTTTATCAATTGTCCTGACTATTCACAGCACAGAAAAGTGACACTGAAGGCTATGACTAATTGTTATTTAAGGATATAGTCAAAACCTCTAACCCAGGACCAAAGCCTTATGTAAACCTGCAATGTACTCTCAATGTAGGATAAATTAATCTTTATTTCATAAACATGTTGTGTAGTCAAGCACAGAGCTCAAGTATCACCTCATTCTTATGCATCACTTATTGAGCTTTTCGGCAAACCACAAGCACAGTTAATTAAAACAAAAAGAGCAGAACCATTTTATAGGAATTACTTTGAACATTTCAGGTAACAGATGTGATGTCCCAGCTACTGCTGCCATTCCCAGAGTGCACATCAGAGTCCTCTTGCTAACTGCAGTACACACACGCTGCCACCACTTCTGCCTTGCACTTTATGTTCAGCTTTTTCTCAGCCTCATGGGGCACATTGTGCTGTGCCTTGGGGACCTTCTGGTTGGGGACCTGCTGGAATACAGCTTATGGAAACCACAGATAGAGAGAGCTGGCACATCCCAGACCTTTATTGGTGTGGAGTAGAGGTGTGGGTAAGGCATGCCTGCAACCAAAGCACTTCTGACTCCCGGCTCAGACACAGCCTCCCCCACCTTCCATTGCTTCTTCTCTCCAGACATTTTTTTAATTTTATTTATTTTTTTTTTTTTCAGAACATGCCTTTTTATTCTAATTTCTCCCCTCCTGTTGTTGTCTCCACCCCCTTCACAATCAGTCATGTGGTGCTTGAAGTGAGCATCCATGTGGTGAACTACTGCATATCCTTGCGTGGCTGAAGAGAAAGAGGGGAAATACACATACTCACCCTCTTGTATAAGGAATATACTCCTCACCTATCCCATGAGAAACAAGATAAATCTCAGGTGCTATATAGTTGCACTGCACAGAAATGCAAGAGGCCATTTTTGGCAAGAGCTGCTATATATCTCTGAGGTTTTCTTTCATGTTTAACATTTAAAATCAGTTAGAAAAATCATTTTGTTGACTCATTTATATCTAAATATCAGTTGTCATAAAGGCTTTAGCTACTTATTTCACTAAGAAAAGATTCTCTACCTAAGCATTTAAGCTTTCTGTTGCATTTCTATTAAAAACAGTTGTAACTATAGGACACTAGGGTACTCATTCATGAACGTCTTAAGGGATAAATCCTCTGTTTGAATAACTGCAAATGAAAAGTTAAATCCTGAAATTCAATTGCAGTCTAAGTTTTCACTGTGGGCCAGAATGTTCTAATAACCTAAACATTAGGAAAACTGAAAGATCTACACAGCAGTGTAATTTCTATGCAGAAAGGAAACTTCATATTCAGCACAATAATTTATCTCTTACAACACATCTTGTTTGAATTTTTAATTTGCCATTGTTAACCCTATGTTAGTGTTTTTGTTTGTTTGTTTTTTAACAGAATGAAGTGCTTACAAGAAAAAGAAAAAAAATTAAAAGCTACCATTCAGTCACATAGTAAAGCACAGTCCCATCACAGCACTGTGGTAAACAATTAGAGGTAAACACGGATAAATTCAGATTTAACCTCCTCTTGCCTGCCTTTAACCACAGATGATTTGAAAATGATTCAGACTGAACAGCTAATAGACAGAAGTTTACTGAATGCTTTAATTAATGTACAACAGTGTCTTCAAACTACACACATCGCAATGTGGGGTCAGAAGTTGAAAAGATATCGAAGTAAGGGAATGGAAACCAATTGCTAATTCCTTTTTGTAGCAAGAGGAGGAACAATGCTTTGGATGGAAGCATTGGAAGAAATTTATAATCTCAAATGATGTAGAAAATAGAAACACAATAACTCAAATATGGCAACAAACCACTGCATGGCATTCTTTTATTATTATTATTATTATTATTATTATTATTATTATTATTATTATTATTATTATTATTTATTTATTTATTTATTTATTTATTTTCCCTAAGCAGATAGACCAAGCAGAAATAGTGAGTTCTGGGGAGATGTAAACATGGAGAGGAGACCTGGCTTTAATGACTTCCATTTTGAAGTATTAGACTTTATAAAAAAGATGTTTTATTGGTGATGGATAAGAGTACAATTCTTACATACAAAGAGTCTAAAAGCAGTGAAGATCATTCTAAGGTATTTATTCATTTATAAGCCAGAAGGAGTTCTAGTAGATAGGAGCAGAGAATGCTTTAAATTGATGGGGTGAGGGAAATGGTTGAAAAGACTGGTGATGAAAGAGACCTTAATGGCTCAGGCTTTCAATATTTCACTGACTTTTTGGGCTTGCATTAAGAGCCAGAACTTCAGTTTTGCAGTTTAGTTCAAGACAAGGAGAAAAAAAAAAAAAAAAAAAAAAAGAAAAAAAGAAAAACAGGCCTTTAAATTTATATAAACAAAATTTCTATAGATCTTGGAAAGTTTAGAACCAAGACCCACAGGAGTGAGAGCTTTGGATGGTCTTCTACTCCTCACTCTCTGTATCTGCAAAACAATAGTAAAATTATTTTGGTTGATAGAATTGCCAACTTGCAAACAGACAGTTTAAGAAAGTCAGATTGGAAAGAGACATGATGCACATGTTTTCTGTCAAGAATATTGCTCTAATTATTTGATTATTGTGAAATAATAAGGTCAGAACCAGACATTTCATTGGAGGGAATGGGGAAGTAATGCTACACAGGTCAGGACACTGGATAATGAACATCCTTTTATTTCTCCATGCACGAACACCTATGGTATACATATCCCTTTTTGATGGCAATTTTTAATAGGGTCTTACAGCAGGGAAGGTATAAACCAGGCAGGTAAACAACAAAACAGAGCTGAAAGTCTACACATCTGCTTTAACTGGCAAAAGGTCAAGTGGCCAAAATAAACCATTATAACTGCAAAATCTATTTCTGCTTTGTTATTGAGACTGTAGGTGCAGAAATATCAGTAACAGAAATGTCAAGATTTGTCTGAACGAAATATGAATGGAGATGCCTGTGTGTATGAGGACACCCAAAGAAACTGAAGAGAGCAAGGGTTAAAACATTGGCATATAGCAATAGATAACTGAGCATGTGGCAGACAGCAACCAGACTTGTAAACCTGGGATGTGTTGCCATCAGAATGTATCTATCTCTGTTTGTGTAGATGGAAACAAGAGGGTGGCAACATCACATGTACCACTCCTGCTCCTGTCACCCAACTAGAAGTCAAGTAACAGCCAGGAAGGTAACCAAAACAAGAAAATAAAGGCAATGGACAGCAGCTGTGTGTAGAGTAATGGCAGACAAGATAAACAAGGTTCAGAGTTGAAAGCTCATTCCATGGTAAATGCAGAGTCCTAATGGGCACATCAGATCTATTGGGGGAAAAAAGAAAAAGAAAAAAAAAAGGTCTTTCGTCTTTTTCTCCTGAGAGATGTGTTCAGGACTTGGAAGAAGAAGTCACATTTCTTGGTGTTGTTCACTACTGATCCTGGCCAGCTTGTGAGTATGTGGGTGTGAGACGGTGAGTGGGTCTGATACCTGCTTTTGTTTAAAGTATCTCCGTACCTTACACAGACTCCTTCTACATGAATTTGCTGCAAGATTTCAGTTAATAGAGGATTGTTCTACTGAAAATGAAAGAAGTTTTTCCTTCCTTAAACTAGGGAAACCTTTAAAAAGAAGCCCAAAATATCACCTATTTGTCTCATGCCAGGTGAACACACTTCGGTGATAAGACTGAGAAGCCTCTGCTGCTGGAAACACTTGTGCTAATTACTTCCTCCCTTAGTTATCTGTAACAGAAGCATAAAAGAAGTGGAATTGATCTCTAAAGTGCTGTAGCCAAAGAACACCCTTTAAGGAAAAACTACTTTAATTAAACCAAGAAGAGCTGCAGCTTTTCCTCAGGACAAAACTGCACACCCATCCAAAGGAGCAGTGCCTGCAGGACTGCAGAGTTCAGAGTAATTAAGAACAGAGATGAGCGGCCCAAATGGGAAGAGACTGAGCAATGCTTAAGACATGCTATCACCCACAAAACGATATCAGAGAGGCCAGCTGATGGTTTAATCTGGACAGAGATTTCTGACTTGAACTAGAGATAGATCTGGGAGTCATTAACATTCCCCTGGCAGAGAGTCTAAGAACAAGTTTGAACAAAGGATAAGAATAAAGAAGGAAAGCAGCCAAGGAACTAAATTCTCTCAGACTTACAGGGAGTGGGAGGGGGCACAGTTAAGAGCACCTAGAGAATTGTTCGAAAAGCTGAGGAGACAAGCCAAAAGAATGATAGATTTCTACATCTCAGGAGAACATACAATTGCCAAAGAGACTTGCTGGATGATGTCAAGGTGCTTGCCAGTTGAACAGGGTGAGAAAGTAAAGGATTGGAGATGTGTTCACACAGATCATCCCAAGGGCTGGGCAGGAGCCATCCCAAAGCTTCAACAACATCTGGCAGCTGGGCAGAAGGCAAGGGGATCAGCTACTGCCTAGTGATTACACAACACACCTCCAGAAAAGGTCAACATTTGCAGCTGTCTGTTATTAAGTAGGCTTCTGCAGAAGTTGTTCCATGTGTATGGATGCCTTAAGGTGTCATCAGGGGATGGGAATGAGGGGCTGGCATCCAAAACGAGAAAACTCATTCAAACAGAAACATTGGTTGACAGCTCAAGAGAGCACTACCTTTCAAGAATAATCTGTACATTTTTTTACAGCAGTCCTCTTTTCTGCTTAAACACAAAATCTATTAGGCTACTGCTATGTTTAAATGCAATGCATAAAACATTTCTCCATTTCATTGGAGAAACAGGTATAAATGTGAAACACACTCAAGAAACATAAGTGGGAGCAATTCAGCACTTATAGCATTAGTTTTTAATACAGCAGCATGATCAAATGTTGAGAGCTCTGCCACATAAAACTGGGAAAGAACAAGCATATTTCAAAACTTATTCCATTTATCATTTTTAATTACGTCCTTTAAAGGCTTTTAGAGACATAGGGCTGTTGAGTATATCCCCAGCAGAGATATAAACACAAGAAAAAGATGAATATTAAATCATGACAGTGTCTGTAATTCATCACCACAGCAAGACCAAGAAACAAGACTTGACTCTGCCATTAGCACTGATCAGTTGTCTCAGCAAAAAGTAAGAAGGCAAATGGGCATGGTAAGAGTGTCGCTCACAGGGTACATTGAGCAACACTGTGTATACCTAGCTCTACTACACACAGGTTCTAACATAGGGCTTTGCAAGCATAACAGAATCATTCAGGTCTAATTGTAGGTACCAAGTTTCTCCATGTGACTAACTCAGTCTTAGAATCCACAAGAAACAAATAAAATATTATTTCTTTTGAAATGCTAATGGGTAGCAAAAATATCTACAACGTGTGAATGAGCATCCCCTGCCACATCCTCAGCAGGCTGAAAATTATTTTTGCTCATATCTAAGTAATATAAATACAAATAATTGCATGTTAAATTGATTAAGTGAAAATCACTTGTACATAAGCAAAGCCCAAGCAACTGATTGCATTCAGGTCATCAAATGTGAATGTAAGACCCCTTGGAAAAGGATTTGTTCTATGGGGCTGTGGATAAATATCATTGCCTCACAAGTAAAGCAACTCCTATGGAAGTTGTGCTTTCATCCCCAGTAGGTGCTATTGCAGCCTGGGTTGTTCTGTGTAAGTGTTTCCATTTGGGGATTATACATTGTGCAGTTGTGAATGGATGGCATGACTGTCTGGTTCATATTCTGTGTACAACACCATTAATTTCATGGAGATCAGAATACCCAAGCACTGTAGCTGTGTTATTTTTTTCAAAATACATTAGTGACAATTACAGATTGAAACAACTCTTGGTTAATGGTTATAAGCTTCTGTTCAGTGCGATCTCATGTGCTTTTTTTCTTTTCTCTTTATCAATTCTGTGTAACAAAATGGCCCATTTGCACTCTGCTGTTAAAGACACTGGCACATCTCTAGGTTTGGCGAGGAAGGAGAGGAAGAGTCCAGAGTAGTCGCAGCTGTTACTGCTTTATGAATCCACAGTTACAGAGGTGAAACTGTCACACAAAAGCCCAGATCCCCAACAGTTTTTCTTCCCTTTATTTATCTCCCCTCATCCTTTCTCCTTTTTGCAGAATGAGCAGTGAAATGGGTGACACCTTTTTTTTTTTTTTTTTTTTTTTTTTTTTTTTTTTTTTTTGCTAGGCCTGTTGCAAGCCAAGTACAAAGCAAACAAGAGAGGAAATGTTGAACATAAAATCTGGAAGTTGCTTTTGTCCAGAAATGTTGATATAATCAGATTGAGGTATTTAAAAAGTCTTAAAATTCTTCCAAACAAAACATTTTGAAATAACAAACAAAAAGTGCCTGGCACTTCTCATTAGATTAAACTGTCACTGGCAAACTCCAGACACTCCTCTTACAGAGCCTCAAATACAAATAGTTACTAATTGCCATTCAGCTTTTGCAAAGAAAAGCCAGAAGACAGCCAATATCAACACTGTAAAATAAAGAAAAAGAAACTATGGTGGGTTATTTTCCCTCTACTCAGACATACTGGCCATCTCTTATGTTTACAGAGCTGTCAATTCCCCAAAAAAGACATCCGACACAGCAAAAACTTTCCCTCATATGTTAATATATGCTTTTTTAAAGTCATTTATTGGTGGGTAGTACTGGTAGGAAAAAAAAAAAAAAAAAAAAAAAAAAAAAATTAAAAGAAACCAACAGCAAGAAGGGAGCTTGAATACCTTGTCTGATAGAAAGAATAAAGTCCCTTCCCGTACTGGTGTTCTTGTTTGAGGGATTTTTCTTCCATCTTGCATATCTGGGAGGGGCTGCATTGGCTTTGGAAGTTTCTGTGTTAGGTAAGCACACATCCAACACAAACACCTCAAGAAACAGCTTGAAAGGAGAAACCGCCTACAAATGCAGCTCATTTTTCTTTCCATCTTGATTGCAGAGAGGGACAGCTGGAAGCCCTGAAGAACAGTCCGGGTTACAGTCTGGCTGGAGATCCAGGCCTTCAGGTGTGAGTGGAAAGGAAACAAGTCCACCATCAGGACTCACCAACAGATCAGGTTAGGTACAGCTTGTTTTCTTACAAGCTACCACCACAAAGTCCCGTGAAGCTGTTAGCGAGGGGCCAGGCCCGCAGCAGCCGGCAGCAATCATGGGACAACGCGTAGAGGTACTGAGGTGGCAGCCCCCAGGCAGAGCGTGACTGTGCAGGACAAATGGCAGCTCCAGGGCACCATGCAAAGTCAGTGGGAGCTGCTAAGAGCAGAAGTCCCTGCTTTTCTGTATTAGCAGAAGTCAACAGAAACAGCATTATGATGTGTTTGGTAAAATCAGAGGAGGAGTCACAGCAGGCAGCCTGCGCTCAGGGCAGGTGCTCTGCTGGCAGGCTGTGCTAACACCTTGGGACATTGCAGCATGAGGGTAATAGGCGGGTGGATGAACCATGAACCCCTCTCCCAGCCCTTTCCAGCCTCCTCAATATCCCCACAGCCCACAGCCCGTCCCCACCATTTCTCTCCTGCATCATTTGCATGTCTTCATCAATGCTCTTCCATCCCAATGAGACCCTCTTACTTTCCCTACAACCACCATTTTTATCTCTTAACCCACTGACATTTCTTTCTTGTTTCCCTGGGGGTCTCTCCCACCTCCTGCCCTGCCTTCTCCTGCCCCTTCTGCTGCCTCCTCTTCACCCATGAGGTGACAGCCACAGCCTCAAACCCTCTGTGCCCACAGCAGTGCTCTCAGAAGTGCTCATGTCTACAGTGTTCCTCCTGTCCCCCACTCCCATTTGTGCCCTCAAGCCTCGCTCTTCTCCCCTCACACACCCCACTGCTCCCTCCATCCCTTCTGCCATTCGGACTGGGCCTGGGACATGGCCATGGAAGTGCTGACCAACACCCAGAGGCCAAGCAGGGATTTGGGTCACTGCTCCACGTGCCTTCTCCCTCACCATCACAGGGCACTGCAGTACCCCATTCCTGGCCTTGCAGATGGTCTTGCTCTCAACACTCACTATATGAGCAAGGCCCAGGACTGAACCTGATGTTAGTAGGGCTGACAAAGCCTATTTTTTTGGCCTCTGTGTATTGGCATTTTGCTTCAAGTCTATAACATGGATGTGGAAAAGGTCTCTTGGTGTCATGTGTGGGCAAAAAAACCATGGTAAGCTCACAACAAAAGTGTACAAATTAATGGGAGAGCTAGGGTATATTTCTAGTGACCATGTCGCTTCTCCCAGATATTTCATGTTGTACATTCACAGCAAAGTCTACCAGTATTCCCTTGTCATAATAAAATACCTGTGCTGTCGCTGGCAGCGATGTTTCCCTTTCCTCAGTAATGGAGACAAGCCACTGCTGGTGCAGCTGCTGCAATTACTTTCTTTAGCTCAGCAGTTTACAACAGTAATTCTCATTAAAGTAAACCTGTGGAAGGTGCCAGACTGCTGGCTCTGCTGAGCACAGCCCTACATGTAGCCACAAAATTTGAACTCCAGTTGCTTGTAGCAGCACAAGGTTTCTTGTGCTGTCTTCAGCACATATCCTTCCCCGACAGCACTTAGGAAATAAAGAGAACATGTGCTGAGTTTACATGATCAATAGGATCAATAGGATCATGTAAACAAAGGAAATAAAGAGAAAGATCTCAGCTGTGTCTGTATGTCCCTTCTCTATCATGAAGTGAGGTCTGCAGTACAAGTGAAGGTTTAGGTTTGGGGAATGAGCATTCACAATTCTCCTCACAGCTTGTGATGACGAATGGCAGCTCAGCCACAGCTCACATTTGTACCAAACACAGCACAAAGGTGGCACTTGTGCAAGAAGGAGAAACTAGAGTTACCAGTTATACCTTGGATAAGCCTTTTTTTAATATATATTTTTTATTTTCTTTAAAAAAAATATTTTATGGAATTAAGCATTTCCTTGGTGCATCCAGCCACAGAGCAGCTGCAGAGGAAAATGTGGGCTGCAGGAGAGAAGACTTGGGAAGAGGAAGCTGGTCTCCGTGTCTGTGAATGGATTGTCAGTGCCACCCCTGTAATTAATTTAAGTCCTTACAAGAAGGAGAGGTATTTTGCTATTTATGTTTGTTTCTCTTTTCCACTAAGAAGGGATGATGTAGGTTACCACCACTCTTTCAGTCTAAATGTCACTTCACAGCCTAAAATAATACGTCTCTTTTGTTACTGCCTTGTGGGATCCAACGACTTCAGGTCATTGAATACTTGTGGCTCATCCTGCACCATCCACCCCTCTTAATTTCAAAACTGGAGACAGCTTTAGCAAGTAAGAGAAAAGTAAGTAAGAGAAAAGTAAGTAAGAAAGGTTCACCTTCTCTGTAAATCAAATGCTTCAGGCAAAAGCACATTTTATCAGACTTGTTTTTCAAACCTGTAGTAACTGCTTGCATATCATATTGGTTTACTGTTGGCTGAATATCATATAGCAGAATTGTTTTAGAGGGGTATTTTAATTTATTTTGTTTTATATTTTATTATCTCCAGTTGGAATGGAGCATGGCTGGAATCTGATGTCCATACAAATACTGAAAGAAGCTCCCGTTTAAATATTTGGTGACTAGCTGCCTGCATTGTGAGGCCAGAAGCCCATTTTGCTGGGCTACACAAGTAACAGAGCAGCCAGATGTCTGTCTGAGAGGCCAGCCAGAGGCAGAGGACCCACATGGGGTGGCAGGGATGATGGGGGCAATCAGGAAGGAGAGGCAGGGCAGCTAAGGGTCTTTTAGGTGTAAACAAATCCACTCGGATCAGGGATTCAGAAGGTAGCGTGACAAACTTAAAGAGCAGAGGAGATGAGCCTTGTGGTTGTCTTAGCTATGTTGGCTTAGGAAAAAACTAGGCAGCAGAGCACAGGTACCAGGGAGCTATAGTATTCTCTTTTCTTTCAGTACATGCCTGTTCACTTTAAAACACAGCTTCCTTTTGTAATACATTGTATTAAAGCTCAAGACTAAAATAAATGTTATTATTTTGTGTGTTTGGTTTTTTTTTTCATATGCCCTTCTGGCCTGGGTGCCCCCTTGCACTGCAGCAGCGTGCCGTGGGGCTAGGCCGCAGCGGGAGGTGGTGTGCTCCAAGGCTCAGCGTGGGTCGTGCAGCTCTAATGCTCCTCACCAACTTGGTTATTAATTGAATCCTGCTGATAATGTGAACAAAGGTGTCATCCTGGTTTGTGCGTACTCTCTTTTTCTTTTTAATTAAAGTGTAGACTCACAGAAGAAGTCTGGGGACATAAAGACCTATGAAATTCATTCCAATGGGTGCATACGTGTTTGACCTAGTTAGCATCTGCAAATCTGTTTAATGCCAAGAACTACGTTAGACAATTCATGCAAAAGCTCACAGGGAGTCACATAATGAGACTGTTCAGATTATTGTTGTGATTAGTCCAGTCCCTTCCCCCTTCTCACTCAGGAATATCATTTAGGCAAGTAGTCATTTTAAGAATATGCAAATGTTGATTGCTAGTTTGCTATGAATCTGGCAAAAAGCCAGGCTTCTGTGAAGCTGGCTACTATAGGCAGCATGAAGTTAAATATGCATGACCTTGCATAACGTTGATCCATGGGTTTGCAGGCATCCTGCACCTGTAAAGATTCAAGCCTACCAACTATCAGTCCCTATTCTGTATGCAAAGTGTCTCTAGCATCGTAGTTGAATTGCTTAGCATTTCAGTGCTCAATGATCATGTAAAGTCAGCACATGTTCATTACTTCTCTCTTCTTTGGTAAGTTCTTGAATAAAAAAGTCATGTATTTATCCATGGTAAATGCAATACTTTGATCTTGACAAAAATACATGTATTTCATACGGGGAGGGTGGGAAGATTTCATACTGAAAACATCTTCATGGTTATATTAAAATTGGATGAGTCCAGTGTTACCAAGACAAGGAGAATAAAATGCAATAGTTAGTATAAATTATGTATTTGACAGTGAGGAATTAATGATGCATTATTAAGATCAGGGTAGCACTAGGCAATTGCCTGAGGGCATTGTACATATTCAGGAGTCACAGAAAAGTCAATTCTGGCTCAGTGTTATAAATGATAATCTAAAGTAGAAAAAAATTTGTAAGTCCAATAAAATCAACTTAGTCTCAATTTACAAATATTTGTCTTGCATATGTGATTGGCAATATGTATTCTTTAAAGAGGTTCTTTAACATTAGGCTATAGGGGGCCAAATTCTGATATTTTGAATACCAGAGGAACTCCATGAATAATTTTGAATTAAAAATGGAACTTCTAGGATAACAACAACAACAAAGTGCTGCCAAACAATGTCAAATTTATTCTTTTACAACAGAAAGGTCTGCACAGAGCACTGACTTTCCACTCTGAACCTCATAATTTACTTGTAGCCAAATTTTGCTTCCTCCCTCTCATTGCTTTACAGCATCAGGAGCTCTTACTTGCCTAAGGGAAACTGTGGTGAGAAGATCAGCAACACCTCCCTGTACCCAACAGAGAGACCTCACGGGGCCACGGGCCACCCGTGGTGTTTTCCAAGGCTAATCAGTGAATTCCCAGCCCTATGGAAAGGCCTTCCTCCACACAGCTGACTTTTTTATTAATAAGTGCAGTAGTACTTATTATTAACTTACCTTGCACTTCAGGCTGGAGCAGGAGGATGACATTTCCAATGCTCTTACTCCAATGTCATCATCACCACTGTGTTGTTAGCATGTGGTACCCACTTTGCAATTGCTGTGGCAACAGGTCAGTGGCTGCACAAACAGAAGTGTGCCCTTTTGCAGAGTTTCTGCATACATTTTGTCTTAAATTGAGGAGCAGACTTAGAATAACTCTTATACCTGTAAAAATATCGCTTCCTGAATCATATGCTATAGCATATTGCTGTTAAGCAGGCAGTATTTCCAGTGTTTTGGAGAGCTAGCTCTAAACAAACAAAGCCAAAAGGGGACTGGTAGTTTTAAGGTGAATGTGTGTCCTTCAGTGTGGAACATTTGTTGTTAAGTAAATAAACATCTATTTATACCTATTTATAATCAATTGAAAGAGTGATTTCAAGCAATTACTGTTGGTATGACTCAAGGACCCAGGCTAAATTCTAGCCAGACAATAAAAGGATTTTTTTTTTTTTTTTTGTAAAGCTTGACAGGTTCTTGAGCAGAGTTGGAGGAAAATACAAATCAACTGTTAACGTGATAAAGCCATGCACAGTAACTCCACTTCTGGAGCTTTTGATGACTTAGGAGACATTCACACTGCAAAAAGAGACATAAACCAGCATATTGCTGCAGCACTGCTGGCTTTGCAGTGTGTGGGACTCCATCCAGTCATGGTGCAGAGGGAGGCTGGATACGAGACCACCACCCTCCATTCCCTTTTCTACTCTTTGGCAATGAAGTATGTGAGAAATACTGATGCAAAGTTTCTGTGGAGACATCAGGCAAAGCTGGATGGACAGATGCACATGCTGACAAATACTTTTAGAGGTCAGTACATGTTCACAAAATCCTTTGCTCTCACATACTTACGCTCTTCCTTTTCCTTCTTCCCAGACAGACTTCAAATGATCCAGTCTTGTTTTATTTCTTTCCCCAGTTCTGCTCCTCCTGGCACACCTCTTCCCCCTCTTTTTTGTCTCCATCCTTTCTTTCCTTGTTCCAGGACTCTCCAGGGAGCAGTACTGTGCAGGGCAGAGAGGCTGAGGTTGAAAGGCTGGGTGAGGTGGCTGCAGATGCTCAGTAACCACAGCTCTCCGGCATCACACACACAAGTATATTGCCCCACATTAATTCTAGCATGATTAACCATGTCAAGAGGACAGCAGTGGAGCACTTCTATGTCTAAATGAGGGTGACTAATATCAGGATATTAGAGGTAGCCACAGCAGCATGGCAGAGACAGAGGAGACCATGTATGCTTCAGGAGCAGCAGCTGGGGGCCAGGTAGAATACCTGAGGATGTCTGATGGCACATGTTTAGCACCTGAATTACACCCTTGGAAGGAGTTGTACCTTAACTCCTCAACATCTCCTTAACTCCTCAATAAAAGTCCTCAACATACCAAACAATTATGCCCTGCAGTCAAGATTTACACTTCAGAAAAAATCATTTGAGGCTAAGAAACCAGTAAGGAAGCAGACAAATAAAATAATAACCCTGCTTTCATAAAGCATTTATTTTTTTATTTGAAAACATTATACAGGCATTACATTGCCACAGCCAGTCCATATAGGAGCATGCAAATATCAAAATGAAGAAAGGTTTGTTCAGCTTTCTGATGCAGGATTTGGGGTTGGGATTCTGTTTGCTTGGTTTTGTTTTTGGTTCATGTTCCCATCTGCGGTGTCAAGATTAGTGTGCTTTATTATGGCATTTAACAGTAAAATCCTACCCATGGGGTAAAATTTATATTTGTAGCTAGCTTAGGAATACTAAATGGTTTAAAAAAAAAAAAAAAGAAAACAATACTACACGCTTGTCAAAATGTTAATAGCACAAGTTAGCAATCTCTACACTATACATTGAAACTTTTTCATATGACACAGTGGTGCAAAATTTTCAATTGCTTGGTCTTTTGTTGTGTTGTTTTGAAAGTTTATAGCTGGAACAAGGACAAGGTCTGTCTCCCAGTGAAGGTTTTCATCCAGTAGCAGAAAATTACATCAGTCTTGCTAAGGGCTGCTCAGTGCCAGCAGTATATCAGGGTTTCAGTCTGTTCAGGCAAGGATCTACACAGAACTAGTGATGTCCTAATGCAACACGGAGAGTAGCTGCCAGTTAGATAGCTGAACCTCTGCTGGTGTGTACTGAGGTCTTGAACTGCAGGAAACAAGCAGGTAGAAGTAATGCTTTCCTTCACTAGACCTCAGCTTTTCAGTCAACACAGTTACTTGTAAAGCTATACTACTGTCTTCCTTTGAGGTCCATTGCTCAGCACACTGGTGGTAATTGAAGTTCACACCTTTCTTAATGGGAGATGCAGAAAGTGAAGCAGCCCCACTCTGCACATGAAACTCCCCCTGTGCAAGTAACATGGGGGATGGTGGCTGGGTGCAGAGTGCACACCCAAACATTCGTATCTTATTTCCGTACAACAGAGCCTTTTAAAATAGACTATAAAAACAGCTCTGGATGGCACGACGCAGACACCCCATGGTTTGCAAACTCCTGTATGTAAAAACTCCCAGTCCGGTGAACTGCCCAGGACATGCCTTCTGCCCAGCTCTTTCTGAGAAGACTCCAACAAACATCTACAAGTTAGTGTCAGAAAAATGAAGAGGGGTAGGCGGAAGGACTACAAACATTTGGCTTGAAAATAAATACTAATAATGAAATAAACCAAAAAGAAGGAACTGTAAACATGGAACAAACACACACACCATCCTCAAAGGTCTCAAGACCAACATAGGGACTAATGTTCAGAGAAAGGTATTTAATTGGTATAAAAGGTAGCAAAAAGACTGAGATGACAGGTGCCTGCCAGTGTGCCTCCAAGCACCTGAGAGAGCCGTGGTGATTGTGACCAAAGCCTCTGCTCCTGGGGAAGGTATGAAACCTGCCTCAGGTGGAAGCTCTCCCTGGGCTTGACCCAAGGACGTTTGCTGGCCCACTGTGCACAAGGGCCTCACCCAACCATGTGCTTCCCACATAGGTTTCCACCCTGCAAACCTCTCCCTGAAGTATCAGGTGATCATTCTTGTGTGGGGGTGTTTTTTGTTTTGTTTTCTTTTCTGTGAATCATGTAGTATTTAGACTTTCCTTAACACCTCCAGAAAATGTACTGATATTTCTCTGTGGGAATCCTCAGGGCTTTAAAAGAAAAAAGAAAAATCTTGGGAAGATGAAGGAGGATTCAAAGGAGTTGGACTCTATGATCCTTGTGGGTCCCTTCCAAATTAGTATATTCTATAATTCTATGATTCTATGGATGCTAAAGAAGATTTTTTTAAAAAAAAAAAAGGGCAATGAAAAAAAAAAAAAAACACAACAACCTACAATTGTTATGATTTTAAAACCAGGAAATCTTAATTGAAGATTCTGGAATGTCTGGGGGCATGGTTCCACAAGACCCTTCCCTCAGCTGCAGTGGGAGCCTAGCAGGCAGCCTAAACACAATGGGACAGAAATCGACTCTTCTCCTCATCCACAGCGAGAGTAAGATAAAACATACATCTGCTGTTCAGTAGCATTTTGGCATTTGTCACTTCACATATATTTGTACATGTAGTTTTCCCAGTCTGCTTCAGGGAAGTCCCTTCTATATTACAGCAGAACAGGACTATAAAAGATGGATGTTACCTCAGCAGAAATTCATCCTGCTTGGTTGAACTGTGGCCTTTCTAATCTCCAGAGTACAGATTTTTCTTTTTTAAAGGGAAATAGGAAAGTTGCATTTTTCAAACATGAAGACCTACATTTTCACTTTAGACAGACTTCTTCAGCAGAATGACATTCAAATCAAATTCATCTTATATGCCCACAAGCAAAATATTCATCAGTCTTCTGTAAACCCCATTTTCAAATACAATGCATATATACATGCTTTTACAGCACTGTTGTGTACTTCTTAAACTCCTTTCTTCTAAAGATCCCAAAACGTTTTAAAGTAACTTGGTCCTATAGCACCCCTGTGAGGTAGGTCAAATATCTTTATTCCCTTATATACAGACTGGGAAATGCAGCCACACAGAAGGTAAGTCATGCCCAAGATGATGCAGAGACGTGGCAGATCTGTGAATAAAACCAAGCCCTGCTTGATCCTTTTCCTCTCTGTTAGGTATAAGGCTATCTCCCTTTCCTTAATTTTAAATTAAAAATAGATGGTGGAGGTTGAATAACCATTTCCTTTCATTGTGCTCTCAGAAGAGCGAACATACAGATGTAGATTCTCATGGCTGCAGCTATGATTTCCCCCTTCTGATAAGGCTCCTGGAGAAGTGCAGTTGCAGAGCACACCCTTACTACTTTCACATGTCCCCAAGAACATAAGAAAACTGCTGAATTATTCTGCTAGTTTTGTAGTTAACGAAAGATAATTGGCTACACCCTGCTGGTACGAATGCCTTTGTGCTACTGCAGCAATACCAGCAGATGGTCCAGTCTTTCTATTCATGAATTCCTCACATAATCTTCCTGATTTTTACAATTTGTGGGTTTTGGTGAAAAACTGTCACATTTCTAAATAGCTATTGTTAGAATAATGAATCACAGAAGACTAAGCAAACTGGAACAGCAGAAGGCGCCCTCGATGCACTGAGTATCTAAAATAAGTGCCCTGATCCACAAGATATGTCATCTTACCATGGAGAGGTACAATACATAGGAAACTAGAAAATGTATTTTTTTTTATATAGATTAAAATTTAAAAAGTAAGAAATCTGTGTTAGTCATGACTACAGAGAAGTTAACTCCCTGTCACCTGATGTAGAACCTCAATCGCTAGGAAATCTGCCATGGATCATAGAGAGGTCAATGCTTGAATACTTCACTTCTGCAAATATAGAAAGGCTAAAATGCTCGCCTTATACCTATTCCTAGAATAGAGACGGATATTGTAAGTTGTCCCTCCTCTGGATTCATGGAGCAGATTACCTAGAAAGGGCAACTAGATAGCACAGATGAATTTATTGTCTTTCCCTCACCAAATCCAAGGTGCTAGAAAAAACGTGTCGGGGGTTGCTACCATGAGTAACCCATCTATTTTGTGCAAACAAACAAATCTCAGAGAGAAATTAACTGTGACTGCACACATGTATTTGCTGTAAAAAGGTGGCTTGTCCACGACTGGTGTGGCTTAGGCATAATATCTCTCAGTGGGTGCACAAACACCCTTCGGTTAATTTCTTCTTGTAATTTCAGCTTAAAATATTGAATAGCTTTCCCAGGTAGTCTGACATTAACTGATTCATATACAGCAGTTTGTATGGCAAACATGCTGTTAACATCATGAACGAGGGACTGGCATCTCCTTGCAATGAACACCCTGGAACAATTAATTTTATTTTTATGAGCTTTCCTTATTTGCTACCTTGCAGCTCACCGGAGTAACTGCACCTGGTAAATACCTTTCTCTATGTACAATACAGAGATAATGGATATATGAGCTCCACTGAATCATCAGCAGGTGATCAACGGCCCTGGGTTTAGGCAACTCTAATGTGAGGCTCCTCTTCTGTCTCCTGCCCCAGGCTGGTGTATGTTACCGAAGGCTCCAGCTGGCCGGTGGCTGGCAGGTCTACAACAGGTCCTGAAGGGTTTCGAAATTGCTTGTACACCCGAGGATCTTGGGCTACGTAGGTGGACGTGGAGGAGTAGAGCACCAGCCCAACAAGGATGGTGAAGAATGACAACAAATAAAGTCCTGAAAACTAAGCAAAAAGAAGAGTACAGTCATTAGACATGGCAATGCTCATCCTGAGCTCATGAAGACCCATGGACAGAGGTAGGCATAGATCCTTGTTGTGGCATGCACATCACAGAAAAAGCCTCTTGTCACCAGGATGGCAAACTTTTGGGGGAATATCACTTTGTAAGTTGGTTTGCTCCAGTTAAGTCCCCTGTCTTCTGCAGCTGGTACCTTTCCATGGCCCAGGCTATTAAGTATTAGTCAGGTGGGATGTGGGAAATCTGGGCTCCGGTCACTGATCCTAACCTGAGTTTGTTGTGCTTTTAGCCATATTAACTACCTCTGTGAGTGCAAGTGTCTCTCACTCCAGTGTGGGGTATCATCATCTTCTTCATTTTTTTGTCAGGTAGCTGCTAAATGTAAAGTTAAT
Source organism: Aythya fuligula (assembly GCF_009819795.1). Taxonomy (NCBI): domain Eukaryota; kingdom Metazoa; phylum Chordata; class Aves; order Anseriformes; family Anatidae; genus Aythya; species Aythya fuligula. The sequence continues at coordinate 74,999,418 of NC_045561.1, read as the reverse complement.
TACAGCTAAACCATGTTAGTGAAGTATAATATACCACCCGTAATATAAAAACACCAATAAAATAACTTAAATAACATTTAAAACATATACTTTCTTTAAAAAAAAAAAAAAAGCCTTTAATAAAGATCCTTAAGAAGGCCACCTGTAGCTTCTTTTGCTTGTAAACTGAAAGCAGATGACAGAAGATTTAGTGTGAGTTAGAACAGGACAAAATTCAGCTGTGAAACATGTTCTGGGTAGACCTCAAGAGGTTTGACAACACTTGTGGAAAGCAGTTAACTGAAAGGTTGAGCATGCATATTTTGGCACAGAGCACCACTAGATCAGAGGTCAGCCTGAATTTTCTGACATGTCCAGACTCAGTGTGCCTGGACTAGGAATATAACACAAATAACTTTTTTGGCAATATTTTAGTCCTTATGGGTAAAGGTAAAGCCTTTGCCTTGGCTTTAAGCCTTTGCTTATGGCTCTAAGCCCATATGGCTTGTCTCTTGATCCTAGACTACAAGTTATTCTTTCTTGTATGTTGTGTGTGAGAAGCTGTGATGGACAAATTGTCCAGCCAACTTGTAGGTGGGAGTATAGAACAGATCTATATTTGCTGGGACTTTAGAAAGTGCCTGTGTCCTGCAACTGTCAGGAATCCATACTTCAACACCAACCTATAACCTCCAACCTGCAACCTGTGATTAACTGCTTCATGCTTCACAACATGCTTCATTTTATTATTTTACATGGAGGTGTCTGAAAATCTGTTCTTTAATCCTAAATTATATGGTGCTATGATGGATGCCCAATTTGTCTCCTTTGGACAATTTCAGCGTGTCACAAGGTGGATAGACCAGGCTGTATTGGCAGAAGCTTTTTAATAATTCTGCTTCTAATATTTAGAGAAATAATTACTGTGGTAAAAGCAAATTTTACTTAATTTTACTTAAGTTAACTTAGTAATGATGCTGATTTGGTGCAATTTAATAGGTCTACAGAACCTGTGTACAGCCTCCCACCTGTGGAAGCATTTGGCTTTTTTACACAATCTAAATAATTTTCAAAAAACTTTGGACAAATAACACACGGTGACATATTTGGACCTGTTTTTGTTTCCTACAGCTGGTATGCACGTTTTAGAGGGAAAGCACCATAATGGGGAAAGTTTAGAGTATGTCAGAAGGATTGTTGTGTAGAAAGAGTGCTGCTTTTCATCAGTTGTTAATTGTCTTTTTTTCCAGGAATGTCACCAGGTCTTCACGTGTCATCTGGCAGTGTGATACGATGCAGTCATCCCACTGTCCCATCAGCTGTGAACCCATTGTTGAGTGTTACAGTGAGTCTGCTGAAGGATTCCTCCGGTGTGACACAGCTCTAAAAGGGCTGGGTTAGGCTTAGATCTCCCCCATGTGGCAATCAAACCAAAGTCAGTCATTTCAAAGCACTTTCCAGTGGATTTTTCCCCCCTTTTCAGTTTAATTTTTCTCTCAGCACTTTCCCCTCCACTTCATGAACTTGGGTAGCACATGGCAGCAGTGGGTTAAATTAAGCAGAAGCAAAATTGAAGAGCAAATTGTGTCTAGTTTCCCAAACTGGGAACTAGTTTCCCATTGTCCCTCCTTTCTACCTTATGCCTGAATTTCTCACCCAGGACAGCCAGCTGGCTTGTTCTACCATATAACCAGAGTGCCAGCCAGATTTGTGATTGCCTTGTGTCCTGCTGTGAGGAATCTGTGGGGCTTCCAACAGCTAAATGTGCCCTTATTCTTGCTCGGGGAGCTGCCCAGCCAAAACCAATTCACTTTCTCTTTATTCCATGCCTTCAGCTCTGCCACATCCCCCTCCTCTTGGCCATACCTCTCATTCTCCTCCCTGCGGCTGCCTGCCAGTGGGCTCTTTGGTCTGATAATATTCTCTCCATGGCAGTGTGTCCCCCAGTGGCAGTTCTCCAGCCTGGGAGAAAGGCTTTGGACGTAGCTGGGGGAAAGCTAAACAAAGGCCTGTGAATCATTTGTCTTTGGTATCTATGCACAGCTATTGCAAAGAGACCTGGATGCTGACAGCCCTATACCAAAACCAGTCTTTACCTTCCTCTCTTGATTAGAAACGAGTTAAGGCTTCTTTCTGCAGCAGCTCCCCACAACTCCATTAACAAACAAGGGTTGTTAATAAGGTTGATATAGGAATACATACTGTAGGCATAGGAAAAATCTCTGTGCTTTTTCGATACTCTGTCAGACTGACCCAAAGTCCCCTGAAATCAATGGACATTTTCCTCCTGTTAAAATGGCTGTGAATCCAGCAGTGTGACGGGAGGGTTCAGACAGTTCATCAAATACAAAATCTGTTAGTCACTGTACTGTGTTCTTCAGACTCTCCAGCTGAGATCTTTGTGTTTTATTGAAGATAGCATTTCCAGCAGGCATACTTTATTGCCACAGCTACATGCAGGTTTTTTTTTTTTTTTTCTGTCTTGACCTGCAAACCTCATCTGCTGAGACTCACTATTAATAGACAGCAAAAAAAAAAAAAAAAAAAAAAGAAATTTAAAAACAGCAGGAAGAGCTACTTCTAAGAAATGAAGTGAGAGATCATTTTGCATTTCTACCCTACACAAAATTGCACTACCAAACTGCAAGCTCTCAGGTAGTGTGCAATTCCTCTCTTTGACTAAAATGCCAGTTGACAATGATACTGTGCTTCATGTTTCTAACTTATCTCCCACTTTCTACAGAAAAATATTTCCTCTAAGAAAAAATATTTTAAAAATATACAGATTTGTATGTCTCTCCAAATCCCACCTCCCTCTATGCTACACAGGATACCAGCAAGCTGTTCAACTTCTTGCATCCTGGCATTGATTTTTTCCCTTATATTAATTTCTTTTGTGAATGAAAATGATTTTTAGATGACCCTCAGTTTATTACCCATTTAAAAGAGACAGTAGCACTTGGTTTCTTTTTTTACCTGTTCACTCTACAAAGTGAAGAACCGAACTAACCCATGTCACATGTCTGTTCAATAGTCCCTAGAACAGTAGGATTCAGATACACAGCAACAAAGAAAAAATCAGAAAAAATCCTGTCCTTTCACTTAGGACCTTAACAAAGATGGTAGAGAAAAGAAGACGTATAAGAATTTCCAGCTGAGAACCTGAGATGTACAGAAACAATTATTCACCCCAGATCACACAGGAGCATATGGCAGAGTTAGGCAATGAATTCAGCATTCCAGAGGATCAATCTAACTCCTTAATCTAAAGACTTTTATATTTGACTGCTTATATATATTACATTTTATTCTGCTAGATGAAATCCTCTGACAGTCATGTAAGTCGCACATGGCTGTGCCAATGTATAAGTTCTCTGCAAGCAGGAATTTATCTTAAAAGTAAATGATATTTAGCAATTGGCATTTTCCTTGCTAATTTGCTTGTATAATACATTAATTAAACACACTGATACATTGTATTTAGCTTTCAGCCTGGACTGAAGCAGAGATCACCACAAAGTCAGGAACCAGGGGCTCCCTGTGTTGCTGCATAATGACCAGTTTTTCCAAGCAAGAAATATGCATGTAAAGAACAGTGCTTCTGATCACCTGAATCAAAAGAAAGGAGATTAACTTGCTACAAAATATGGAAGGGAAACAGGGACATCATCCTCTGAAGGGAAGACAGATCTCCTTTTACAGAGAAAAACTGTTTAGTTACCATAACACTTCAGATCTTATCACTGACATGAAAACTTGCTGAATAGTCAGATCAAACAGTTCGATCAGCACAGCACATCTCAACATGGCTGCTCTGCTCTGCTCTAAGAGGGTGTCTATAAATGCTTTCCCAGTCACATGTATTCAACAGGGAACACACAAAGGTATTTACAACAATTAAATACTAGAGGGACAAAAAAGATGATGTCTCTAGACATTATTTAGTACCTGCAGTGAAAAAAGCTTACACTAAACCACTGTTAAGTTTCAGCATATCCATTTTAGGTGTCTGTCAATTTGAAGAAAAGCGTACAAAGCAAAAACTAGACAAATGCAACAAGATAACGTATATCAAGAATTGCTCAGTCTATCAAAAAACACATTGATTCTGGATGAGTGGATGTTTCTGGTATTTATCTAAAAGATATCCCTTAGGGAACCAGTACTTGAATGCATTCACTCAGCCAGGCTTAGCAGAAAAATTAATGGCATTGGATGACATAGCTGCAGGAGCAGAGACCTAGCTCCTCACCCTGAGATGTGCTAATGCAACCCTGTGCAACCCTGTCAGAAAACTAGTACAGCACTAAGCTCTAGCTGACCGCAGAAAACACAAGGTAAAACCAGTCCTGCTTTCTGTTATCCATGCACAAATTCACTTACATTAGGAAAGAACAGAACCCAAACATTTCTGCAGTGATTTAAAATACACATATATATAACTACAATGCTAGATGCAATTGTGAATGGATTTTATAAAGATTATTTGAAACTTAATTTACACATAGTATTTTTGTTCCAAGCGATTCAAAATTGGCCATTTGGGGAATAAGTTAAGCATCACAAAATTTCTAAAATAAGAAAAATATAAAGGTATCTGAAAACTTATTTTTCTTTTAAAATCCAGAATGAGCTATTAAATCTCTCTAAATTTAGCCCCACCCCCACCCCTTTTTCCTATTTCCTACTTTTAATTATCCGTCTGTGCAAAACGTGTCTTCTATAGACCTGTAAACCTTTATGACTAGAACACTACTAGTATTTCCACTTGAATTTATTGTACTTTAAAGTAACCCAGTTGAAAAAATAGGTGCAAAAGAAACTTCTTGATGGGGATCAAACAGCGCACCTGAGCATCATCTTGAATAGTGATAAAACAATTACGGTAGAGGAAAATACAAAGAAAGAAAAACTGTTCAGAAAACAGCAAATTCCAGTCTAGTTCAGGAGAGCATGTTATTCTTCATTATACAGACCGTGAATTTAGGAAGGAAAGCAGGAAGAAAGGGCATATCAGAATCCTTGTACAACAACTAGGAGTTGTTGCACTGACTGCCTTCTGCACAGGGAATTTGCAGGCTAGTATTTCTGACTGTCACAGATGTCCACATCCACGTTACCACTGGCACGAGGGCAAAACAACATCTACAGCAACAAAAACAGACAGATGTGAGTCTGCAGAAAAGCCTACGCTGACAAAGGAACTCAATGATTTGCTAATTTTGGTTTTTCACTAAGCTCTCATGGTAATGATCATGACCGTTATTACAAATGGTTATGAAAATGCAAATTCTCCTTCACTTGGTCCATTGAACTGGAAATAGTCTGTGAGAGCAGATTTTTCAGCTGTGGCACTCCAATTCCATTTGTATTTCACAACAGCAGCATAGTCTGAATCTCTTGGCAGGTAACACGACTCCCAGCTCCTAACTATGGCAACCTAGCTGTGCTTTGTAAGTCTTAGAAAGGATTTTTTTTTTTTTGTTATATGACTAACTGAAAACCTAGAATTACCTAGTTTCAAATGATAAACCATGAAATGAAATAACTACCTTTTCCCTTATCTTGGCTACAAATTCTCCTCATTTTGACAAAAGTGAAAAAAAAATAAAAAAAAGAAATCAGGCCTATGAATTCTAATTTTAAACCTTCTTAAGACGCTATCTCCTAAGAACCGTGCTGATGAAGAGGAACAAAAATTTCCATATTGGGGGAATTCGGTTAGTCCCATATTCCTGTTGACATTCTCCATGCTCTCCAGACTGGTAGTTCCCATCAATGTTTTATTCCAAGCAGTGGGTCTGTGCAGCCTGATGAACTTTTCTGTTTTCCAAACCAATTCAGCTTGTAATGTATGCTGCACAGCCAATCAAAGTCAAGGCCAATGAGGGTTCCCACACCGGATTATGTCTTTTCCCTCGGGTAATTTCACACATGACTACCTGAGTGGGCTGAGCTAAGGGAGCTAAAACCAAATTTCTCTCATTATCTTTTATATAACAAACAGACATTTTCACTTGGTTTGATGAATCGATTGAGAGACTGAGCTTCTTTTCACACAGTTCTCTATTTTCACCTCAAATATAGCAAATGAAGTTCATCATGGCCAAGTGCAGCAGTTGCACTGCGGGATGCACGTACTTTCTGGTCAGTAGGAGTACCAGGAAGGATGAATGCTCAGAGGGCTATGAAGCCACACAGTCCTTCCACTTGCATAGCTGGATATTAAAGATATATTACTTATTATTAATAGGAATGGGAGGCAACATCCTAGTTATAGCTCATAGCTCTCTCTGATGACTGCCTTAGCTCAGCCCCACAAAGATCTGGCCAAGTTGGTCATAGGCCGGGACTGTGACTCAAACTGTGGCTGACTCTTTTTGCTCCATCCTGGAAGGGAGATGTTTCTGTTTACTCCTAATGGGAAGGAAAGGATGCTCTCTTTGGGATTCAGAGTTTACCCTGATAAAGTTTATCCTGATAAAGAGCAGGGTAAACTCTGCTGGTTCAGCCTGTCACTGTCTTTGGCTGATTACTGATCCCAGGTTTAGCATGTCTTTTCAGCTCTCCAACTACAGAAGTCTGAATGCCTAAGCAGAAATGTTGGTTACCCTGCTGAGAAAGGTAACAAGGGGTGCTGGCTAGCTTCAGTAATGATGCCAACTACTGGACTGTGAGTCTGTCCACTAGCAGCAAGATTAAATCATTGTCGCACTTTAATGAACTCTGGCTATTTCCAAGGCAAACTGTGAGGATATAGTCTTAAGTAATGACTTAAGGCCCAATCTTACCTTCTGAACTCATGCAAAATGAAATTTATAGCTAGTTTCTGCACATATTTTTTATTTTATTTTCTGCCCATTGGCAGTCTAATGAGAAGTTTTTCATTGGGTGAAGGAGGTTTGAGTTGCAGGGCATGCCTCTACCCATCACTGTTGCTCATTCCAGCCATAATCCAAAGCAAAAGGCATTGGGTTCACTACAACAACAGCACAAACCTGACATCAGACTCATTGCTATTTGGTTGAAACAAAGAAGCCAAAGGAAGACTGGCCCCTGCCATTTCAAGGATGAAGAAAGGTCGTACTCTTCTCTTCCTCCTGCCTGCTTGCATCCTCAGTTTGCTTTAAGTCAGATGAAATGGAAATATTTCCTTAATGTTGTGTTAATTATTTCTTCTCTGTATACGGATTGTCAGGGCTGTGGGTGCATTCCCTCCACCTGGGGATTTCTCTGTCTTTGCTCAGGGCCAGCTAATCCACGGTGCATGTGTCTGGCCATGAGAGGCCTCAGCAGAGGCCTGGCCCCCTCCTTCAGAGCTGGGGAGAAGCTCTTCCCCTCAGTCATTGCCACTGTGACCATGGCCAGCCTCATGCCTCCCTCTGACCTATGCTTGGCATCCCAGTTTGACCTTAGCCCTGATCAGTTCTTTGAAAGCTGAAGGTGTCTATACAGGAGAAAAATGGGGAGAGGATTACCAGAAAACTATCATCATAAAGTCCAGTAAAATTTGTGAAACTTCATAGTTTTCCTGGAATTCATTTGTGGAATAAAACAAACACATGGTCAGAACTGATCATATTTACAAAAAAAACTCAGAGGTTGATGCCAGCAGCTGTAAAGCAAATGCTTGTTTTGCACAAATCTGCATGATTTCACGCTTCTCAAATGGCATAATTAGAAAAAAATTATAGTAGAATGTCCTTCCTAAATACATGCCTGTTAGGGCAAAATGTTTGCCTGAAATGTCTTTTCTTGCTTTCCTGGATGCTGGGAGATACAGGAATGCTACTTTCTCTTCCGCTTCCCTTTGTTGCCTTCACTATTAGATGTGGAGAAAAAATAAGCCTGTGTTCAATACCCCTGCAATACCAGCAGTCTGTCTAATTAAAAAGTGCAAGGTAGAATGAGTCCTGCAATGTTTTAATCCCTTCTTATCTGTATAGGAAAGACATTTTAATGTGAAGTAAAAACACTTATATTACAGTGCTCTAATTTCCTGTCAGCATATTTACTGTGGTATAGAGAGGCTTCATTTCTGGTTATTTTATATCAATCACTTGGCAAGAATAGTTTAAGATAAGCTGGGAGGGGGAGGAGCCCACTCGTATAAGAATAAGCAAGTCCATGTAGGGATGGGGTTACTGTGTTCATTCCACATGCACAGTAGACCATCAGACCATGACAAATTTAATCAGTCTATGCAGAAAATCAGTGGTAAAGCAGTTATCCTTTAAAGTCATCTTAATATTAAAAGAAGCACAACAGAAATACTTACAAAAATAAAAGTAATTCGCCATCCCCACTATTACCTTTCAATATTTGAAAGATTTGTTTTATCAGCCATCAGTTGCCACGTCTTTTCATTTTTGTGTGTAAATATTTAATAAAGTAGCAGCTGTCTGCTGTACTTGATTCTGTATAAATGTATATGAGGCTAATTGTGTTCGATACAGAGGTTACAATAATTTATTCACCTTGTATCCTTTGTTTATATTTTTTTCTGCTGAATCTATCCATATATTCATGTAGTCACGCTCTCCCAGAATGGCATTCTTTTATCTCAGCCATACAAGCAGGGAGCATTCCTGCCCTGAGACACAAGATATATGCAGCTGTGATTACCTTTAACACGAGTAACTACGAAGGCTGTCTGGAGAGAGTGTGATACTGCTATTTCTCATCAGGGTGCTGCGTAGTCTGCTGTGTTTGCTGCAGGCAGTGTGAGACAAAACTTCAGGAGCTCCAAAAGCTCTCAGCTGAGTCAACTCACCAGACAGGCATACCAGAGAATCAGCATGGAAAGTGTGTCCTAAGCCATCCAATAAGCCATCCAAAAGCCAATCCCCCATGGCCATGTGCCACTAGGTCATATATTTTATCTGGCCAATATGCCCTGTCCTCCTGTAAGCATTATTAGGGCTTTTGTCCTGTCCTCCTAATTTATCTGAAGTTTGTTCTTGAACCTCCCTGCTGCTATAGCCAAAAATCCCTCTCTAATTTCTATTCCACATTTATACCTTCTCAGTTTCTATCCATATGTTCTTATGTTGGAATTGGTCTTTAGCTCAAATAATTTTCCTTCTTCCTCTGTGTATTTATAGATTAATTTGTATACGTTGAATATGTCCTATTTCAGTTTGTCAGAAATCAAAGCTATGCTACATATGACAAACATTTTTTTAGGATTTTTATAGCCAGCCAGTATGTTTTTAGAGGATGCATGCTTACTCTGTCAAGGCTTTGGAGAATACAAGAGAAATACCTCTTTAGGTCTTGGGCTGACCAAAAACCTTCATAGCTACAGCTAGCAAAGTGCTGTCCTAGTAAGTTGTGCTGTCCTATGGCATTAGCATTTCCCTATCATTATTGGAAATACCTGGACTGACCCATTTGGAAACAACTACACCACAAATGCATTCAAACTTCTCCCATCTGTTGCCACTGACATTACCTTGAAGTTCATGCTTCATAGCATTCCTCAATGTCACTCAATTCTTGTGTGGTATTTCAATCCTCCTTCCCACTGAAGGTGCCAAAGCTATTACTACAGTCACTACGTAAGACCAACTCTTTGGAAACTCCATTAGTAAGCTCCTTTTAGCAGACTGTTTCTCCTGGCACACGGCTTGTCCTTTATCCTCATAAGCATGTCTTACCCGTTTTACAGTCTTCATAGTGCTAATCCTGTACTTCAGTTTAATTAATAATTTTATATACTGTACCATACAAAGGTCTCAGAGATTAGATGTGCCATTTGTCTTTTGCCCAGAAAAATCTGTTAAATTATCAGACAGACATCAGATTTAGAGTGGCATGATTTATCTTTTGTGAACCTGGCTGCGTTTTATCCAATTTTCCATTTATTTCCATGTCCCTAATTATTCCTCCCTTGTGTCTACTTCTGTTTTTATTTTATTGCCCACTTCATATACTATTCTTCCAACTATCTATATTCACAAACTTGAAAGCATTCAAATTATTGTGTTCTCTTTCTGCTTCCAATGTATTAATTCCCATCTCTATTAATTCTTGTGCATTTTCTTTGTATTTAACCCTCATCCTTATTGAATGTGGCAGAAGGTACCCATTTCGGTGACAAACAAAAGGTGGCTCAATTTTGGCCTCTGCTTTCTCTGTGGGGTGAAACTACTTCTCTTCATAGACAAAAAGAACTTTTTGCTGTTATTTAACTTTCTTCTTCATTGGAAAATTTGGTTTATCTTTTATAGAAATTATAATTTAACTCTTTTTCCTTTTTACTTGTACATCATCAGTTTTATTCTGTGATTATGCTGTTTTCCTTATTTTCTCTCTATTTCTAACCTTGTTAAAGGGATTTTTGTCTAGTTACATCTCAAGCTCACCCCTACAAGTTCTCCAATTGCACTTAAGATCAAAATCCACATCAAGTCAAAGGCAGAAAAGCTATTTCAAATCTCCTTCAGACTGAGGTTTTTGAAGGAATATTTATGGGCCTTTTAATGACCTGGAAAAGCAGATATTGTTTAGTGGGGACTGCTAGCGTTAGGTCAGAGGTTGGACTCGATGATCTTGAGGTCTCTTCCAACCTAGAAATTCTGTGATTCTGTGATAATCTTGTTTGCTGAATTTAACATGAGCAGGTGGTAGGAATAACTTTGGAAATGAACTCCAGTACATCAAGATAAGTTTAGTTGCTTAGTGGCACTGCTGCTGACAAACATGTAACCTCAGCCATGGGTTTGAAAGCTTCCAGTTTAGTGGAAATTGGGAGTTTAGTCAAAAAGAAGATGATTTTTTGAAGACTTTCTAACAGTGACTAAAATACCCTACTGCTTAGATTGAAAACATATATAAGCAATGTCTTCTGACTGATGTTATGTCTGCCTGTTGGCCCAGTTCCTTGATTTTATTTTAGGAAACACAAGGTCTTTTTGAGACTTTAAAACTACCTGCAGCGTTCACTGATTCAGCTGGCAGGAGGCACAACTGGACCAAGCACTTTAATCCAGATAATTAAAACATCAGGTTTTCTTCTCCTAAACCAAATAAAAGTTCTTGATACATTGTCAGGAGTTACTTCAGACTCAAGCAAGTCTCTTCCATGTCCCTGGCCTGGGTTACTGAATCTTGCAAGTTCTTCTATGTAGCTATTCCTAGATGATCTCATTCATTCGACGATTTCACGCGTTTTGCTTCCCAGTAGCACATGGACAATGTAGATGCCCAGGCATCATTTTTAACACACTTCCTAAATATTTCTACCTTGTTTCCTAGTAACTTTTGGAAACAAGGAATTACTCATTTCCATACGAAATCTCCAAGTTTATAATACAGGTATTGCATTTAACTCTTACCATTCACTTTCAAATTGATTCCTTCAATCTCTGTCTTTGGCTAACTTCCAGACTCTGTTTTCATGTAGTAAGGTGAAAATAATATTCAATTTGCAGAATCATAATTTGAAAATCTTTTTAGATTTTTGGTAACTGAACCATATTTAAGCTTTTGAATGCTGCTGCTGCTTTACCGATTCATGACCTTTCTTGGCTTTCTCCTTTGGGCTGCAAATGATTGCTGAGGTATGTAACTCAATATTTTCATTGTAGTTGTCTTCAAAAGTGTGCATGACTTGGGAAATGCTGAGGTTCTCATTTAATTTGATTTCTTTTTCACAAATAATTATGAACCTAACCCTCTTGGGCTTTGCTTTCATATTCATTGAGCTTTCATTTAGAAATGGTATGTTGTTGGTAAGATCCATCTCATTTAATAGGATGTCTTCATTATCTTTTTCTCTCTGCATTTTTTATTATAATAAAGTAAAGGCAGTATTAAAAAGAAAAGGTTAGAGGATGCATATGTGGTTGTTGTGGTTTAACCCCAGCAGGCAGATCAGCATCACACAACTGCTCGCTCACTCCCCCCAGGTGGGAGAGGGGAGAGAATCAGAAAGGTAAAAGACCCAGAACCCATGGGTTGAGACAAAGACAGTTCACTAGGCAAAGCAAAAGCCGTGCACAAGCACAGCAGAACAAGGAATCCATTCGCTGCTTCCTATCGGCAGGCAGGGACTCAGCCACCTCCAGGAGAGCAGGGCTCACCCCGTGGCACAGCTCCTCGGGAAGACAAATGCCATCACCCCAACATCCCCTCTGCCTCTTCCTTGTGTTCCCCCTGCCTCCTCAGCTGCTGTCACTGAGCACGGTGTCACACGGTGTGGGACATCCCTTTGGGCAGCCTGGGCCAGCTGTCCTGGCCGTGTCCCCTCCCATCTCCTGGGGCACCCCCAGCCTCCTCGCTGGCCAGGCAGTACCAGGAGCAGGAGAGGCCTTGGCTCTGTACAAGCACTGCTCTGCAGCAACTGGAATATCCCTCTGGTATCACTGCTATTTTCATCAAAAATCCAAAGCACAGCATCATACAAGCCTCTAGGAAAAAAACATACTCTATCCCAACCAAAACCATGACAGTGTTTGATACAAGTGTTTTTGTTACAATATTTTTTTTTTTTGCTTTCTGCAGTTCATCCAGACCCTTTTCTTGTTTTCTGTTTTTATGGATTTTTATTACTCCACTATCCCCAAATTTTCTTTTTCAGCCCCCATGTTTGCCAGCACCTTCAAAACCCATATGGTTTTGTTAAAGCTTTACCACGCAAAAGTTAACTATTTTCAATAACAGGAGGAATTCTGCTAATATGTCTGCACTTTCATATTCAGTAGAAATTAAGAGCACTTCACCTTTACTTTCCACTTGACACATCACTACTTTTTCCAAAACACTATTTATTTCCCTTAGGATGTGAGAATTAATCCTCATAACGTAATATGTGGTATATTTAAGAGATCTCTGAACAACTTTTCCTTTATATTGAAAACCCAAACTAATTCCAAGCAATTTGAGGTAACTGTTATTTGGCTCCAAGTGTTCAAAGACCATTATTATGGTACTTTGCTACTTGCATTTCTTTAAGGCAATATCCAGTTATTAATTTGAAATGAAAATGATTGATGGATGGAGGCTTTACTGCTAAAGATATTTTTGCATGTCCTACCAGTATAATTCTGCTGCTTCTCTTCAGCCACTATAGTGCTCATGTGTCTGGAGTGTTGTTCAGCCTGGGAGCAAAGGTGGGGACAGAAAAGTCTGGTGGGACTGCCTCTTCTGATTGCAGACAGCTGTGACTTCAGATTATATACAAAATGGAACAGCACCTAAATTGCACACAGACCGCAGTTCTAACCATTTTTCACTAGTTCCCTAAATGCTGCTCCTCCTTTCCTAGCCCTGCCAACAAAACAGTGAGGACTTGAGGGGCTTCAGTATTTATTCTTAGTATTTACTCTGCAAGGTGTTGAAAATTCAAGTCCCATGATAGTGATGTGAATTGCCTTCTTCAAGCAGTCGAAGTATATTTCTGTTTATTTATCCATGCTCAACTCACTCTCTAAAGACAATTCTTGGAGTTCTTGTTAAAGACACTTAAAAAGGACTATTTTATAATAATAACTGAAAATAATGCCAACCCTAAGCATAAGACTGTAGAGAGAAACGTCAGTGTTGGAAATTTATAATCCTGTGGTTCCTCTTCATTTTGCATTTAAAAAAAAATTGAGGAAACTAATAGTTTCTATGCTAGGACATGTTTTTCATTTGAAAAACAACAACTTCACACTATAAGGTAAGTAAACCACTTTCCCAGTGCCTTATAGGTCAAAGCACTTAAGCAGTTCATTGCAAGCAAGCCTGACCATCAATTTCAGTAGATTTGCCAAGGCAAATATACTGGCTCTTTTCTTTCTCTGGGGACTGTCTGTGGACAGGCTGATTTTATACATTTGTTTTCTACACTTAACATTTAAATTCTGTTTTCATTCCAAGTATTCTTTTGAGTAGTCAATATCCATTAGGTACTTCATTATCCAATCTAATTAAAGGCAGAACTAAGTCACGTAGCAGTGCTTTTTCTCCCTGACTGGTTGGATCGTCAGTTGAAACTACTTCCTTCTTCATTCTGAGATATGTTCTATTTAGTGATTACATGAGTTTCAACTGGCCTCAGACTCCTTTTATACATAGAAAATTTACTTCTGTATTTACTTTGTGCAGGTATTAAGAAAAAGTATGAATGTGTTGAATTGAAATGCTCTTTTGAAACTGCAAACAAATCTTCTAACATTTTAATACTTGAGCTATGTAGGGACTCGTGATGCTGAGATATAAAAAGATTTGATTCAAATGTTACACAATAAAAGGGGTGGGGGAGAAAATTGGAGAAGAAAAGAAGCATTATGATCATTTAATCATTGACACAAAAAAGCAAAAACCATTCAGCAAGTTGACAACCAGGTGTGGAGCAGCGAGGCGCAGAACAGTGCTGTTGTCAGTAGGCCCTGTTATCCAGGCATTCACTAAGAATATTAAAACAACTAAATTATAAAGTCGAGAGAATAAGAACCCAGGCATGGGTAGGAAGATCAGATCCTTGCCATTATTTTGCTGTAATTCCTAGTAATTTTTGCTGTAATTTCCTAGTTCTGGCTAGGAAACCAAATCTTTGTTCTGTAATCAAAGGAAAAAACAACAAAAAAACCCCTAATAAAAACCTAAACTAAACTGAGATGAGAAGTAAACACTGAAGCTCTTTCAAGACACCAAATGCTGTTTTTTCTGAAACAAAGTGTGCTTGCTGGAGACAGGCAACTGATGACTGCATCTGTTATGAAGAAGCTTCACTGCAGAACCCTGGAAGCCCTAAAGGCTCTTCCTTGGGGTTTTAGGCTGCCTAATGCAGAACTGAGATTAGTTCTCTGGCTTCCAGAAGTGATGAGTTGTGTAACTCATGCTTTCTCATGACTGAGATCTTCCAGCCCCAGAACACCTGGTCAAAAAATTTGGAAAATATGCTTTGCTGCAGTCTATTAGATGTGCAGGCAAAACAGCACTCAGGGTCTAAGAAATGCTACACTGTGCTTCATACTGAAAATATTTTTTTCATTTAACATTTCTGTTTTGATAATTAGGTATTTCTAAGAGGAATTAATTTTGCTGGAAAACTCCTAATTGGTTCTGTTGTGGGCAGACATTTTACAAAAGAACAATAAATAAATAAATAAATAAATAAATAAAAAAATAATAATAATAATAATAATAATAATAAACAAATCCCAAGCTAAAAACCCTGAAAGACAACCTGCATACTGTGACATTCATAATGAGCTAACAATGCCTGAAAAAATATTATTGAAATTGAAGCCTCCATCACACCTTCTGCAATACAAATGCCACTTTCTTTTACTCTCTTTTTTGATGGGTCCAAATGAGTTAGTATCTATATTTCACTGTTCCTGGTTTGCAACTATTGAATCTATTGCAAGGTGACACTGTGAAGGAAAGAAACACTCTCTAACAATGCAGTATTTTCAGAAAACTGCCGTAACAGTGCTATGCTGTTAAACATCTACTGTCAGACCATGCAGTATCTTGGCAGCAGTAATTTCCTTTCCTAGCTTCTACTCCCTTGTGTCATTTTACTTCAGAGTTTTTTATTGTATAGCATCCTGCACACTCAGACAAAGGGTAAGCGGATGTGGCCCTTTATATCGTGTATACATGCAAGTGTGACTAAAAACACACCTAACACCCTTCGACCTCAAGGTAGCTTTTTGAATACAGATGCCTAACTTCTCTCAGAACTACTTCGTAATTGGTTATAATTTGTAGGAGGAAATTCAAACAAAGAAGTTAGTAAATTTAAGAACAGGTGAAGAAGCAGCTTTTAAAATGTCACTTAGATGAAAGGCATCCACACCGCATAGCTTCATGGGAACCGAGTTGTTGCGAGTGAGTCCCCCATATAAGAAATGTCAAAGGAAAACCTACACTTAAGATTCTGCACATCACCAATGGCACAAACAATTATTTGGCAATGTGATTTATTTTCGTTATTATTAAAGGCTCAGAAGCCTTCACCATTATAAAGGCCCTATGAGATTAAATTCCATTTAAACAGAGAATTTATGGATCATGCAGATGGCATACCTGATTTAATTGGGGAAAATATCCAGAAGTATATGGCTGAGAAAGTAATACTGTAAAAGCCAGTTGTTTAGCCTCCACTACCTGCTCTGTTTGAAATAATGATGCACCACTGACTGCACCACTGTCGAAGTTTAAAATTTGCAGGTATCAATCCACTAACAAGTGCAAGCAAAGAAAAGGCTTTTACTGACCTCAGCTTATACTTGCAGATGAGTTAAAAAAGACTGAGCACATCATTTGAAGTATTTGCTGAGCTTGGTCAGATGATTTGGAAAAATCCCATAGATGTTTATGGTGAAAGTAAAACCACCAAGTAAAAATAAAAGTAATAAACAAAAAATCATCCCCCCAAACCAAACCAAGTCTACCTCCTGCTCCCAAACCACTGACAGCATAATAAAATCATGACTGTCTGAAAGCACTGTAATGTCCTTAAGAATTTTTCTTTAGGAGGCAAAGACAAAATGATTCTTTAAACTGTGTAGTTGACTATTTGCTTCTTTCAAACTGTTCGTACATTGAAATGAAGCATATGGAGTCACAACAAGGCATGGTTTTTATCTCCACAACCATTAAGCTGTGAAGCATTTTTAAGATTATTCTTTGAGGGGCAGACTTTCCTTATTTAGGAAAGTGAATTAAAGCCCACTGAAGTCAGCAGAAAACCTCATACTGGCTTCAGCACTCTTGGATCAGGATAGTAGAGTACATGATTTTAAAGGAAGCTCTTAGTACTTCCTTATTTCCAGTAAGGGCCGAATTCTCATCTTAGTGAAGTCTATGTAAAGCCACAATTCATGGTCATTGCTTAGGATCCACGCTGGCAAAAATGAAATTGGAAACTAGTGCACTACTTGTACCTGCTCTTCTCCATTATATTAAAAACCACTCCTTTATAGCTTGTTTCTAGATGTAATGAGGAGGTTGTCATCTGCTCCCTTCCATTGGAGGGACTCTGCTGTCAGAATAAAGCCATTTCTAGAAGTATCAGTAAGTGAGGTTTCAACTGGCACCACTTCAGTTTTCTAGTGATGAAAGTGTTTGGGTATCATGTTTATTTGTGCAGCCAAATCCTTTCACAATGTTACTTGCCATGATTCTAAATCAAGATATATGACTTCATTGATTTACTATGAAATATATGCATTTTCTTCATTTGGAATTTGTTACTATATGCAGAAATTCTGATTTTTTTATAGCTAAATCTTGGATAAAATAATGAATGATTTTGCCAAGGCAGAATATAATTGATGGTGCTTGGCTTGCTAGTTAATGATATAATATAGTGTGACTAGACCTGCTGGTGCAGAGCATAATCAGTATGCATGCTCTAGCTGGTGGAAAACATAAAATAAGCTGCTTAGATTATTTAGTGAGAATGCAATTTGCTTAGAATGACTACAGCCCAACATATGGCTTGCAAATGAAAAGTATGAACTTTAAAAACTCACTTTAAAATAAAGCTAAGGCTGAGAATAAAACATAAAAATGAATACTTCCCAAGCGAAAAAAAATAACAAAAGTTATACTAAAGATCCAACCCCTTATAACTGGAGAGTTGGCCCTGAATTTCCCAGAACCTCTAGAGTGTGGGAATAATATAGAGGTCAGTGCACTATACTATTGCAGCCTCTGACAGGGCAAGATGAATGCTATGATGGCATAGGATAAAATAATAATAATAATAATTATTATTTTAAAAAGATCACTTTAGGGCTCTGATAGCCTTTGTTTTTCAAAGCAGGAAATCATTTAGTTGTGCTTAAGAAAAAGGTGATATAAGAACAGATATCTAAAGAAGTTTTGACCATCAAATCTGCAAAAAAATATCTAAATATGACGAGAATTAAGAAAAGGATATGGAACTTTATGCTTAAATGCTATTGCAATGGCCAATATTCAGCCACCAAACAGGCTAGATGCCTTTCTCCATCCACTGGAGAACTAAAAAGTGAGTTTTTATTTGGGGAATGCAAATAATCTTAAGAATGAATCAGTACAACCTAGTCAGTATCTATCTTAAGCTGAAAGTCATAAATCATTATGCTTTGATACAATAACTTGGACAATTAGCATGTTGAATTACGAGCACATTACCAGAGCTGTGTCAAGTTAACATGCTGTATTTCTAGCTTCCACAGGCTGGGGAACTGTTTAATGCACTACAAAGATACTGGCAAACAAGATAAAGAATATAAATGCAGCTGTTTATAAACTTGCTGTCCTGTATGTCATGATGTTACAAGCCTGTATAATAAAAAAATGAAATGCTAACTAATCAAAACACTTCAAATGTAATCTTCTCCTCAGTTTGGTTTCAGAGGCTCTATAGCCCAGTTAAACTAATTTCCGACGTTTTCCATGGATTTTTCATAGATTTACTGCTATAGGTGCAATAAACCTGTCTCGTAATAAAAGTAGCAGCACAGAGAAAAAACTGTAACTGTTTCTTGAAAGCCTCATAAAATTATATTCTGCAAGGGGCACTAAACCACTCAGTTGATCCTAATTCAGTATAAAACCATTTGCTTCCCAGTGAAGTGGGGCTTTGCCCATCGGTCAGTGCAGCAATAAGCAAAAGGAGCTGTGCATCTGAAGCTGTAGGCTGATTCCCAGCCTACAGCTGGGCTGGGAATTAAACAGCTTTTCTGAAGCTAGAAAACAAGGAAGAGTACACAGGCTTAGGAGGGGAATAAATTTAGATCATTTAATGTTAACACACTAGACTTCATTATTGAGTGCAACATTCACAATTCCACATCATCACATTAAACAATACCTGATATTAAAGAGAAAGAAAACAAGGAGGTGATCTGACCAAGGATAAAAACATATTAGAGAAGGAAGTAACCAGATAATTAAGCAAACTTTTAAATCTAGATGTTCTCTGAATATAGACTCTCTTTTCAAATTTCTACAATATGAGTTTGAAAGGCACAAACAGAGACAGACTGCTCTGGAAGTTGATACTACATTTCAGGTAAAGGTCTTTCCATAAAGTCCTAACAAAGGTCTTCTCTTATCAGCAGTTTGGCTGGGAAGAACACAGGATAGACACACATGAGTTATACAGATTGCAGGATGCATACACATCACAACAGAAAAGCATTGATGAAAAAAGTACATACAGCATCAATATTTATGGGGTAGCATGTCCTGGAGAAAAGGAAGGACAAGAGCATTGCATGAGGTGCTGGAAGGGCCTGTGCTGCTTCTAGAGTGGAAGGCCCTATCTCAGGAAGGATGAATTCCCAAGGTGCAGAGGAAAACAGAGGTGCTCATGGGAGCAGGTGGCCCATCCCAGGAGGAAAGAATGAAAGCTGATGCCTTGCTCTGACTAGGCAAGTAGGGGCTGAGAGGGATACAATTGTTCTCTACTGGTGAACCAATGGAGTAAAATGCTAAGGAGAGGAAGGGATTCTTCATGCTAAAGATACCCTTGGCACAAACAATGAGTGGATCTAAACTAGGCACAAGTAAATTTATACTGGAGATATAAAGGTTTCTGACTCTTGGAGCAGTGATGTCCTAAAACATCAAGGAAAGCAGTGGAGGGAAAAACAACAACAAACAAACCAGAAAATTAAATAGGCTGAAGTGAGAGTTTGATGAGAGTTTTGAGGAAGACTGCATGAGAAGATGAACTGTGGGAGAAAGAGATTTTCAAACAGCTTTCTAATCAGAGAAGTAAGGGCCAGAGGAGACCACTGACTACTTCAGAGTTGGAACTCAAGGGTTTTATCAGAACAGATGATGAAACCTTGCTTTGTACCATAAAAGCTTCCAGCTGTGAGCCTTCTCTTCCTGAGCACTTTTTCAGTAGGGGCTCTTAAAGGGAGGCCAATGTGCCACTGTGCTCAAGAGCTGACATGCACACACACTACAAAGATAAAGTGTCAATGAGATTGGAAGTTTGATCTTCTTGTCTCTTCTAATGTACAACAATTAGACACAGGGAAAAACTGAAACCTTTTATTCACCTTCTGCCCTTCAAGTGCCTAAAGTTTAAGGTTTATGTTTGCAAAATTGCCCTTTTTTGTCATGTTTGAGCAACGCTAGGTAGAAACCCATCCAACTCATGCTGCCTTTTGAGTTACACCCTCTAAATGTTTGATTTTGCCTAAATAAATAAATAAATAAATAAATAAATAAATAAATAAAAAACACAACACTATTTTCAGAATTAAATTGGTCTATCTTTTATTGTGTAATATAAATATTTTTCTTAGAAACACTGGACTAACACCACTTTTTTTTTTTTTTTTTTTTTTTTTTGGTGGACTAATACTACCTATTTGCTGTGGTTATCAAATAATATTATTAATATGGAATAATAATTTTCAGCTAATACCTAATTTGAAATACTTTGAAATACTTTGAAGTGTGGGTCAGAACCAAATTACCACGAGTCAGACCTATAAAGCAGAAGGCAATATTTAAATTTCAGTTTCTATACTTGCTATTCTTCTGTCTGAAGAAAATAAGAGACAATGGGGAAAAATACTTTTGCTTTGGACTCAGGTTTTGAATTTTCTCTGTCCCTTTCAGATTCATTCAGGTGCCATTAGTATCACAAAATCTGATATGATTTGGTTAGCTAATCAGTATTGCAAGGCTTTCATTTACCTAACACTTCTCAGGGCCACCATTTTAGCTATCAAGTAACCTTCCTCATATGAATAAATGATGATACAAAGCAGTTGCCTTCAACATCCCAATGCCATTTTCATAGGATGGCCACTGAGGGGATGTTTGTGAATAATGCAGTGCAGTTCCTTGCTCCTGGAGACCAAATGTTTGCCTGTACAACACAATGTTTTAAATATTAGACGACCTAAGAGATAAAAATTTAACTTCAACACAAATCTGCCACACATTTTGACTTTTTTACACTAACAGGTGAGCCATTGGTTTGGCTGACTAGAAAGGTGCAATTCATGAACAGTTATGAGACATAATTTCAGAACCAGCATGAAATGAAACGGCCCTGTTACTGGTCAAAACAATTCTGGGGAATTTTTGGAAGAGTCCTTCTCTTCCTGATACTGCCCTGGTCACAGCAGCCAGAAGTTCCCTCTGATCAGTAAAAGGAAATTAGTAATACAAACGTTTATGGACAGATATAAAAATCTTAAAAATCATAACAAGACTGAATAAGCTATTTATCTATCTTTTAAGATGAAATAATATCTTTTATATATATATACACAACATATACATTATACATTGTATAAAATTAATTATAATTTTTTTTTTTAATCTGCATTTTTACTATGTAAATCTAACAAAGTTTTGAGGCTTCTCTTATTTTATTGTTCAGTACTACTGTTTCTTCAGGCATACAGCTATTACTCAAACACATCTCTCATTTCCACGTACCTTGTAGTGGAAGAGGAATAATCCACAGAATAGGCTGTACAGGTCAGCTGTGAGTAAGGAGAGGTTGACAGCAGTAGCACTGGTTTTCTTTATGACCACTGGCATAAAGCTGTAGAGGCCAAACATACAGGCACTAAAGCCGACATACAACAAGCCTGTGGAAGAGAAACAAGAACAAAGAGTGATCTTCCACAGCCTGCAGAAATGACTTGTGTTTTTAGGAAGAAGGCTGCGTTTTTAGGAAAGAATTAAGAATTCCTTTTTAGAAAACACAGATTCAAATTATTTAGATGTGCATATATATATATATATGTATATGTAGACCACAAACACCATTCTAAATACATATGAATACCAGTGAAAACCGTATCTACACAGCAGTGGACATGCAGTCTCCTCTCTGTGGTTCCCATAATAGCAGTGCTGTTTTAAATCAGCATCTTATATTACTAACCAATATCTTACATCCAACATAAATTTGGATGAAATAATGTATTCGGACATGTTAAATCTAGTCTTTTAAAGATGATTGTCCCCAACACCCACTGTGTTCAGTTGAGTTGGAAGGTGTTCTAGGAATGGGCCCACAGGATGAGCGCAAAAGTACTTTCACAGGAGTTAATGAGCCGATGGATAAATGCATGAGAACAGAACTCAAGTGACAGAGGTCGTAGTCTATTTTGCCCCCAAACTTGACAAATCACTTCACAGTTTTGAACCTCCATTCTTCTACCACTTTTTGTCTGTCTTCCTTAATAAGTCTTTCTGGAGCTGAAACTATTTCTTGCTACATGTTTACAAAGTGCCTCATGCAATTAGATTGTTAGACACTAATATAATAAAAATACATTACAGTAAACATTTAATTTCATTTTAAAAACTAAATAACTTACTGGGAAGGAATTCATTCCTTCAGTTATTGCTCGATAATTCCCAAGATAAATAAATCAATATGAAGTTAAAAAAACAGCAAACACTTCACTCATTTGCTCTCATGCAAATGATAATTCTTAGGCTGATGTATGCTGCAGAATTCCCAGCTGATATATGCACAAGCCTATATTTAGACTCACAGCAGCTCTTCAGAGCATGTTGTTATTGACTAAAAGTTGCAGAAAATCTGATTGCCCAAGTTCTGAAAGGAATTAGCAGAAAAAAACAAACCAAAACAAAACAAAACCCAAAGTTCTAATGATTTGTGTCTGTTTGTGGATCCACTTAGAAAAGCCATCCAAATAACATCAGCAGTTATAATTTGAGTCCATTAGAAGCATCTGAACTTAAGTGTACATCCACCTGAAACAAATATAGCAGTCACAAAATGCAAGTATCAATATATCAGTTGCTATGACATGACAATGGATTTGATTTTATATTCAGAATATGGATAACCATGGCAAGAACTACTTTTATTAACAGGTAGCAAATTTTTAAAGTGCAGATTGCATGTGGATAGCAACAGAATCAGTCTTAAGCAGTGCTTGAAAGAGTTATTGTATGCAACTCTTCAACTCTTCTGCAGTAGGCCAATGACTGCATCAAGTGGAGCACAGTTATTAATAAGAAATTGTTTGCAGACATTTCACCATTTTATGTCAGCTTTTCTTCCAGCCTTAAATTAAGCCAGGCACAAAAGCCATTCTGGACTCCAAGTCAACATTCTCAAAGTAAAGTCTGCAAATCACCAGCTGGCCCATCAAATCCCTTCTAATCATTCTGGATTTAGTAGATACATTCAGGTGCTTTGATGGGTTATGCTTTTAATTATTAGTATTATATTATGGTGCTGTCTTGGTGTTCGTATTCCTTGACAGGCAGCTACATGCACTTCACAGATTGCTTTTCCAAAGGGTATTCTAGTTCCAGTGGAAAATTGCTTAAACTGCCCCTGTCCTATCAGAAGTGACTGTAGAGCAGCATTTCATTTATGTCTTAAAACACGTGTAATACCCACCAGCTGGATGGCATCTACTGGTGACAATAAGCAAGCTGGAAATAACATCACATGATTGTCAGATACTGTTTCTAGAAGACCAGTTTTCAGAATAGCCTTGGGAATCACCACTAGTGCTGAAGTCCCAGGTGCTAGCACCTGTGCCTAACCAGGCACTGAGTCATCAGTACTCATGGCCTGGAGCAGATATGGGAAGGAAACAAACTGGGAAGTTAGAAGATTCTTTTGAAATGATCTGCTCATGAGCAGGTCTGTGTTAAAGCCTGATAAACTCACCATTCAGAACTGTATGCTTCAATATATTGTCCTGAAATGAAGTCTTGATGTGTATGAAGACCATTGTGGGTGGGATTTATTACACCTAACTCTGGACATATACTGAGGTTTGGTGCTCAATGAGGAGCTTTGGAAATTTTACAGTGCAGGTTGTCCGACCTTTTTTAGACAACAACTTTAGCACACTATGATTTGTGTCATGCCTATTTATTTCTGCTGATGATAAAGGGAGTCTGTTCAACTAAATCAAATATTCATATTCCAGATACCTAAGCTGGTGAAAGAAATCCCATCTTTTCTTTCAGTGTTCACTCTGATGGCTAATGTCACCACTTTTGCATGGCTAGGTGTGAATGCCTGATAAATGTCTAAACTGGGCACTTAGGATCATAGGTCTATAGGGCAATTCAGACTACAAGAGAGCTTGGAGGTCTCTTGTTCAAACCTTGCTCATACCAGGCTCACCTGTGAGATCAGACCAAGTTGTGCAGGGCTTTGCTCAGCCTGATCTTGAAACTGCTGAGCATGGAGCCTGGACAACCTCTCTAGGCAACTTGTCCTACTGCCTGCCTGTTCTCAGAGGGAAAAAGATTTCCCTTTCATTCAGTCTGATTTTCATATTTCAATTTCTGCCCATTGTCTTCCATCCTTCCATGGCATCCTGCCATGCACCAACATGAAGACCCTGATTCTGTCCTTTTGCTAACTCCTTGTGGGTAGCTCTTTGAAGCTTTCTATTCTGGAGGCTGAACAAGCCCCAGTCCCTCAGTCTCTCCTCACCCATCTTAAGACAGGCCATCTTTTCACTAATGGGCATGAACTTCTCCCACGGACTGCTCTAAAAAGTACCACCAAAATTAACATGCCTGGGGAACTTCTGTTTTAGCTGCTTGAGCACGCTGGTAGAATTTTGCATGTTTTAGACCTGTCATTTTTACTCCAAAAGTTATTGTTTCATTGGCATGAAATATATTCACTATGATTTTTTGTATATTGTCTTCCTGGAATAAAAACTATTCAAAAACATTCAGAGCCTCTGTAACAAAGGACACTTCCTCGGAGAGTCAAACTGGCTTTTCTCTTAAACAAAATTGATGTTTGTTTATTTGTTATTATTTTATGTGTCATTCTACAACTGTGTCATGGTCTCAAGTGAAACCACTCAATCAGCATGGTACAATCATTCTCCTTTTGGTCAGATTGTCAGCACTTAAACCTTCAAGGATTTAAACAGAGCTACACTGATTTATACTAGCTGCAAAGAAGATACAACGTACCAGGGGAATTTCCAAAATTAAAACCAGGAGGGCCACAGTCTGTTTTAAACATGGTAGACATAACAGATAGGCTTTAGATCTCAATATTTGAAAATCATTTGCATTTTACATCAGCTGAAACATAGTTCATACATTCTTAATGACACAGTTATGGCAGATGGCAACAGGCCACCTTGAGTTATTTATCAGGTTCCCTGCTGTGACTTTATCACTACCATTCAGAAGGCTGATGATTTAACTCTGCTGGACTGCAGGCTTGAGTCTGCCGCAGTGGATAACTATTCAGGACAAGACTGTGAACACCCTGACATAGATTTGTCAATAACTCCTTGACAATCTTATATTACTGTTGAAGCAATGGAAAGCACACCAAGTAGATGTGTAAGAAGACAGCGAAGAACAAAAAAACTACACATTATTGTTGCCATTTTATCTGTGTTTAACTACACCACACTTTCAATTATCATTTTAGCAAAACACGTACATATCTATGATGCTCTTGCTATGATGATCTTCTTCTGCTGAAGAGCAGGGGCTCTTTGTAATTACTGACTAACTTTTGATGACATTTTAATGTCATCACAGACCAAGTAAGACTTTATTTTAACAGCACATTTCACTAATATTATTACAACAGAACTCCCATGAAAGTATATATGACATTTACATGTATAGTAGATTAATTCACTATAACCATTGCTAGTTCCATCAGGACTAGATTAATTATGTCCCTGAGCTCCTTGTCATGAAGTATAAACAAACACTGATGCAGTTATGCTAATGACCACAGATTAAAGAAGGCCAATACACTTACAGGATGCAGCTGAGCGTGTTTCTCCATAGACACGTTAAATTGATGTCATTTAGTTTTACAGCTCAACCATCAAATATCCAAGACTTCTAGATAGAATGTTTTGTGAAAGATGCACTCTTTTTATTAAGCTTTAGGGTGATAAGAGGAAATGGTGAAGGAAGTTTAAAGAAAACAATGGTGTATCCTGTAACTTGTATCTCCAGTCCTTGGGGATTCCCAGGTAATCAGTTGCCTTTGCACGCTTCTAAGCTGTTATTTTGACATTCGCTATGAGACTAGGTAACAAGCTATTGTCAATGGATTGCCAGAACTTGAATCCCCCGCTATGTGTATCAGCTATTAGCACTCTTTTATTTCTTCTATTGTTGTAAATACTAAAGGACTGATTATAGGGCCTCCCGTTTCCTAAACGTTGATTTGCTTTTAAAGCAAATAATTTGTTGGACTAATTAGGAGGGAGTCTTACATCATAAACTCAGCTTTGAAACTGAAATAGGAAAATACGATCCACTGTATAGCAAAACACCATAAGAGCTTCATTGTGCTTGATGCTACCTAAACTTGTCTAAAAGACACATCTGCTATATTCCACCAAGACTACTTGGAAAGCAATTAACCATTTGCATACAGAAATGCTCCCCTTGGAAATGAGTTTATGGGGCTATAATACGCACTGCAAGAACTTTTATAGTTTTTGTTAGGTTCCATTTTCTTTCTTTGGCATTCATTGAAAAGGTTTGGCTCTTCATGACTACCTCATTTATTTGTCTCAGTGTTGCACTGAATCTTAGAACAGAACCCTATTATTGTTTTACTTCACGGCTGTCTGAATAATTACCTTATGACATTCATAAGCACTTCTTCAGTGCTTAACCTAATGGTGCAAGGAAAGCATAATATGACATTGGGAGGACAGATTATTTAAGAATGGTTATGAGGCAAGTGGTTCAACCTTTGGCAGACACCAGTGGAAATATCACAAACATTGGCTTCCATGAAATTTTCCGTCTGCTTCCGCAAAGATGCGTTGTCTCCATACCTCCCTTCAGCAATGGTCTTCAATGAGGTAAAGTGTTTTCTTACCTATTTGCCAATCCCAGGGAACTTTCAAAAGCTCTTTGTGTTCCATGATTGCACTGTAAGAGAAGAGAAGGCAAAATTTGATGGAAGAGAACAGAAGTTAAATTACTTCCACTCATTCAATTCAAATGCTGGACAAAACAACATAAATAACCTTATAACAAAAAATCTCTGTAGGATCCAAATGCAATCAGACTTTGCTAATCCACTCTGGCATTAGCCTTGTTCCTTTGTATTTGAAAGATCTTCAGAGCAGTAATAAGACGTTGTAGCATACAATTTGCATTGGTTTATTTCCAGCTCTCTGAATATCTGCCCCTAAGAGCCCATCCCTCCACACGTTCAGTCCTCTTGTCCTCTTAATATTCTGAAAGCTTTTGAACTTTAATGATTAATAATGTATCTGTCTGAGTTATTCACCCTTCAGAGTGGCTCTGCAGAGTCAAATAAATAGGGAGCTGAGTAAATCACTGACATGAGGTGGCAGATATCACAGGCTGGGTTTGAAGAGAGTACTATGATTTGTTACATGCTGAGACAGTTCAAATAGTCACAGAAATGAAAGTCATGAAACAAAATGAAGGATGGGCCAAGCTGCAAAAGTCCACTTTCAACATCTTGCAGCTCTTGTATTTTATATTAACATCAAGATCCTAGATCTAGAAAATTCTAAAGTGGCAACAAGCTACCTTCCCAATTCCCTTCTGTTCTTTCCAGTCCAGGGAAAACTCGGAAGCTCACACAGCCAACTGTTTTTTTCTGCTCTGTGATTTACAGATAACTGCTGCTGTGCAGAACTCTGCATGTTAGTCTCGGCACTGTTTTTAAAAAAAGTATGAAACATGAAATTACACCAATCAAAAAACAAAATACCTAGTACAAAAAGTGGTATGTGGGAGACCAACTCCAATAGTAAAACTACAGGAACTCGGTGATTTCCACATTAATATGGTCTAGAGAGTTGCATCCTGGAAATTCTAATTTTCTTGCTGCTGATGTGTGGCAAATCTAATACTGTGGATAGAATAATGAGATTATTTTGTTTGCAGAATAACTAAATTATAAGTGTCTTTGCATGCATAAGGCATATGTCCCTTTTGTCAGCAGTTCTTGAAAAAATATCATGAAAACAAACTGCAGCATCTCTTGCTGTGGCAAGCAAATTTTAATATAATTTAAATATGTGAACATTGTTTTCACACATTGCATATCCAATACAAAGAAAGTATAAAACAATATGCTGTGATCTGTGATTCATTATGATCTGTGAAGCAAAGAGGGGTAAGAGCAACTTTGGCATAGGGCTTCATTTAGTGACACCTGATTCATCAGAGAATGGAACCACTATGATATAGGTTGATGTGACTGGAAGAGGTCCCTGTGGACTGAAAAGAGACAAATGCAATGTTCAGTTTCAAAATGGGGCAAGAACTATAGCCTGGCCAGCCTTACTCTAGACTTTGGGAAGATTATGGAGCAAATGTTCCATTTCCAGGAAATGGATGATGAGGAGATGGCTAGGAACAGCCAGCACACGTTTATCAAGAGCAAACCATACCTGACCAGACTTATTGCCTTCTGTGATGAGATGATTGGTTCAGTAGATAAAGGAGAGGGAATAGATGAGAGGATGCAGTGTAATCTGTCTTGCCTTTAGCAAATCTTTCAACATGATTTCCCAAAATATCCTTAGAGATTGAAGAGATATGGATTGGATTTGAGGACCAACCACAAGGGCGATGGAAAACTATACTCAAAAAGAAGTGATCAACAGATTGAGTCTTCTGTCAACTGGCTGGTGTTTTATGTCTTCATTTACAATCTGGAAGATGGGATTGAATGCACACATAGCAAGTTCACAGCAGACAACTCATGGGAGGAGCAGTAGATGTGTTGCCATTCAGAAAGACTAAGTAGGCTGGCAGACACCTCATGAAGTTTAAGAAAAATAAATCTTCACTCCTATACCTGGAATGGAATAACCCCATGCAACGGTACAGGTTGGAAGCTGACTGGATAGGAAGCTGCTTTCTAAAAATTAAACTCCAAGACCTGGTGGACATGAGTCAGCAATGTGTCCTTGCAGTGGAGAAGGCCTACAGCACCCCAGGCTGTGTTGGTAAAGAGTTGAGCCAGAAAGCTGAAGGAATTGATTTTTGTGACAGCAGATGAAGTATTGTATCCAGTTTGGGGCTCTCCAGAACAAGACAGACATTAACAAATTGGAGGGAGTGCAGTAGAGCTCCATCATGATGGTCAGGTGGTTGGAGCACATGATGTAAGAGGAGATGCTGAAAAAGCGGAGGGTTTTCAGTGTGAAAAAGAGAAGGGTAACCCAGGGGGAAGGAAGATGGGACAATATATTTGCTGTCTTAAGTACCTAAGAGGTGGTTATAGAAAAGATGGAGTAAGATTTTTCTTGGAGGAGCACAGTAAAAAGATGTGAGATAATGGATACAAGTTGCAACATGGAA
Organism: Aythya fuligula; assembly: GCF_009819795.1. NCBI lineage: Eukaryota > Metazoa > Chordata > Aves > Anseriformes > Anatidae > Aythya > Aythya fuligula. The sequence continues at coordinate 74,970,159 of NC_045561.1, read as the reverse complement.
AATTCTGATTAGATATAAGGAAAAAAATCTTGGTTGAACACTGGAAGGGGTTGCCCAGAGAGACTGTGGCATTTCAATTCTTGGAGATGTTCAAAAAATCAACTGTACAAGTACTCAAGCAACCTGACTTTGAATTTAGGTTTGAGTTGGTTTGTGTAGGGTATTGAACCTGATGACCATCAGGTATCTGTTACAAAGTAAATTATTTTACAATTATGTGATTCCACCAGAATTATGTCAATTTTCTGTGTAGTTACTATATCCCCAACTCTTGTTTTGTTTTGACATTCTGTTCCTCCCCACTTTAACCACATTCAGCCCACTAAACCTCACCTTCCACAATGCCTGGGTAGTTAGCCAACACTTTTCTTTACTTCAGGGTAAATTTACTATTTTTATAAATTTACTATTTTGCCTTTCCTAGAGTCAGCATAGTTTTACACATTTTTCAGTACCTTCCCTTCTTCAGAATTGTACTGCTTGCTCCCTGTAAACCCCCTGAACCTGAGACCTACACCTCCAGATGTATCAGAACAAATATGTTCTAAATCTCCACCTTGTGGATGTCAACCAAACCTTGACCAGTGCTTTTCCTAGCATGCTAGTAAATGGTCCTATTTCTGAGATATTCTTTCCCCAGATAACTTCAGTTTATAAAACCCAAATGTCCTATTTTGTATCAAAGTGGCCAGTAACGTTCCAAAGAAAGATTCTGCCATTGTAACCTGTGGTGTTGGCTTCTCTTTGAAACAATTGGTACAGCTAGTTAGATTTAACCTCTGTGAACTGACATCTGTTCATTATTACAGGAAAAGATAAGAAAGATCTGAATTGCTTCATGAAACCAAGTAGCAGAAACATTAGTGGCCTTTTCCAAAATGCAAACTTTTGCCATCTCATCAAAAAGGTACATACATAAACAAAATGTGGGCAGGGCTGCAAAAAGTGCCAGAAAATTGCTGGCAGCAAAATGCTGTACAGGCTGGGGAGAAAAAATCGTTGGCAAGAACTTCTGGGCCAAAGGTTGACTAGAAAAAACTTAGAGCTTTCAGCAATGAAATGGTGTCTTATTGTTTCCTTCCAGTTGTGTCCTCTGTATACAAAGATACCTCGTTCCAGCACCAGCTTCTTACCAGCAAAAGAAATCATAGACTCTGAATTGTGACTATCTTCTTGAGTCAAGGAGGATGGTAATGGTGCTATAATTAAAATCAGGAATATGAGACATATATTACTGTTTAAATGCACAGAAAGACAAGAGCACTGTTATGATACCTTCAGAATCAGCCAGTACCTACCTACCACAAACACTCTAGGTAACAAAAATGCTTTACCCTAAGATAATAGGTGCATTTACGTGCTCTTGCATTCTCTCTCTCTATATGTGTATATTTTAATATTAAGGAACTGTTTGTGTGTTAGACAGTTAATATAAATAATTTTAAGTCATGTTTTCAGATCCCACATAAATATAATTAGCTTTCTGGCTAAAGAAACAGAACTAATTAAATGGAATTAATGGGTCATTGTTTTGATGAGTCTCTGTTCTTAGAAGCTGATTAGCTCAGATGTGCAGGTAAGCAACTTGTTTTTGACTGATAATCAAAAGTTATTGTGTGTGAGAAGTACCAGTGATGGACCCATGTAAAATGTGACAATCTTGCATAGTGACTTTTACTGCACTCTTATCAGTCACAGTATTGCAACACCGGATGCTACCTCCCAGATCCTAGGCCTGGAGGCTCATTAGGTACAAGTGGATATAGATATGACTCAGGAGATCCTAAAATCCATGTCACAATCTCCTGAGCACTAAATACTTCAACATGAAAAGGCCAATTTTTAAGGACATTTTCATTATTTCTACCATACCATAATGTAATTAATTATGCAGAACAAACCAAACAGCAAAATACCTTCTGAATATGTTTCCTACCTGTTAAGAAATCTAAGCATTTTTTTTTTAAGTATGAAACAGAACTGTAGTGAGTTGTAGAGACTTTGCTGTTCATAGACCAGACCAATGTGAAGTATTCATTTGTCTTCAAGCAATATCACGGTAGGATGTGTCTGCCATCACCCCCTCCCCCGCCCCGTGTGACTACTCGAGGAAAACAGTGCTTGAAACAGAGTACTAAGCTACAAATTTGTGTAACTGTATCTGTACTTAAATCCAACTATCTCAAATACTAAAAACAATGCAAAATCCAAAATTAGCAGATACCTAGTCTCCACAGGAAATGGCTACCTTTGAAGAGAGGGGTACAGTACCGCAAAGGAGACCACGGCTGCACTTATTTGAATGACATTGGAGCTCAAACCTGCTCACTTACAGCTGAATTCCACTGAAGAAGGAGCCAAAGAGTCCAATCATGCCCAGGAACTCCACTCGACTCAGATTTCGGACGATATATTCCTCACAAACATTCGAGATGCCGTATAATGTTGCTCCACCCAATACTAAGAGATCCCCTATTAGTTTATTTTCACCTAGAAATAAACATGGGGAAAATCAGAACGTCTCAAAACAATGACCTTTTGTCTAGACCTGTTGCGAGTTCTGCCCCATGGGTTAGAATACTCAGACACTAGATAGCCCATATTAGGGTTAATAAGCTGAATGCAAATGTTTTGTTATTAAAACAGTTTTCATTCAATTATCCCAACAATATCTAGAAGAAGTGAATGGAGAGCATTATTCTTGCTGTGGATAAGAGAATCTGAAGGATAAGAACATGTAAAAACTAAAGAAACCATGTGGTACTCTTTAGCAAATAATACTTTTTATTATTATCACATGTATTTCCAGATGGAATGGGTCTCAGCTATATAGAACAGTTCGCATCTTATCTTGAAATTTAAGCAAAAACAGGTCTGGTATTTGGATAGGAAACTGAGTGAAAAATTCTGCATACCTGTGAAATGAATGAAGACATCATTACAACCCCAAAAGTGACCTCATTCTCACATGAAGCCATTTGATAAGAAAGAGAGATGGAAGGATGAGGTGTAGACAGGGTAATGATAATGACAGATTTTAAAGGGAGGCTCATTTAACATAGCAGTATCTAATGCATAAAATGAACAACAAAATCTATTTTCAGTACTTTCAGGTATATATAATAACTAAAACATTGTGTTATCAAAGAATGTTCAAAACTTTTTAAAGTTTTGGAGTCTTTTATTACTTGGGGACAGAGTGAGCTGCAGAGAGATTTGATTAAGATCAAGTTTCAGTTTGAAAACTGAGGCACAAGTTTTGAAGCCTGATACATGCAATTTCCTCTGTTGAATGATTCCTACAAGAGCTACAGCTTCACAAAGCTGCCAGATATTTCTGCAGAACCAGAGAAATCCAGAAGAACTGGTTATAAAGGATTTTCCTTTGAAAAGCTTCAGTAGGAATCCTGAAACATTAGACTGCATTTCTTTTGAAGGTAACCTTGTTTTCTTGTAAAATGGCTCAATTAATTTATTGATTAAAAAATACACTTTGCAGTAAATAAAAAGGGGAGGAAAACATTCCTATTGGTTCAAGGTGATCTTTTCAAAATTTTTCATTGTGGTGTTCTTTTAAACCTTCAATTTTCATTCCAGCTCACAGCTCTGGAATTTCCAGTGAGGGGAAATTTATGAAAGTAAGAATGGTCGTAATAGGGCAGACCGTTAAGGTTCGTTTATTCTGTATTCTGTCTCCAACACTAGCTACAAGTACCAGAAAAGTACAAGTTGCTTAGGGACAAATAAGAACAGGGCAAATATTTAACACACTCCCACTCTCTGATATTTTTTTGACTCAGAGATGTATCCTCTGTGTATTTAGTAAATGTTAGTATTTACTACATTTCTCTTTCATGTACCTCAAGTCTCATTGAATTTCCGTTTTGCAAGTAATTTGACTAACGGCAGATTTATATTTGACAATTTATCTTTTTAAGATCCAGTACTTTCCTTTTACCCTGTGGCAATTGGCCACAGAAGATGCCCTTAATTTAAAATAAACATTGGCACTTCATAAAACCTCTTCTTACCCCTGATGCATTTCATGTTCCACGGTGGCTTTAATCACCCTTCACTGAACTCACTCATTTGGTATATGTTATAACTACTCACTGGCACTTTGGGGAAGTACTGCTGAAAATGTTTTTGACCTTAGAGTTTGGCTGTGCTGAACTTCTGAGACAAAAATATCATCCTTTGTGTGTGTGAGGCAAAGACAACCTAGAGGCTGAGCATTTTCACACAAATGAGATGGTGCCAAGCACCACCTTGTGATGGCTCTCCCCAGACCTCATTTATGCTTGGGGAGTGTGAGCCTCAAACTTCAGAGCTTTCACAAGTAAGGATGCCAAAATCAGTGGTCTGCCTAGCCCAGGAGCCACCTCTGGCACGGGGAGCACAGGCTGCCTGAGGGAACTACAAAGTGCTTCTCTGCAGATTACGGATTTTCTGAAATGGAAGATGCATTAGACCATTGAACTTATTAGATCCTGATGGATTCTTTATTAATTTGTGTAAAGTCTTTTTCAGACCATGTATTTTTGACCTCTGCAACAGCCTGTGGCAGTAACATAATCAATGTAAGTATGCACTATTAAAAAGTACTTTGTGTTTTTAGCTCCTCAGCCTGATACCGAAATCATATTGAGCAGCCAACAACTTCTGTATCTCAAAAAATATTTAAGCATCACTCTGTATTTACCTTCTCTATAGCACTGAAGACTTTATACACCTTTACCATATCCTGTCTCTTTGTTGTCTTTCTTAGAGGTTGAAAAGTCCCAGTCTGTCTATGGTTTCTTCATTCTGAAGCCATTTTATGCCCTTGAGCAGCTTTTTCACCTTTCTCCACAGGCTTTTTTTTTTTTTTTTTTTTTTCCGTGGGCTTTTTTTTTTTTTCCCCTGTTCATTTCTTTTTGAGATTAGATGACTGGAGTAAAACATGGTATTCAAAATGCAAGTGTGTCAATACTTTATACAGTGGCATAACAACATTTTATACTATGTTTTTTGTTTCTTCGCTAGTAATTCTTAGCATCTAGATTGTCAAATGCTTTTTCTTTGCTTCCCCAAGAGGCTGACTATGGAATTTTCCTCCAAGACTAACATATCCTAACATATCCATATTTTCATGGCTATTTTCATGGCTGTAAAATCCACATGCATTTGCTGTTTTTATTGCTAAGGAAATACATAGCAACTGCACAGAGGCACTCTAAAGACATTTAGGGTAATACAGTTTACTCGACCAATCTAATGGCACAGGTCATTCTGAAGAAACACAAGCACAAATTCCCAAAACAAGCTTTGCATTATTCATTGTTAGGACATGGATGTTCTGTGGAAGCAGAGGTCAGACAGTCCAGAGAGGAGTTTATGTTTTGGGGAGTAGTTATTGCATTGAAGTTTAACATAAATAATTTACATTTGAATTATGTTGTGACACAATTGCTTTTGAAACCCTATCTAGGCCACTTTGCCAGATTTTTACCTTACCCTGCAGCATTAGAGGTGGTTCTCTTTGCTTTTGGTTATAACTACTGATGATTATAGCATCTAAAGTCCTACGAGGAGCGGCTGAGGGAGCTGGGCTTGTTCAGCCTGGAGAAGAGGAGGCTCAGGGATGACCTTATCGCTCTCTATAGGTACCTCAAGGGAGCCTGTAGCGAGGTGGGGATTGGTCTGTTCTCCCACGTGCCTGGTGACAGGACGAGGGGGAATGGGCTTAAGTTGAGCCAGGGGAGTTTTAGGTTAGATGTTAGGAAGAACTTCTTTACTGAAAGGGTTGTTAGGCATTGGAACAGGCTGCCCAGGGAAGTGGTGGAGTCACCATCCCTGGAAGTCTTCAAAAGACGTTTAGATGAAGAGCTTAGGGATATGGTTTAGTGGGGACTACTAGTGTTAGGTCAGAGGTTGGACTCGATGATCTTGAGGTCTCTTCCAACCTAGAAATTCTGTGATTCTGTGATTCTGTAAAAATCTTGTCCCATTTTAGACTAAACAGACTCTCATTTACTTATTAACAGGACTGAAATGACTGACTTTCAGAGACTGTGGTCAACTGAAGCTCTGTTTCATCCTTTGAAAATCTGGATGAAACATTTAGAACCCTGTGACTTAGGCCCGTGTACAGCAGGAGCACATGTGCCAAGGTACCTTGGGGTAATAGTTCAGAAAAAAATGTTATTTTAAGGTTTATTTGGCATGTACGGTGACAGTGCACCAACTACTTGGAAGTAATTGCCTTTCCCTTCAAGAAATGTGCAAAACGTGAGTAAAGGTACAACCAAAAGAGGTAAATTATCATATATTTACTGAAAGGTGAGACCATGCCTGCAAATTATACCTAATTCTTGCAGACAGTTTGGAAAATACCTGTTAATCTCTCGGTGATGCATTTTAAATCCATGTTTCCTTGCTGTACTGGTTTGCAGGCTAAATTGCTACATGTGGTGGATGCCTAGCAGAGACTTAGGGCACTTCTAATATAGTAAATACTAAGGTCAATGGGGGCAAACAGGTGTCAACAGTTCTTGTAATCTAAAATATAGAAATAATAAAAGAATTTAGTGAGGACTAATGCAGATTCATTGTTTTTTGTGTATTCCTTTCTTTTGTTTGCCCAGTCTTGAGAAATATCGTATAAATGATGTGGAACTATTTAATTATGAGTTTCTTGAAATATTTTCTTTTGCTGCCAGTATTTGTTTTATTTGCAAATTTTTAATGCATAGTTTTACCCGTTCAGCCAGCTCAATCAAAATAGTTTACCTATTTTATTCTGTTAAAGAGAATATAGCAATTTGGAAATACATTCTTGCATTTTAATAACACCATTTTGCCACTTAGAAAAGCTGCTGCCTCTGTCATATGTGGCTTTCTGCTATATTTCTTCTCTGGGTGTAGAAATAAGCACACACATTTTTTCATATGTAGGTTCAAATTAAAAGGCAATAATGTATGTTAACTGATTTTTCTGGACATATTACATAACAGCTATACCCATCCTTTAGTAATGAATATGGCAAATAATATCTAATTATTGCAAGTAGACTGCAAAATGTCAGTTTTTCAGTCTGGTCCTTGTTCACCTTTCTGCTGAGGTCCACTGCCCTACAGGCAACTGCTGAACCACAACTCAACTGCCCTAGCATGTTACTCTCTAAATTATAGGGATACAGGATATTTCTCCCAGAACGCAGTGTTGAAATCCCAGTCCTTCTGAAATCAGTCACCCCTAATGCAGCTTTGTTTTTCTAATTCCAAAGTACAGAGTATACTCTTTCATTTATGGGTTGGACAGAGCTATTTCTGGAGGATCACAATGAACTAAAAGTCTTCAGAACAGGGATAAAAGTGGGCAGGAAGATATAGTGGCTACTGTCCCAAACTTCCCTGTTTTCTTGAGTAGCATCCTGGCAAATGCAGCTCTTAGAGCACTTGCATTTGTATTCAGAAAGAATTTTAAATCCCAGTGTATTATGTTTAGCTCACTATTCAGTGCTTTTAATTAAGAATGAAAACTGTGCCTAATTGACAATCTCTGAAAAGAATTTCTATCCTTCCCACATCATTTGGGTTGGCACTAGAAAAATCAATGTGACAGAGGAAGTTGATCAATGAAATCTAACTCTGTCTAGTCTGCATTAATAGCCACACACACATTATTTGTTTGATGCCACACATTAAAAAAAAAAAAAGAACATTTTGTACACAAGAAGGTGCTTTGCAATGATTAAATCCTAATTTAAATCCTAAACCTTTACTCTGAGACTGTGTGCATAACCCGGTTGGTACAGTTAGTATGTAGGTTAGGTGTCTTTTAGTATCTAACCAGTGACCTTGTCTCTGTACAAAAAAGGGAGCAGAGCTGAGAGGTAGGCATACACAGTGGACAGGAGAGGTGGTACATTCGAAGACATAGCCAACTTGGAAAGGAAGCAACTGAGGTTTGCAGTCGAACAACTAGGCCTAAAGAGAGTGAAGCCACAAGCGTTTAGCATGTCCCCCCAGCCTGCATGAAGGGTGGTATGCGTTGCAGACACAGGGCGAGTCCATTTACAATAGTGCTGACTTCTAACTGCTGATCCATTTTTGTTCTCTGTCCATTCTGAAAAAGAAGAATGCCATTCACCCCTGAATGGTGCAGTGCTTTGGATTCATCAACACATAGGATTTCTCACCCATTTCCCCTTTTCTTTGTCCTGTTCTGAAACATTCTGATCAACAGTTTTTCTGAACAGAACTTGGTAGTACAACACACCCATCATTACTCACCTGCTCCTTGCTGTCTGCCAACAAGGACATCTGCTCCTGCCATGCAGCCCATGCCCAGAATGCAGACCACAATACCAATGAAATGTACTGCCTTGTATCGTACCAGCAAGAAGAACCAGGAGAGCAGTATCACCACCGGGATGACAAAACAATCTAGGAGCTGTCAAGAAAGAGAAGAAAAAAAGAAAACAAAACAAAAAAAATCAACCTGCTAACACTTTACCCTAAAACACTAGGGTAGTTTCCAGAAGACAGGAGCAGGTTATTTACTTAGTAATAGCAGATACCAGATAGAAAATGCATTCAAGTGCTTGTGTCATCCAACAGGCAGACAACAAGACTATATTGTTCATGACTATTCCACTAATTCAGGAGAGCTGTTAATATAGCTGTTGTAAGACCCAGTAGAACTGCTTTGTTCTTTGTTTCAGGTGCATATTCCAAATTCATGGGAAGGAAATCTTGGCCAGAAGAGCAACACGCTATTTTCCATCTGGTCTCCACCTCTGGTGATTAAGGGACAGACACTGAGCACACTTTTCCTGCAGTCTAGACATATGCTTTGATTCAGTCATTTCAGGTCCAATAACCAGGAATGTTCATAACACACAGATTTTTTAAATCTGGCCATCAAGGGATTTCTGCATGCAGAATACTTATGAAAAATCTGTCCCCTGTGGGGACTGTTAGCTCCTTGGAAATATAGTCCCATATGCCTCTAAAGGAAAAAAAATAAATAAACACCTTGCCTGCAGTGCAGGAAGCTCAGTCTTTTTGCCAATAGACCTTGGGTAAGAGCTTTCTCAAATAAGTGTTATGAAATATAATCTTTAAAGGTTATTTTCAGAGACACCCAACAGTAAACACAGAGAACCCGTGATAAAAAAATAAACAAGATTAGATAATTAAAATTACCCATTAAATGAAAGAATTAAAATTATCCATGATAAAAAAAAAAGGAGAAAAGAGAAACATAATTTCTAAGATTAAATTATATTTAGAAACTACTAGTGTACCACGAGGAAACAAAAATCCTGAGTAAGAACCACCCAAAGAAACTTGAATTTAAGAACCCACTTCCCACTGAATCCCATTTCCTATACACATACAGATGTTGAGATTCTGTTGACTAACAAAGAGATTTAACATATTATGTGGCGTACGCTGCTAGTCAATGCCAGTTGATACAGCAGGAACCAGATCTATACAGTTGCATCTTCTTCCTAATGAAAAGGTTTATCTTAAAAAGTAATGTGTCTGTAGTTCTGGGAAACTCTTCTGGATTTTGTGACCTTGAATTTAGATGACGCAATTTGTTTTTTCTTCTCTTTGGGCCTACTATCTGATGTTTGTTCTCTCAGTGTGATTTGCCACTAAGCACACTAAGTACTATGAAATAATGATCATGCCCCTTTCAACTTCTTTGTCTGTTCATGGGATTATCTGAAGAGAAACATAATTTTGGATGATTTGAAAAATTCAGTGATTAGAAAGTGTACCTCTCTTTACATGAGAGCTACCCACATCATGAGTACTAAATTTAGGGGTTTAGCAAAAAATTTAAAGCTGACTTTCCCTGAAACTTTGCTTGAAAAACAAAACTATGCAGTAGAAATGCATTCTTTGAAAAGATTCCCCAGAAAATCAGTGCAACAGCCTTCAGAAAAGAAAGGGTTCATGAGCAGGACCACACAAGCTCTCAGGTGGCTCAGGCAGTCCCAAAGCACAGCAGAACTGATGAGGAAAACTACAAATTGGAAAGGACCAAGCTGAAAGAGTGTTCTGCATTGAAAATGAGAGCTAATGATCTAAAAGGCATGACAAAGCCATTTTATAGTGAAAACTGCCTCCAGCAGTCCTCATGATGCTGTTCTTTACAGACCAAACACAAAGAGGAGCAATGGCTGAAAGACCATCAGAAATTGTACGAGTTCCTTGGTTTGCACAGGAAATCTGCTTTGCCTCTGAAGAGTCCGTAATGTATACAGCATACAACAGACCTAACACTCAATATCTTTTTTGTTTTGTAAAAACACACTTGAGAAACATAACTTATATGCTATAAGTTGTTTTTTTTTTTTTTTTTGTTTCTTTTTTTTTTTTTTCCATAGACAGTTTGCAGCCTATTGGAATAATGTTTCCATGCTGTGACCTTATCTCTCACCGAGCTCTTTTCCATCCAGGCCTGGGAACAAAACAGTGGCCAGCTGAATTCTTCTGAGAGCCAAGCAACTGTGGTCTTCTTGGTGGACACCACTTGCCCTGGGAGGCTCTCCTCCATGGCTGTGCATTTTTCATGCAGAGAGAGGCCGAGTTGCCCTCGTGTGCCCACCTAAGCAGCTCTTATGGCCTACAGCCCAGGTCTGACAAGAGCCCTAAAACCAGAACTTCAAGAATAAACTTCAGAAATTTGAAAACACAGAGGTGTTTTAAGAAACTACTTATAACCCCTCCACTAACAGTTACTATGTCCTACTGAAAACTCAGTGTCTGGTGGTTCTATTTTGTGCAACCATCACTAGAGCAAACATTTGATTTTGGAAGATCAGGAACTCCAGTCACTTACAAAAACAGCTTTTAAGAACAAATTTAAGAATATGAAGATGTCAACTTTCAGTTACTCACTACTGTCTTTCAAGAGACACAGAGTGACTCTGGATATTTTTAACCCCTAACACCTGGAATATAGACCTCACACAAATGACATAGCACTACATGTGCATTGTGGGCAGCAGGTCTATTCTGGGCTGCTTTACCTGCTCTGGGCTAAGCACACAAAAAGAACATTTCCTTGTGAAAATGAGGTATGCATTAGGGTGCTCGTGTGATTTCCGCAGCAAGTTTTAAAAATTGTTTCTACCTGCAGCATGTGTACTTCAACATGCAAATTCCAACTAAGAGTCTTTTTGAGGAAGATTTTAAAAATTCTTCTCATTTCATGAATATTTAAACACACTTATGCTTTCAAGTATGTGAAGATGTCTCTTTCAAGCACTAACTTCAAGGGAAGCATGAACAGAACCTGCCACAAACAGCTAATGCTGACATCAGTGTGAAAACGTATGTCTCTTTGGGACTAGTAGTCCAAGGTCTGACCCACAAACTGCTATTAGCAATACTGCAGCATCATCAGATATAAACAGTGAATGCAGGTAACATCCATTGACGTTACATAGTTCTTGAATTGTACTTTGTTTACACCTGTAATTAAACAATGGGGTAGATAGAATACCTTACTACAATATGAGCATCAAGATAACCTAGGATACATTGTTTAAATACCCTTAAGGTGTAGCTTTACATTTCAGTTCTTCCAGACTGAATTCACTCTGACTTTCTTTTTTCTTCCAATAAACCTGCCTAACAGAAGAAAAAATGCACATATATTCTACAGACAAAAGATGTGCCATCATGGATTACCTGATGTGTGATAGGGCTTTCTTATGTTCTTTGTTGCTTTTTCTTTTGTTTGTTATTTGTCTTTTCAGTGATTAATAAAATACATTATATCTAATTGCCATTTTCCCAACTATAAAGCTTCTATAATAACTAAGATAAATTATGCTTTGCTTGAATTTCATTCACAGTACATAAAGGTCAATCATTTACCAATATTTCACTTGGAATTATCTTCTATATTTTCCTTCTTTTTAATTGCTTATTCAAAGGTACTGAATATACCCTGTCATTATGTTAAATTAATGAGTGACCTGATTTTAGTCAAAAATACTATTTTAATCATACAAGTTTTCAGATGTCACTGAACTAAAGGAAAACATGCTTCCTATTTTGCCACGGAAAGATATGAAAACTGAAATCAAAGTGTGCAGACAGCTTGAACATTCTGTACAGGGGGAAGCAGAAGAACAGCTCTTTGCTTTGACCTTGCCATATTTTTCTGTGGCTTCCTTTACTGAGAGCTCTGAATTGGGTCACTTCAGAAGGCAGGATATAATAATCTATAATCTATTGGTATATCATTCTACTGCAACTACCTTTTATTATAAAAATGCTGTGTTGCTTTAGAGATTGAAGAGTCTTATTTGATTCTAAAAGATATTACACTGCCTCTGAGTCTGTTGGTACACAACATTAAAATTATTTCCTCTGTTTATTCGTTTGTTAAAGCACACTCACTTCATTATACTTGTGACTCACAAACACTCTCTTGCTAACAATAAACACACAGTCTCTGATCTCACAAATTCAGCGTGTGCCTGCACATACAGAGTAAGAACGTGCTGCTAGTGGTTGGAAAGGAGAGCTGGCAAGCTTTAGAGAAAAGGTCTGTAGTACAGAGGGTGAACTGCTGATCTGCAGCAATATCAAAAAGAAAAAAGCTGGTCAGCAAGCTTCCTGTGGGAGCAGCTGAGCTGAATTTTCCTTTTTAAACATTCATTATATTTTTTCCTCCAGTTATAAGCCCTTTTTTTTTTTTTTTCACATTAGGAGTTTCTCATTAGTGCTGCCCTCAAACTAATCATGCAGAGAATCAGCTGCACCCTCCATTCAGCTGGCTCTCCAGAGCAGCGAGATCAATGAGATCAGTGTCACAACCGCCCAACTTTGTCTTGTCAAGTAGATGTGATGGCTACTGAAAGGCAGTAAGAGGACTGGTAAGTTTAATGCAACAGCAAGTGCTATATCCAGGAAGAGATGCACCTTCTGACACATATTTTGCTTTTCAGTCAAAGGAAGAAACAGTTTGCCATCCACTCCAGCAGTCTCTCTGTTCCAGTTTTCCCACTGCTTTCACAATGCCACACTCTCTTGATTTCACTATAAGTTACACGTGCACAAAACCAGCTGAGACGTGAAGCCTCATGGAGCTGGCTGCCAGCTGCCAGGGGAACTGCTCAGCAATTATGCTGACCTGAAACTGAAACCTTTTGCAAAGAAGGTGTGGATGCTGGTGATGTTTCTGACAGATTTATTTTAAGCAATTCAAATAAAGAAGAAGCTTTTGTTTTGTTTTGTTTTTGTTTTGTTTTCTGATGTGTTTCTACCTTTTATTACAATTTTACTGCTTTCCTGAATGGTTTTATGTACCTACAGAATTAATTTTAGAAGTCTTCATGCTTTCATTAAGCCAAAATATAGGGTACTGTCAGTAGATAGGTCGGTGAAAGAAACTGTTAACAATGTCATTTATTTACAAAAAATGTAAAAAAGGTTTATTTTCACTACATGGAAGAAACAAAAGCCGTAAGACACCTCCCAGTCTGAAGTCTCTCTAAATTAAATTAATATTTGGCCCACAAGGTCTCTTAACTAGTTTTCTTTGGGCCACATGATGGGTGTTTCTATAAATGTTCTCATCAGTTCCTTTAATTCTTTTCCAGAATTTTCCTTTTTTCCACGCAGAAAGTGGAACTCCATCAAAACTATCACTAGTGAAAGACCTTCACCTACACCTGCTTCACATGCACCAATACCTGAGATGAGGATTATTATGTCTCCAGCTTTTTGTGTACATAAAAGGAATTCATTGAGGTCTTGCAGTCATTTAAATGAAGAGTGGTGGTCACATCCAACCCACAGTTCCTCTACTCTTGATCCTTTATGTGCACACTCTTTACCACCAACATGAATAATCTCATCTTGACTCATTAAACTATATATACATATATATGTTAGGACACACCTCTTCATCCCTTCCTCTTATAATATGCACTCTAGCTATGCTTTTGTGAGATCTGCTCAAATACCATAGTGAAGGAAGAGTACAAACAAACCGGCTACTGAAATGGCCTTTCCTTTATCCAGCTTCCTTCTTTGACTGTAGCCACCACTGGCAGAAGAAGCCATTTTAATTCTAAGAAGCCATTCACTCATTCTAAGACAGCAGACAGCTGCCCCAGCAGTCACATACTTCTGTAGAAAAAAATGTCTTTTCTGCTTTGCTTCCCTCCCAAATAAGATGACTGAATATGGGCTTTGAAAGCCCTTTTCTCAAGGTTACTTATTAGAAACTTCTCTGTCACCAGTTGCTGTAAGCTATGCAGAGGATTAGCTTCTGACATGGCCTAGGAAAAATCATGGATGCCTCCCACAGCAAATACTTTGCTTTTGTATTTCACCTGCAAGAATATGCAAAATAGGCACAGAACGCCAAAATCTCTGCTTTTGTAATGGGCACAGCTTCACTGACTTTAATAAGATTTTGCATATTTATGTTAGTGAAAAGCTTGGCTTGGAGTGAAATTTGCTATGAGAGGCAGGAGCTCTGGATACCTACTGTTAAGCTTACTCCAAAAACATGGAGAGAGACTGAAGGGGGCTGGTTTGTGAGCTATGGGTTTGTAACAGTTAAAAGACAGAACAACAACTCAAAATATGATAAAAAACAAATGCAAGCTACACCCCACAGACCCTCACAGTATAAATGTGTGGTAGGCACAACACCATTCTGCAAACCTGATTAACATTGCACTATTCCCTCACTGCCCTGAAGCAAAACAGGAAAAAATGGTCAATCTTACATGCATGGGATGCGGGGAGGTAGGGAGGGAGTGGAATTTCTCTCTGCTTCTGAGATATTTCACATTAGTGAGTGCTGGGCAAGGTGGATCAACAGCTTCAATATCACAAATCCCCTGCTCATCACCTCCCAGATTTGCTTCAAAATTATCTCAAACCTTCTGCCTCAATGCACATTGAGTCCGTGGGGACCGAGAACAAAGCAAAGCCTATTGCCAACCAGCACTTCTATAATAAGCACCTACCGCTGACTTCTTTCCTTTTCTGGTGGCAGTTGTTGAGGTATGAAAACTGCCACAGGTAATTGGAAGTATGATGTACTGCTGAGGCTCACAGTGATCTAAGAGTAGCTGAGAACATCAGCACCGAAATTTTATCGTCTGTCTCTTGGTGTCTGTAAATCCCAGCTTTTACTACCTTTGTTTTCATCATGCCAATCAAAAGCTTGATTGCCCAAGGAATAAATTACCACATAAATCACTGTTTGGAAACATTGCTCTGTCTTTGACAATGCCTTATTTCTGTGACACTGGATGCATATTCCACAGTTCCATCTTGAAAGACATTGCACAAATAGTCTGGATGATGTCGCAACAGGGAAAAAGGATTACAGTACCACTAGGAAGAACAACACAACAGTGTGATATGCAGGTGGATAGAAAATTGTATTTGCAGAAAGGAGAGCTAATTATTGTGGGGGCAAAGAGGGAGAAGGGAGAGGACAGTCTTCCTCGTAATGCAGCCTGATATGATGAGAAAACTCTTATATGGAAGCTATGGTTACAAATGTCGAAGTCAAAGTCCAAGCATAGTTTCAAAAAAAAAAATATTATCTAAATAATTGCAAGAACTTCAGAATCTTTTAATTCCCTCTGGGGTAACTAATTTTATTTGCTGCATAGAAGATGTCTCTAACAGTAGTTAAAACATCCTTCCTAAATAATTATTAAACCTTCCACACGCCTACATCAGAGTTGTCTTAAAAACAGTCAGGTTAAGTATGGAAGGTATTACCACAGGCAGTCTTGGAACTTAGGTGTATAGTTTTAAAATAAATCTACAGGATCTAGTTCTAGTATACATGGGACTGTTTACTGCACCTGCTACTACTGATGTTCAAGAAGATTGCAAAATCTAGTGCAATTTAGATCAATTACATCAAAGAGTAAATAAAAATAAAAGTTTTTGGCTATCTGTGAATCAGAACAAATGCACCCAAGAGCATTAAGTGTGGCTGATCTCTGGCAATTATTGAGCTATGTGTTTTTGGAAGTCTAAGTTAATCCCTGGACAAACTGCTTCACCTTTTACATGGTGTATAATTAGTCTTCTTTAAAGTACACTTTAGGAGACAATCTTCACTTACAAGGCTGGTGTTCTGAGCATTTTCCTGGATGTGTAATGGTTGAGTTTCAGTCCCCCCCAGGTGAGATGGAATTAACTCAAGCCCCTTATGTATTGTTTTAACAGCTATGACTATATGTAAACAGTGGCTCTACCTTTGTAATTCGGAAAGCACTTCAGACTTCCTGTAAGCACTTGAGGTATGCTAAGATCATCTCTAATAAATTGTGTTCTTCAGGCTACTTCGATGCAGGAATACGTAGCTTTTGAATTTTAAAATGGGGGCAGGTGTTTAGGTAGCAAAAGCCATCAATACAGAAGCACTCTATGCATGCAATGAATGAACATGAAGCTACAAAGAAAGAGCAACCTGTGAGATTCAAATGCAAGTTTTCACATCCCAGGAACATGCTCTCAGCACCAGGTTAGTACATGTATACACAGATCAAGAGATGCTAGCTGTCCACAGCATTTTAGATATATAAAAATTAGGTACCTAAAGGGTACCTTGGATTTTATCCTTAGCTGAAGCCTTGGAGTCTGAAACGAACAATGGATTGGTATTCAATTTGATTATTTTATGTCAGTTTATAAGTGAGGTCTTTTCTGTTTGAAGTTCTTTCTTTCCCTTTTTCTTTAAAAAAAAAAAAAAAAAAAAAAGGAAAATTCCACATTTTTAGGCTGTACAGTTCTATTTTCATCTCATGGTGGAGCTGAGCACCACGTTCTCAGACAATAATTATAGAGTAACCAAGGATTTGAAACAAACAGAAGCACATCCAAAAGCAAAGGTCAGGTACCATATTAATCTCTGATTTATGCCTTTGTGTCCTTGCTCACTGTGGTTCTGAAGGAAACTGGTAAAAGACCTATAAGAAACTTTATCAGAAAATTCTGTTTTCCCAACCCAAGATCTCTTAAAGGAAAATTTAAAGTAAAATTTAGGAAAGATCTGGGTGCAAAATAGCAGGTAGAAGTAGAGCACCATTTTCAGTCTTTTTCTGCAACCACAATGAGATAATGTTGGGAGGGGTGGCAGGGCTGTGAGATGTAGTTTTAACCAGAAATATTGATACTACTGAGTTCAGAGCTACTTGGCTAACAAAGTTGTTGAGTGCTTGGAGTTGTACAGTGAAAGCAGAACTGCAAATCCATTGCAATAAAGGTATATTTTTACAGTTAAACTTTTAAACTTTGGCTTTTAGCTGGGAGCAGCTTAATGTTCTGTGCCTAAAAGCATCACAAGTCCAGTACATTCACATGTTAGTTTTGGATGATAGAGCACAGATATCATGTGGAAAAGGTATGTGCTATAAAACTGTTTTCCTGATGAAACAGTCCATTTACCACCAGTATAAAAACACTGCAAAATTTCTCACTTATAAATTTCAATCTGTTAATAAGTCTAAAAAATTAAGGTCTCTTATTTTCTCCCCATCACAAAAGACTTGGTACCTGTGAGCATTTATGGCCTCCCACATAGTGCTCTGGTAGGATGATGTCTTTCAGAAGATCCTTTCAGCAGAGTAGTCGTGTTTGCTCCTTCAGAAACCAGATTCTAGGAGCAGCTGGCTATTTTACACCTTTTACTTTCCATTTCATACCAATTAGACTAATGTGGTTTCAGGCTGAATAATCTCCCGAGCTCCTTCTGTTTCATTGCCAGGTGAAATAGGGTCTTGTTTGTCTACAACTTACCAAACATGTGATTCAACATCTTAATGTGTTAGCTCATATGCTAACCATTCTGACCATGTCTTGGGGTTTCTCTATACTTAGAAGCTCATTCAAATTATGTCATGAAGTGAGTTTAAAATGCAGCATATATTCTTGAGTCGCTCCATGTGTATTTGAGCAATCCAGGACAGCTGGGGGAAAAGGAGATTTTGCACTCCTCACTCCTGGAAAAACACCTGATGACATTTGAGCTTCTACCTCTTCCCTCTTTCAAGCCATTTTCTAGGCTTTCTTTCTAGGGGAAAGAGAACTGAGTTCTGTTGCAAACTTTATGTGGAAGAGGTCTAAATAGACAAAGCTGCCTGTATCGTATGATAGTTCTCATCTTCTATCCTTCCTATCTCTCAGGGGCTCATTTCAGCTAACAAATTCAGCTGAGACACTGGCAATGCCCTTAAACTGTCCTTTCATGGATGCAGCCAGACAGACCTCTGAAACACGCTTGTTGGTGGCTGCAGGAGATGGGATTTAATGACCTAGATTGCCTTACTAAGGCCATTATTCCTACATGCTATAAGTGAACATGCAAAAGAAGCAGTTCAGCTTTTGCTTTTCTATTGGAGGCTTTTAGTAGCTATAAAATCAGACAGTATTCAGTTGGATTTATGTTTTACTCTGTACTGACTAATATGATGTGGAACAGTGTTAAAAGTGTTATTAAATAGTCTGGGAATGCTTCAACGAATTCTCAAAAAATTCTCAAATGACTCCAGTAGTAGAGGCATTTGTGAATATTTAGATTAGATCTAAGATTCAGATTCCTTGGATTTATAGTTTTCTTCTGTTTTTGCTTCTTATTCAGATAAACATGCTCAGTGTTTTCCAGTATCACTTGTTCAAATGTGGAAGAGATATATTCCTAATTAGCTTTGGTTTTGCAGAACTTTAAGTGCTACTCTATTATTTTACTGGCTCTAAAGCAAACTTCAGGCAAATAAGGTGTAAAATAACCTGAACACTACCTAGGGTTGCCCAGTGATTTAGACATAACGTAAAAAAGGAGTAGGTTTGTTTTAGAACAAGTAGCAATGAAGTATGTAATGATTTCCCAGGACAGACAATTTCCATTTTCTTAAAAATGTTTCTATTATTCACTGCTGCATTTCAAAGGAAAGAAGACTCAGTCTTTGGTGCCTGTATTTAAAATATACGGGTTAGATTTTTGGAGAAGTCTCTACCCTAGTTTTTTTTCACTGCGTGTACATTTTTTTTAAGGGAAGATACACTTTTGATAGCTGCAATTATACAACATAATACACCAAACTACTTGTGTAAGACTTCTTCATCACATCTACATTAATTTTACTTAATGACAAGTTTTACACTCAGACCTGATTACCGAATTCTAAAGGAAGTGCTTGTATTGTTTCCAAGTCCAACAGAAATGAAAAGAAAACACATCTTCCTATATGAAAATATTTCCTTGAAGGAACAAATTAAGATTAGGTCAAAAATGTGATTATGTGTGGTTTAGCACAGCCCAATAACATGAAAGACAGTGAGGTTTTGTACAGTTTGGAAAACACTGAGCAATAAAACTAGTACAATATGAACAAAATGTCTTGTGAGACCGCATTAAAAAGCACAGAGAAGATACAGGAAGGAACTAGCTGTCAGTGTACTGAAGCCAATGGAAGCTGAAACATTGATCACATCATGCCTGTTATATTACCTCAAAAAGAGAAAATCCTTTGTGTACTTACCTGTACACTAGTAAGAGTGGTGTACTGGTAAGCTTTGACAACCAGGTAATTGGCTTCTATATCTATTATCCCTAGGATCATGTACTTCCACCATCTCCTTTTCAAAATTGCCAGCAAGTTTTCTTCTCCTGTGGTTAAAAAAAAAATAAAAATAAAAGGGAGAGAGTGAAAAGAAGATTTATGTAAAAGAGTTAGGTTTATATGCACAAAGTACCTGCATGTCAAGAGAAATTATCTAGAAGATATCTTGCATTTACAATATGTGGCTGAAAAGCACTATATATTACTAGGTATGGCAAGGAGGTGAAAACTAACACACCCTACTTGTCTTACAGAAATGAAAACAGCCAGCTTGGCAAAGTAAGTTGTGAAGGCCAGGCTGCCACTTCATTTGAGATGTAAACAATGCCAGCAAAAACAAGGGCAACTCGGGCAGGCTGTAGAAGTGTTCTTAGTTTTACTTTTATACACACAAACATGTATATATACACTTATAAATTGCTAAAGAACAGAGCTGTTATTACCTACACTTATACTTTCCACACACACTGGTAAATGCTGCATTACACATGATGCTTCTTGCCACAAGTGGGGGATTACCAGTGTTTGTAACTATGATGGGATATGAGGGCAGGCCAGCAATAGCAAAACTTCTGGGCAGACTACAGATCCTGATCAAAGGATAGCTACTAAGATCCTAGGGGTCCAAAGTACCAGACTTGTTTGTAGGATGGCTGCGCTGAGATGGACAGACAGACTGCATGACAGGTTTCTCTGCTCCCTGGACCAGCTTCTGAAGGAGGCAGGTTTGCTCTGTGGTGCCTTGCATGGGAGCCCTGCCAATCACCCAAGACTTAATTTCCACCATGTAAAGATTGACAGTACAATACAGCCTGCAGATCAAACCCACAACTTTCAAAAGGTCAAAGCAGTCCTCATGCTAGGCTAGGGATTATTATTGCTCTCAGTGAAAAAGAAACCAGCTCATTAGTGAGGGTGGGCAAACCTGGTACTTATTTGCATGACAGTATGCTCCAGTCACAATGGGACCCCGCTGTGAAAGGGGCTGGGCAAACTGATTGTTAGTGAGCACGGTAAGATTTTATGTCTTTAAGAGTGTGCAGCCCCAACAGGGATCTAAGTGGGCTTGACCTGTGCTGTGAAAGAACCAGAAACAGAATTTGAACTGTCTTGAAAGTTTAAAAAGAAATCCACTATCTTGAGAATTGTTCCTTTTGCTGCAGCATTTCCAAGTGTCTGTGATCATCAAAACGAGCTGTGGAAAATACAGAAGAAAGGGAACATTACTGTCAGTTGGTACCAAAACTTGCTCAGGCTTCCCAATTCTCCCTCATCATTTTCCACCATTACGAGTGTGTTCGTTCTCGGGTTCAAACAGAACCTGGTGATATGCATACCATGAGACTGTAAGAAATGGCAGGCTCTCCAGAGCACAGGATTATCACAAATCTCATGAATGCAAACACAGAAAAATGGATAATTACTTCAGAAATTCATTCAAAATCTGAGCTGGTACATCTTGGCTCCACCAACTGACTTGAATGGATATTTACCTCAACAAAGCATCTGAATAATCTGATGCGTGTTCATTAACACTCACATATATACACACATCTAGTAGAATATAATTAGGCAACAACATAATTATTACAGTGATAATGACACAATGCACAACTGTAAATGCTAAAAAGCTTTATTTCCTGTCCTTCCTTCCTTCCTTCCTTCCTTCCTTCCTTCCTTCCTTCCTTCCTTCCTTCCTTCCTTCCTTCCTTCCTTCCTTCCTTCCTTCCTTCCTTCCTTCCTTCCTTCCTTCCTTCCTTCCTTCCCTCCTTCCTTCCTTCCCTCCTTCCTTCCTTCCTTCCCTCCTTCCTTCCTTCCTTCCTTCCTTCCTTCCTTCCTTCCTTCCTTCCTTCCTTCCTTCCTTCCTTCCTTCCTTCCTTCCTTCCTTCCTTCCTTTTTCTCTTTTTCTCTTTCTTTCTCTCTCTCAATAAGCTGAAACAAGACGGTGAGGAGGCTAATTATTTAAGACCCTAAGTAAGAATGAGTCAGTACATTCAAGTACACCACACTTTCCTGTTACCACCAACTCACAGGAGAACTTTCACTAAAAAGAAATTCCCACCCTTTGTTTGCACTGGGGTTCAGGAACAATACATTTCAGGCATGAATTATGACTAAATTTGTGTATTTGTTATGAGCAAGCAGAAAGAGGAAAGTTTTAGATCTTATTTTGCAGAACATTTAGGGACGTATTTTCAAAAGAAGCATTTGAGATTAGATGTCCTAACTCCTACTAAAATCAGTGTAAAACATGCAGATAAATCCTTCCCAGGTACTGAAACTCTCTCTAATTTTTGTGCTGCCCAGATAACACCTTTAAAATACCAACTGAAAAACACTAAGACAATCGAAAGGCATTTCAGAGCAAATTTTGAGAATGCTTAAAATACAAAGACATCAAACTACTGGGCAGTACAGAGCTCTCAGTGTCACAGTAGTCTTTATTCCAACAGCAAAAATCCCACTTAAGCCTGCTTTTGATAGTTAGCCCCCTACCTACAAAGCAGACAGAAGAAGCAGGCTCAAGCTTCTGAGCCTGGCATTAGGCTCCCTGGCCAAGGACTAAGGACAAATCTCAGGGAAGCTGTGGTGCCTTTGGTTTGTCAGTGCTTTCTTTCTCCAGCTTCAGCTTCCAACCACAGGTCACTGTACTGTTCAGATGTAGCCAAATAAGTTAGCTATGAAAAGCAATGTATAGGCATAAGCTCTGGCTAAAAGGTAAAGTCAGAATTTCCAGAGGTGGAAATTAATGGATCTACAGTTTTAACTGACATTCATAATTCTCCCTTTTGTTTTCTCAACCCTTGCTGGGCTAATGACAGAAATAAGAAAAATATATGGCAAGTGGTATTTTGATATAAATCTCTGAGATGTTCCCAACTTCAAAAGATCAGGTTGAGCTGAGAAGGCTCTGCAGAGCAAAAAGCAATGACAAAATGAATTTATGCAGGCACCGTGCAGCTCTGATGAACATTGGTTTAGCTTCACAGCAAGTGTCTTTGTCTCACCCAGTGGAAAGCAGAGAGACATACAGGCATTCAGCATGACAAAGATAAAATAGAGAATTTGTTCCTGGAAAAAAATCTTGTGCACAAGCTGCATCTTTCTCTGTGGAACACACTTTGTCTTTGCTTCCATTCACAGGTCTGGTTTCTGACATGGGTCCTTTTGTCCACATTAGCTTCTACCATGTTTAATACATTGTTAATTTGGGGGCTGTCACTTGTTTACTCTCCTCTATTTCTTTGGCATTGTCATCAAAATTCATAGAGGCAATGAATTGCTCTTAAAGTGGGAGGCTTTCTGTGAAGAGGGCAGGAGAAAGATGAACATCTGTAGTGGGTTTTAACCCAAAGCTATGGACAAGTCAAGGAAGAGGTGAGTGGAGTCCTGGTTTTGGGATGGGGCTGAAATCAAGCACCATATTGACATATCACTGTTCTGCAAGAGAGACCCAGCAGAAGACAGTGATGCAAGACAGTCTGGAGAAGGTGCGGCAGCAGGAGAGGACCTCTGGACAATAATCACAGACAGATGGCATCTTCTGTGAATACAGTGACAACACAGAGAAGGGAAATGGGATAGCAGTTAGGTAGGTAAGCCTCTACTTGCAGAGACTCAAAAGAGAACTAGAGGGCATCAAGAGGTTCATTCAAAAGTCTACAGCCGAACTGGGAATAAACATCACCTTTGCCTTACAACCAGAGGGAAAAAAAAAAAACACCACACAATTACAAACAAAACAAAGAAAGGCATTTTTTTTTTCTCTCTCTCTTTTCCTTGATGACAAATCAAAGCAAATTCATTAATTGGGCATTATGAGTTGTACGACAGAAGGACCAAATGTAGATGCCTAAATCTGAACTAGCTGGTAAGGCATTTTAAAGCATTATTCACCTGTCGTATTCCAGCTGGATTGTTTAGGATGAGACAACCAGTGTTTTGAAAACAAACATCTCTCCCACTGAATGTAAAGGCATGAGAGATTATGTCAAATTGTGTGTTTTTGTTATTATCTCAATAGGGCTGTAACTAAGGCTTCCAGCCAGTCCTATAAACAATAAAACAGACGGGTGCTGGTTAGCTTAAAGGCAACACTTACTGCAAGCCAACAGAACATATCAGTGTCAGTGAACACGCGTTTATGTGAGTGCATGGAGTAATGCCATCTAGATAGTGCCATTTTGTGATGGAGATCCCCTTTCAAAAAATGAAAACAAAGCCCTAACTTCTGTCAGTGCTTGAGCTTTTGAGAATTTGAGCCTTCATACTCAGCCTAATCCAAATGTACTGCAAAGTTAAAGGCAAACTGTGTATTAAGACTGTTTTTAGATTCAGAGGTCTAACATACTGTTAACACAGAGAAATACAAACCCTCTCTTTGTTCTTTTGAGAAGGACAGGTTTGGTTTTCTTTTTTTGTTTGTTTGTGTTTTTTACTAATTTTGCAGTGAACCACACTCCTGACAGTTATATATACAGAGGAGCTTTAGTGTTTGAAAAAAAAAAAAAAAAAAAAAAAAAGCAACAGCTTTGCCTCTGCTGGCTCAAATTAAAAATCAACAAATAAGCTGCTTTGTAGAAGAGATGATTTTACATCATATAATAAGGATTTACCCCTGGGGGTTTACAAAATTAAAAATAAATTAGAGAGAAAATTAAAAGAGGCTTTAGCTGTGCAGTGTCTACCAAAAATGCATATATACATGTGCAAAAACCTTTTCTCATTCACCCACACAGCCACAGAGGTACAATAAAAAAACAACAGCCATTAAGACAGCAAATTCCCAATTATTTGTATATGGGCTTGGGACACAGGTGGAATAACAGCACTGCCAGACCAGAAAATAAGCATATTGCTTCTCTTTCATCTGCTGCAGTCTGTCCCTTTTAATTCAGATGACAACTTGCTATTTAGATCAGATCATCAAAGGCACTATGCTCTCCTTCTGCGTTACAGCACAGAGCTCAGCAGAAGAGAATTAAATGTATGCAGGAGACTTGCAAGGGGGAAGGCAAAGTAAGTGTGCAGAGAGGGAGCTCTGCCTAGCATCCTGTTTCTCTGCTGCCCTACCAGGACTGCTGGAGTCAGGCAGTTGAGATGCAGAAGTCTCATGGAGGATGAAGATGAGATCAGAATGTACTTATCATCATTGCTTTGAAAAGCAATCTCAGTTAGAAAGCACAGTTATGGGATAATTGTTTCTTTTCCATTTTCACACACTACAGCAAGTCTTGCAGATAAGGAACTTGACCAGTACAAGCAATGCTTCTCTTCTTCTTCTTCACAGACCTTGTAGTCATCCAGCCCTGCTGCAGAACAAAGGAAGAGAGGCAGTCAAGTGGGGCAATGCCCTGCAGGGGTAATAGGGATCTGTTTTGCTTTACTACATTACCTAAACATCAGGAAGCACTTCTTCACTGTGCAGGTGATGGAGCAGTGGCACAGGTAACCCAGTGAGTGGTGTGTCCCTCCTTGGAGGTCTTCAAAAGCCACCCAGACATGGTCCTGGGCATCCTGCTCCGGGTGTCCATGCTCAAGCAGGGGGTTGGACCGGGTGACATCCAGAGGTCCCTCCCAACCTCAACCATCCCGTGAGGCTGTGGCAGGACCAAGAGGCTCCCATGCCTGAAAATTAAAATCCTGCTTGCCTCCTGCTTTGCCAAGATGCTGGTGCAGTGGGTGCAAAGCCTGTTGTAGATGCCTTTCAGCTCTCCATAAAGGTCAAAAGAAGTGTCCCTCTTCTGTGAGATTTTAAATCCTTGACCCAAAATAGTTTCTTATTTCATTATAACTATCTGTATTACTGATGTCTACTTTATGGTAGTACTGTTGCCTAAAGGCAAACCACTACTACTGCTTAATTATTCACGCAATAGAGAAAATGTCCTCTTACAAGGATGTTCCTCTGATCTTCCTTCACAAAGCACCTAAGTATACTCCATTTAGTACATTTGTTCTATACCATGTTTTCAGAAAACCTTTGGAGTGCCTAGATAATCTTAACTCTTTTTGCCTCCCCCAAACACCCAATCTTATCCAGGGCTCCTGTCTGCTTCCCCTCCTGCAGTGGGAGAGGTGCAGCTGCCCCATGTTGTGGCCGCAGCCAGTTCGCAGCCCTCCAGCTGCTGGCCACTATTCCTGCTGCTTGCCCGGTGCTGCCACTCATGGTGGTGGGGCTGCACAGAGAGCCAGACCAAAGAACTGCTGACAAACTGCCACCGAAGCTGTGGGTGTGCCCAGAGAGCTTTCGGGTTTTCCTGTCATACATACTGAAGGAAATCTGCAACAGATGGTGCTGCTGAGGTGGGACGTGATCACAGGATACCAGCTGGTTGCAGACCCAGCGCAGTGGGACAGCTATGCCATGGGAACATATCTTCACCTTTGTCTGGAGTAAATCTCATTTACCAAGCACAAACAGAACTAGCTCATCATAAGTGTTTAGACTTGCTGTTTCCCTTTAGACATTCTGCACATTAGGCTGGAGAGGTTTTGGCTACACCAGAAAGAGAGACAGAACTGGCACTTTTCCTTTTGCCTCAGCCCTGGATGTAAATCACAGGAACTGAAATCAGATCTAGGAACTTGAACATGCATTTTCACAAATTACGATTAATTTTTGATGCCTTGATTTTGATCCAGCCCAAGCTCTGTAGCTAGAGATGATAATCTTCAGATGTTTTCTTATTTCAGAAGATTACAAGCGTCATGGACTGAGTGCAGCCCCCAATCCCCATTCCCTTGCACCCCTTGGGGGGAGGAGGTGGAAGAGCATGGATGGGGGCAAGGTGTTTTTAGTTTGCTTCTAGTTTCTCACTGCTCTAGTCTGTTAAGTAATAGGCAATAAATTACATTTATCTCCCTATGATGAGTCTATTTTGCCTGTGACGATAATTGTTGAGTGATCTCCCTGCCTTTATCTCAGCCCTCGAGCCCTTTTCATCGTATTTTCTCCCCCTTTCCTTTTGAGGAGGGGGAGTGGGAGAGCAGCTGTGGTGGAGCTCAGCTGCCCAGCTGGGTAAAACCACCACAGCAGTCTGTGACAAGAACCACGCCGAACCTGAGGAAAGCTCTGAAGAGCACATTGTTTCAAAAGAAATGGGCCTCCAAGCACTCAGCCCTTTAAAATGTCAAGATGTTTAATGACCTCTAAGATGCTTCTAGCACACAAACTTTTCACTTAAGTTGTTTAACCTCCTAGCCTAAACTTGGTTAAGAACCCTTCTTGACCCGGCAGCTTGCTTCCTGGGAGAGGCACTTGCACTGACTTAACGCAGGGGTACACAAGTGCTCTGACAATCTGGAGCTTTTCCTCAAACCTGAGCTTTCGTGAGGTCATTATGTCCTCGTACATGACATTTTCAAAACTGATTTCTGATCTACAGTACTCTTCAATTTAAGTTAACTCTGAACTAACGTTCTGGTCTGCCAGATTTCAGGGTTAAACCTGTCTCTGTCTCACACAGAAATACTTCAAAACAATCCTATTTCTTTACCCTATAAGCTCAGAAGCCAGGCACTTTTTTCATTGTTTAGCCTATTTTATCTAGTGTGAAGCTACTTATAGCACTGTAAAGAAAGGATTTGAAAAGAAAAAAAAAATCTTGCTTTCAAATATACCAGAGTATTAGTGGCAGTAAAGAAATCTGTATACATCTCTGTATATTATTTATAAATGTGTAATTTGCATGAATAATTTACCCTCCTGGATGATTTTAGATGTATTAATCATATTCATAAGACTTACTCAAAGTCAAATAATCTTAAAAGAAATAATGTTCATTGTTTAAGGTAGAGGAATCAGTTATGATGGATAGGCTTTCTTTTTCTTCTCCTTTTATCAACTCATTACGAAAGGTTGGTCCAGCCATATACCCACTCTGTGACATTTGTCCCTCAGCAGAAAGATATGAATAATGGATTATCTACTTATTATTCATGATTCCTATAAAGTTTATTCCCCAAAGCATGAGATTTCCCTGAGATGGTCAGAAAAAAAAAGACAATGCCAATTGCCATTGTTATTAACCAGCCATAGATCAAGCAGATCCAACAGAACTTGAATTTTTAGCCTTGTCTTTAAGGGTGTAAGGAAATCAAGGAGTGTGTATCTTTCTCAGCTCCCCATCAATAACATTTGAAAACAGTAATCCAATTTAAATCTAATTTGACACAGACAGAGTGCAAAGCTATTAGTTCCTACAGTTTTACTGTGAAAAGGTAACTGAGCAGGAAAGAGAAAACCTAGCACCACTGCCATAAAGAAAAGGCTTGGAGGTGAATTCATTATTAGACACCAGAGAGCAGTCTCCGTATCTTAGGCAGCAACTCACTCAGCCCTGAGACATCAACCCCTACGATATCAGGCGATGCTGGGGCTCCCAGAGCTGCTGCTTTGCAGCAGGTGCTGGCATGATGTATGGGCAAGGACTGTACAGAGCAGACAGTACACAAGAAAAAGAACTTGCTCTCGTGGACTAAGAAACCTGAAGACAGCTACTAAGAAATAAACCTTCCTGATGATGAATACCAGGACAGTACTATAACGAGGAAAAAGGCTGCTGGTGAGTAACTGAAAATGGGAGCATTGTCGTCTGTGGTATGTGCACTGAGGGCACATAGGCACTCTGGCACGGTGACAGTTCTCGTTAGTTTAGCAGTAGTGCTGAGGGACTTTAAAGCAGAATCAGATGGGACATGGATGTTAAAGACGCACCGTTGGCAGAATTAAAACTTTATCTGGAGTCAATAGTGTTAACTGAAAGTATGTAAAAGGCTATTTTTTGCACCATTTCATGTCATTGCCCTGGGCCAAGGGCAGAGCTGCAGACTTCAGAATAGATTAGGGCTGGCTATCTAAAGATGAATTTGACTTTACAGATGATCAATGATCTCTAGAGGTATTTTGGTATTCTTCTGTGTTAAAAAGGCTGCCAACATGCACCCAGTCCTCTTGGAGTATCTATTTGCAGTAGCATCTGTTGATGGTTGGACCAGATGATCTTGAAGGTCTTTTCCAACCATGAAGATTCTATGATTCTAAGAGCTAGCAGAATTATTCCTATTCTGGGACTTTCTTCACTGCATTGGTGCTTTCTTCACTGAACTGTGCTAAGGTTTGCTAAACTTCCAAATTAAATATTAAGTATTATCCCTGGAGGAATACAGAAGCTTTGGGAATGTGTCACCATCATGGGTTATACATGTAGTAAGGGCCTCACATCAGGACCACCACAGATTATTCAAGAAACTCTGCAGATTACACATGAAACAGAAAATGTAGGAGCGTAAAGCAATTGCACAGCTGGATTCTTCCTATCTCCACGGGTGACCAGTCACAGAGGCTCAAGAAAAGCACACAAGACACACCAAGTCTTTCACTGTTGGCCACAGCATGATCACCTTGTTTAATTCATGGCAGAAATTACAAAACGCACCACAGAGGCATAAACCCAGCTAAGAGAGAAAATACAGGCATGGAGATATGGAAATGCCTGAAACCCAGTGACTATAAATAACACCCAGAGCTGGCACATTCAATAATTTGCCTATTTCTTGATACTTTCAGGATTTGTACACACCAGATATCACAATGCCATGTCTATAATTATCAAAACTACTTAAAAGAAACCTGTTTAGATCCTATGTAGCATGACCATCTTCTGAAGCATCTTACTAAAAGCATAAAACTTCACTGAACCATGTTGATTTATTGTCATAAGGCATCACATAACTACCCAGCTAGGCAATTATAGGCAATTCATCTGAAGAACTGTCTATTCATTATCACATAATCCTGAACAAGTTACCCAGAACGATGATTAAGATTAGAAAACAGGCCAGATATTTTTTTGATGGGAAGCTGTTCAGAGTGGGTGGTATTTTGTTTTATCTGCAATGTACCTAAAACAATGGGGTCTTCACAGGACCTCTGGAAATGCAACAATCTTGAATATTGAATAACCAGATTAAAAAAAAATAAAAATCAGCACTATACATCCATGTATTAACATTAAGGAGAAAGCAATCTGGGATACAACAGAAACAATGAAGGGCAGCCTTACATCCTGGGTAAAGAGAGCGTAAATCTTAAATCTCCATGCATATGGAAACAGATAATAAGGATTTGGATATGAAAGCATTTGTAGAGGGACATGACAGCAAGCCGTGTTGTGAGCACATATTACTGTATGCCACCCTTGTCCATGCACAGGCATGCTAATACAGCCCAAATGTGGCTCTGTGACAATGGATAGATCAAAATCAGAAAGTTTCAATCCACCACCTATAGCACAGTTTCACTGGACGATCTGAGAGTCCTTTCTGCAGCAGTGTACAGACACACATATCACCTCAGCATCCCTTGTCTCATCAGGACACGCACACTGAGAGGAGCCTTGCAGTACAGTGCTTTGTTTTCTTCTGCCAGCATAGACAACCCAGCATTAACTAGGTCAACAAAGAACTTCCTTCTCTTGGTACAGCCACATCCACACCCAGGCATTGCCTGCAAATCAGTTCTGCACCTCCACGTGGGGTGCACTTCTTAATTCCTGAGCTTGAAGATCTGGGCTGAAGAACTACAGCCGTGTCATTTCTGACAAGAAAATCATAAATTTTCCACGATTCAAACTCTGCAACAAGACAACTTATGGGTTTACGAAGCACTTCTAGCACGTGTATATTCAAAGTAGTACATTTTCATGTATTCACTGCCAGCTTTCACATGCATAGTTGTCAGAACTAGCACATAAATGCAGTTATACTCAGAAAGGTGGGGAGTTGAGTTGTGGACACTGATGAAATACAGTTCAGACACTGTAAAATGCTCTAGATAGTACATTAAATGTTAATTGAATGCTGAGTGTCTATCAGCTTAGCTTCAGTAAATTGGTCAAAGCAACTTTGTAGCAGGGACTGAAACTTACCTGGTCTTGTTTTTAAGCAAAATAATGACTGGCATACAAAGTGAAAACCAAGGTCTTGTACAGACAAAGGAAATTTCATGTCCCCGCCCAGCACAGTCTTAAGCTATTTTATGAAGTCTGAAAAATGTAGAATCTAATTATTGTAGCTGTGCAACTGAAATAATGAGGAGATTGAGACTAGGACTGATAAGCAGTTAGATGCTACACTAATAAGCTGGAGGTCTGCAGTCCATCAAAAGTCTAGCAAAAATTACCTGCAGTGGGATGTACAAGCTGAGAAATACTCATTCAGTGCTATTACAACCTGAACTAAGCACCTAGTGCTGATGATGAGTGAAGATCATGCACAAGCCTAAGGTATCCAAAAAGCAATTAACTGTATATAACATGTATTATTTTTCTGTGGTAGAAGATGATAGCCAACAGGAGTATGATAGAGAATTCCAGGGTCTCATTAAATATATAGAATAATAATGATGTGTAGTTCAGATCCTCCGGTATTACATTTCAGGAGTGCCAAATTCACTGTGCTGCTGCTGCTTAAAGAATGAAAAACTAGTATTACACTCACTGGTTGCTATACTACCACAACAGAGAAACCCAAGTAATTCATACACTATTAAACTGAACTTCACATCTTGGAAGAGCTAAGAGATAAGAAATAACTTGGAAGAGTTAAGAGATATGCAGGTGTTTCCCAGAATGGTGTGGTTTGGGGCCCCTTTGGGTTCGGTCACAGGAGAGCTTGGGGCAAGAAGAGATGAGTGGGGAAGGGACCTGCTAGAAGAAGTGGCCAATACACACAGTTTGCCTTTAGGGTAAATGCAAGTAGATCACCATGGTGTCTAAAGATCCACCCTGAAATAATCATCACTCACTGACTCTGAAACTTTAAAACACTTTTTGTAAATTCTCCTGCAATATATGATACTGCATCAGATATCATTCAGCAGAGCGCACTAAAAGTTAAATGTCTTCCACTCCTCCCCACCAAGAATTCAGGAGAAAGCGTATTGGAAAACACTGCTGAGGGATGCAAGAACTTGACACAACAGCTGTGAAGAGTGACTGGTCCTCTCTTGTCCCGGCTGACTGCCACAAAACTCAAAAAATCATAGCAATGAGCAACCTTAGTATAGAAAAGTGTTTCCTTTACATGATTGCTAATTTTTAAGCAAATTGCTGAATACCTATCATGTTGTCTGAGCTTTAACAGTAATTGACACTGTAGCCTTTCCACAACACTGAAAAATAATACCTAATTATAAATGAGGCCAAGACTTTTGTTTGTTTGTTTGTTTGTTTTTAGGACTAAGGTGTTAGTAAGATATTTTTGCTGATAACTGCAACCTGAGGTTCTATAATGTGAAACTGCAGGGCTAGAGTAGGAGGAACTTGCATCATGCACAATTAATATTCATGCTGAAATTCCAGCAACTGATGGGGCGCCCAACCATTAATGTGTGAATTATGACCACGTATCCCAACTACAAGATGCCCTTTCACACATCCAGCTTGTTACAGTTATGCTGGTGTCACCAGTGACCATTTCTTCATTAACACATTTTCATATCCTTACATGCATATCTGACTCAGACACTATTGGTGTTCTTTGACAATTTCATCAGCCCAGTTGTGAATGTTAAACAAGACTCACCATTTTTCTCACTTCCCCTTATTTCACAGTCCAATTCCAGAGGCAGTTCAGTCATGCAACAACTGCACAGCACATAAAAGTTCAGCCAATGCACCTTCACAGAACAAGCTGCTGACACAAGCGACAGAGCACTGAGGGCTGCAAGGCACAGAGACAGAGCCGTTTTTGCTATTTTGTATATGAGAGTGGTGTAGTGATGCATCTAACTTTGAGCAATGTATCAGCACAATGCTTCAAGAAGAGGAAACCATTCCAAAAGTAGGGGTCACCTTACCAATTCCATTTCTCATGGAAAACTCATCAAGAGCGGCAGGATGAAGGTATATCACACAAGATCAGACAGTCAGAAAGCATGAGCAGGCTATCTGACCCTCTCAGAGAAGAGATGCTACCTCAATTTCAGTGTTGGAAGACTCAAACTTCATCAGAAAGGAGATGATGGATAAGTATGAATTCTTGTTTGCCAGCAATAGTAAAGCAGCCCCATACTGTGAGAGAAGTGGAACAGTAAGCTTTCAGGAAATGCGGTTAATATAATCATTCTCATAAAACACTGGGTGGCATCTAGCATCAAGAAAAGTTTCATGTTGTAAAGAAAAGCTGGATGGAATTTTTTTATGGAAGACAAATCACAGGTGATGAACCTGCATGTGAACTTGATGGAAAAGGAGGTAACAGCTGCAGCTGATCATTGAAGGGAAAACTGAGGGTTCTGCAAGCCCATCAAGCAAGAATGAAACCATTACTGAATATCCTGTAATTGTTCCTGTACTTTGATAACTTAAATGTACATTCATAGTTTTTAAATTAATGACCTTGATT